>NC_077230.1:17284618-17615868 GCF_027887165.1 Monodelphis domestica | reverse complement strand
TTAAGGGGGCAGCTGGGTGGCTCAGTGAATTGAGAGTCAGAACTAGAGAGAGGAGGTCCTAGGTTCAAATCTGGCCTCAGACATTTCCTAGTTGTGTGACCCTGGGCAAGTCACTTAACCCCCATTGCCTAGCCCTTATCACTCTTCTGCCTTGGAGCCAATACACAGTATTGATTCCAAGATGGAAGGTAAATGTTAAAAAAAAAATTACCATTTAAATTCTTATTTCATTAAATTCTCCAAAGGTTGCATACAATTTAAACAGTTTTGTTGAAACCCATCCATCATCATCTACATGACAATTAACAAAAGCAACATGTGATCTTCAATGGATCTAGTGACAACAGTTCTGGGCAAGATGTTCATGGGCTTATACAGTGATATTTTGTTCTTCAGCAGAGGTAAAGGTACAAATTAACGATCAATATAGGCAAAACATCGTAGCTTAAAATAATTCAGTATTACAGAAGGATATTGACTAGATTAATACAGATAAACTTAAAAAAAATTAAACCTTGTGGGGCAGCTGGGTAGCTCAGTGGATTAAGAGTCAGGCCTAGAGATGGGAGGTCCTAGGTTCAAATCCTGTCTCAGACACTTCCCAGCTGTGTGACCCTGGGCAAGTCACTTAACCCCCATTGCCCAGCCCTTACCACCCTCTGCCTTGGAACCAAAACACAGTATTGATTACAAGCCCGAAGGTAAGGGTTTAAAAAAAAATTAAACCTTAAAGCAATCAGTAAATACAATAATATAAACAAATGAGAAGGTGCAGGCAGGCAGTACAGTCAAAATCCTTTTTTACCAATCCCAATAGACTTCTTCTATATTATAGGAGGAGAATAAACTCAAAATAGTTGGCAATAAACTTCCAGAGCTCTTTTAAAGTCCCCCCCCCATTTATCATCCATTTGCATCTCTTTTGTCAGAAGTCTGAAGTTTCTGATAGAAGCCCAGGGCAGAATCTCCACTCTGCATGTTGAGAGTATTTAAGACTTTTAGAACTTTGTCAAACTATTTCTGTTTGGTTTGTAGTTTAAGTAGCATAGTCCACTGCATATTCTTGAGGGGAAGTAAGCAGAATGGGAAATAACCAATGAAAATACAAGCTGCTATTAAGAGATTCAAGCAGAGCCAATATGTGCTTGCTAGTCCAAGCAATTCAAATTTTTCTTTGAGCGTTAGCTGAATGGTTTGGAATAGCATTTTTTTCCCCAAAAAAGGCAGAATGGAAAGGAATTAATTTGGAGACTTGGAAAAGTATTGCTCTTTCATCTCCTCCCTAGGGGCAAAACTTCAAGGGAAAACAATAGTGTATTTTCATATGATAGAAAAAGTACTTTGGGTCAAGAGAAGGAAGGAAAAAAAACAGGCTTATTTCCCAAAACTAATGAACACCCTTCTAAACTAGGAGTCCAGGATCAGCTTTAAAAAAATCTGCTTGAAAATTAGACGGTGTAGGGTTCTTTTCTCCAACTGAGGCTAGAAACATGCACATGGAGTGTGGAAAGGGATTGGGGCAGAAGGATTTTTATATGTCACCCTCTGGAAAAAACAAAAAACCACGTGGCTTGGAGTGGCAGGCGGGTCTGGTCACAGGCTGTTGGAGGGCTGGAGACTGGTCAGACACAGCTCAGACTGAATCAGGAGCAGGTGGAAGACAGTGGCCATAATGGTACAAAAACAGGCAGGCGGGCAGGAGCACAGTCTTGAAAAAATATATCTATTCTATCTTAAAAAGATTTGAGAATTCTATCCCTTCATGGTTGCCAAAAATGTAAAGATTAAAATTAATATACAATAACTAAATATTATATTTTATAAAATTTTATTAATAATAACTAAAGCAAAAGAACTGCCTGAATTCAGCCTGGTTGCAGGTCAAAGAGAGCATGGGAGGAGCATACATCCACTTAAATACCAACAACGTGATCAGGAGAGATTATAGAGAATTTTGGGAAATACTAAGGACTTCTGGGGAATGAAGTCAAAGGTTCAAAATCTCCATTTATACAAGGGGGGTTTTGGGGAGAGATGGGGGTACTCTTCCTCTACTCCACCATTTTTAAGGTAAATTTTTTCATGGTCACTAGATTCTTGGTGTCTCTGACATGTGAGGAAAACTTCCCCCTTCAAAAATATGTATTTTGAATTTCAGTGCTTGCAACTTTTGAGATTTCTAAGAGTGGATTCCCCTTATTTAGATTGGTTTTTAAAAAATCATATTTTTCTTATTTCTCTCAAATTCATAATAAAAAGAAAGGAATTTTTTTAAACTAACTTCTGCAGACAATAACATCTTTATTGGAATTACTCCTAGCTATTTTGCCCTTTAACTCCCTCATTCCAGTCCCACATCACTGCTTGCCTATTGAACATCTCAAATGTGAAAAAACAAAACAAAACAAAACAAGAACTCGTCATCGTTCTCCAAAACCCCACTTTTATTTTAAGCTTCACTATTACTAACATGGACTTGACGATCTTTCCAATTACCAGGTTCGAAACCTGTCTTATCCTAAACTCTTCACTCTCTCACCCTATGTACCTAATCAATTATGAATGTTCTATTTCCCAACATCAGATATGTCTCTGTCTCTAATTCATACTTACTTCCCTATTTCAATTCTTCAACATCTCTTGTCTTAACTCTTCTAATTGGTAATTTTCATAAAGATCTGATTATAACAACTATCTATTCAATAAATTCCAGAGGATCCCTATTATCTCCAAGGTCAGATAAAAACCCTTCTGATATTTCAAGCTCTTTACAACCAGATCCCTTCCTATCTGTCCATTCTTATATATTATTTCCCCCCATTCCCCATATACTAACCTATTCTCTGCTCCTCACACATAATTCTTCAGTTTCCAACTCTGGAGCTTTCTACTAGCTGACCCCTCTGTCCAGAATACTCTCCCTTTTTAATTTGATCTCTTAGAATCCCTGAAGCCACTTTATTTAGGGGGCTTTTCTGGTCTCGCCTCAATATTAGTAATTATTAAATAAATAAATAATTAAATAAATAAATAAAAATTAGTAATAATATGACCCTCTAAAGGTTACTTTGTGTCTACCTCATGTATAGTTTTTATATTCCTATCTATGTACATTTGTCTTTTCCCAGTAGAATGTAAGCTATGAAGGTAAGGATTTATGTTTCTTTTATTTTGTAGCCCCAGAATTTAGCACAACATTCTAAAACTTTATATCTCTAATCATAAAAATAAGGTTCAAAATCTCCGTTTATACAGTATCCGGCACATAGTAAACACTTTATATGTTTGATGATGTTGATTGATAAACATACATTTCAGGCTTGAAACTGAAAGGAGAAATAACAAAAAAAGAAATTTCCACCATTTTACTTAGGTGATGACACAAGCTAATTAATGAATTAACAAATAATTTCTTGGAAAAGAGTTTGTGCTAATCAGGTAATCCCAGTTTATATGTCTAGATCGTCTTTGAATCCAAAGAGACAAGGAATTCTGGAAGGAAACAAATACACTTAAGTAGGGATATTTATTTGGTGTTTTTCTTCCTGTGAGCACCTGCAAGGTGTTTTTCACACATTGAATCATACACTCCCAACCTTTCAAGGTCTCTACATTGTATTAGCTGCCTGATTGCTTGGATAGTCAAATATTCTGTACATTTTATTATGATGGATCAACGAACCCCAAATCAGAAATTTCACTTAAATTTCTTGTCAGCAACTCTGATGATTATATAACTACTACAAACACCTACTCCCAGCCCAGTTAAATAACATTAGCAGCAAAAGTTCAGTATGTGTGAGTAATGCATAATGAACACATTTTGAACATCATGTAGCAAAGGCAAATAAGTCTTTCACAAGCTCTTAATGTGCAAGAAAAATTTTAAAATATGCAGTGAGGAGGAGGGAAACAGAAGAGGTTGAGTGGAGGGGGAGTATTGAAGAGGAGTAAACCATTAGCCCATCTCCCCAGGTCCCTGAACACATAATGTTTAAGAAAGGAAAGAAGGAGACATTTTTCGGTCCAATCAGGGTATTTGCCGCATCTTCTATTTCAGAGAATAAGTCAGGAAATCTGGAATAAGCTTGTTTAAGAACAATAGTAGATCTCAGCCTTAATACAAGGAAGAACTTTCCCACAGAGCTGTTCAAAAATGAGAATATGGTACCATGTGAGATAGGAAATTCCTCAACACTAGAAGTGTTCAAGCGAAGGCTACAGGACTGTGTTGGAGATATTGCAAAGGATTGGCTAAGAGATCACACTAAATTATGTCTAAAATTTCTTTCAATTCAAGGATCTAGAAGTTCCTACCTGGACACCGTTAAAGTGTTGTTTAGTTGTTTCAATTGAGTCTCACTCTTTATTGGGATTTTCTTGGCAAAGAAGCTGGCATGTTTCGTCATTTCCTTTTCTGATCGTTAACGTACAGAGGTTCTATATGGCCAGGGAAGTCAGCATCATTAAGATAAGGTACTACAACCATGAAAATAATCTTCCCAGTCACAAGCCTGGAGAACTGGATTTTATGGATTCCCTATGATTTTGGTAAAGAACTATTTGATCTCTCAACAATTCTCATCCTTTTAACAATATAATGATCAGGCTCAACTACAGTTAAGAATCCTAGAAGTTCATAGTTGGAAGGATACATAGACATCAGTTAGCCCCAATTGCTCATTTTACAGAGGAACAAACTGAGTTTCATAGAATGGAATTTGAGTAAGAGCGAGTTGATGACAAAACCTAAATTATAACCATCTCAGTGCCCCTTTCATCACTACCTCCAGAGGTCCCTCCAAAGGCACTAGGAATAATGGATTGATCAATGAAAGGAAATGTCCTTCTTCCTCTATGCAAATGCTTGAAGTATCTACTACATCTGCACACAACCTCAGCTATTTACAGGAAGCTGCTAGATGCTGTAGTGAATAGATGCTATAGGCTTGATGTGGAGTTGGGAAGACCCAAATTCAAATCCTACCTCAAACACTTATAGACTACGAAAACCTGAAAAAAATCGTCATTTCTTTTGTCGTCAGTTTCCTCATCTGAATAACAAGGATAAATAATAGCACCTACTTTACAGAGTTATTATAAGGATGAAATGAAGCATTATACACACATGCACATATACATTCATATGGAATGTGGGTATATATACACAAGTATATGTATATATGTTTTTGACAAATTTAAAATGCTACATAAATGTTTGTTCTTGTTGTTGCCATTATTATTGTTATCTAGCATCAAAAAAGTGAAGACAGTAGAAAAGTTTAGACCAAGTCAGTGTTAATGTAGAAAATATTCATTATTAAAGTGTTGTTTTCATGACTACAGAAATGTATTATGCTAAATACCAAAGCAGTCTGTGCATATCTCTCAAGGATTTGCTCTGGAAGAGCCTGACTAGACCTCCCTCAGTGCATCTTGTGTGTCCTAAACAAACTAAATTAGATGGAAGCATATTTTTCTTTATCTTTCTTTTTGCTTTTTTTTTAACATGGAAATGTTTGTATTTATTTATTGTTTGGTATAAATTTTATCCCCCCCCAATTGCATGTAAAAACAGATTTCAATATTTTTCAAAAAATATTGTCTCAAATTCTCTCCCTCCCTCCCTCCCTCCCTCCCCCAAACCCCCTTCTCCCCTTGAGATGGAAAGCAATCTCATTTAGATTTTACACATGCAATCATGTAAAACATTTTCCCATATTAATCCTTTTGTGAAAGGAACTTCAAATAGAAAAAAAACGTTAAGAAATAAAATGTTTGCTTTGGTCTGGATTCAGACTAAGTCCTTTTTCTCTTAAAATAGATGGCATTTTTTATCATGAGCCCTTTGGTATAGTTTTGGATCATTATTTTCTGAGAATATCTGATATTCACAGTTGTTCATTGTAAAGTATTCCTGTCTTTATACAATGTTCCCTGGTTCTATTTATTTCACTCTGCTTTAATTCATGTAAACCTTTCCAAGTTTTTCTAAGCTCCTCCTGCTTCTCATTCCTTATAGCACAATAGTATTCCAATACAATCACATACTATAACTTACTAGGTCATTCCCCAGTTCATGGGTATTTCCTCCCTTTCCAAATCTTTGCCTCCCTAAAAAGACCAACTTTAAATATTTTTGTACATACACGACCTTTCTCTTTTTGTTTTTGTTTTTATCTCTTTGGGATACAAACCTAGTAATGGCATTACTGGGTCAAAGGGTATGTACAGTTTTAGAGTCCTTTGGACATGGGATCAAATTGCTCTCCTGAAATGATTGAATCAGTTCACAACTCCCCCAAGAATGCAATGTCCCAGATTTCCCATATCCCATCCAAGTATTGTAATTTTCCTTTTATGTCATAATAGCCAATCTGATAGGTGTGTGGTAGTACCTCAGAGTTGTTTTAATTTGCATTCCTCTATTTAATATTGATTTAGACCATTTTTTGCATGATTATAGAGAGTTTAAATTACTTTGATTGAGAACTGCCTGTTTATATCCTTTAACCATTTATCAGTTGGGGAATGACTTGTATTCTTATATATTCAACTCATTTCTCTATGTATATCAGAAATGAGGCCTTTATTAGAGATATTTGTAAAAAAAATTTGCACCATTATGATCATTATGATCATTGTTTACTTTCCACCCTACTTCCCTGTTTAGTTTCTGATCTCCATCTCCCCAATTGACCTCACTCCCTCCTCTTATCCTATTCCCCTCCTGTTTTCCTATAAAATAAGATAGTTTTCTATACTCAATTGAATGTGTATGTTCTTCCCTCATTGAGTAAGATTCACATGCTCTCCTCCTCCATTTTCCCCTCCACTATGAATGTTCTTCCATGCCTCTTTTATGTGCAATAATTTACCCCATTCTATTTTTCCCTCCCCCCTCCTCTCAATGCATTCCTTTCTCATGCCCTAATTTTATTTTATTCTTTATATCATCCAATCATCTGAACTCACACTCTTGCCCTCTATGTATAATCCTCCTAACTGCCCTAACAATGACAAAGCTCTTTGGCATTACAAGAATCATCTCCCCATGTAGGGATATAAACAATTTATTAAATGTCTTTTGATTTTTTCCTGTTTATATTTTTATGATTCTCTTGAGCCTTGTATTTGAGAGTTAAATTTTCCATTCAGCACTGGTCTTTTTATAAGGAATGTTTGAAAGTCATTTTATTTCATTGAATTTCTGTTTTTCCCCCTGAAGGATTATTCTCAGTTTTACTGCATAAGTGATTCTTGGTTGAGCTGATATCTGCTGCACAGTAATTGGTCATTGGTTCTTATTTCCATCCCTTCCACTCTAGTATCCCATATTGAACTCTTATATCCCCTACCCCACATCACTCTACCCTATATCGTAGCAATTAAGAGTACATCTAATCTTTATGAAGATTTTATATAGTCTAAACTAACATGGCTCTATATGTATTGGTATCTCATTTTTGGTAAGGTTTCCTTTCTCCTATTCCCCTTAATTTTCTGTTAGTTTGTAGGCAGAAGGAAAAATCTGAACTTCATCTTTCTGCCATTTCCTTTTCTTCTTCCTTCTTTCTCCTCTATCTTCTATCCTCCAACCTCAAGAGTATTAAGTGCCTATAATAAACTGGGTGCTTGGGTTATCAAAAGGTGTATTTTTTTTATTTTTATCTTGAAGGACATCAAGTTCAAGTGACAAGATGGAATATATATATATATATATATATATATATATATATATATATATATATATATATATATATACACACATACGTACAAAGAAAGAAAACTACCAGAGTGGAGTCAAGATGATGGGGTAAAAGGTCACAATTGTCAAATCTTCCCCAAAACCAGTCCTACAAAATTATCATAGAGGGAAAAAAAGAATTCTTCAAGGGAAAGCCAAAAAAAGTCACAATGAATTATTTTTCCAGCCCAAGTCAGCTTATGCTAAAAAAAAAAAAAGAGGTCTGTAAAAACTGGAATGAGGACCAGCCAAGAGTATAATCAAACAAAAATAGCAACAGGTGGTGGTGGTGGCAGGTAACATTGTATAAGAGTGACACTAGTGCCCAGGGATGGTCAGAAAGGGCTTCCAGGAAACCCTATTCTAGGAGTGGCAGCTTTTATTCAATTAATTCTCAGTCACAATCCTGAGGGGTAGGGGGTGGGAAGGAAGGGAATAAGAAATTGAGAGAGTAGGGTCCTTACTTGGGTAAGGACCAAATCCAGGACCAGAAGTGCAATGACTAGAATTCTCCCTCAGTCACACCACTCTGGAAACCACAAAAACTTAGAAACCTCAAATCAAGCTATGAAAGCAGAAGAACATAATAGACATAAGTTTAGGCCAGTCATTTCCTTCCCCATACTCCAAAGGTGAGCAGACACCATATCTAACATAAAGACCAAAGTCAAGAAGTAGCCTGGAAAAAATGAAAAAGCAACAAAAAGAATAGTGACAGAGAAGTTCAAGATACAAATCCAGAAGACAATAACATGAAAATATCTACAGATAAAGCCTCAAAGTACAAATGAAGATTGGATGCAAGCCCAACAAGATTTCCTAGAAGAGATAAAGAAAAATATTTTTAAAAAGAGAAAAAAATTTAATCAAATAAGAACAGTAGAGGGAAAATTAGGAAAACAAATAAGAGTGATGCAAGAAAAAGAAAAGAGAATTAACAACATAGTAAACGGGTAGATAAAAACCACTAAAGAAAATAACTCCCTAAAAATTAGAATTGGTCAAGTGAAAGCTAATGATTCCAGACATGATAAAATAAAATCAAAAGGCTGAAAAAATAGATAATTTGAAAGATCTCTTAGGAAAAACAACTGATCTAGAAAATTATATTGAGGAGAGATAATATAAAAATTATTGGAATATCTAAAAACTATGATGAACCTAAAAATCATATTTCAAGAAATTATAAAGGAAAACTGCCCAGGTATCTTAGAATAAGAGAGCAAAGTAAAAATTGAAAGAATCTGCCAATTACCTCCTGAAGGAAATTCTCAAAAGAAAACTCCCAGGAATGTTATAACCAAAATCCAGAACAACCTCAACAAGGAAAAAAAAATCTATAAGCAGCCAAAATGAAATAATCTACAGTCAGGATTACGTGGGATTTAATGGCTACCTCTATGAAGGAGTGGAAATCTTGAAATATGAGTTTCCAGAAGACAAAGGAGTTAGGGTTACAATAAAGAATAACCAATCCTGAAAAACTGAATGTAATCCTATAGGTGAAAAATGGATAATTAATGAAATAAAGGACTTCTAAGCACTCCTCATGAAAAAAGTAGAACTGAATAGAAAATTTGACATTCAAATACAAAGGCTCAAGAGAAGGATAAATAGGTAAACATGGGTGAGAAAAGATAATGATTTAACAAGGTTAAAAAATATTTATATCCCCATATGGGAAGATGATATGTGTAAGCTCTAAGAACATTATCATCATTAGAAGAATTAGAAGGAAACTATTTCTCTAGAGGGTATGAGTGAGAGTCTAGAAAATCTCATAAATGCACCAAATAGAATATCATCTAAATACTTGAAAGAAAAGTTAAATGTTATAGGAGGAAATAGACAACAAAACTATACAATGTGGGACCTCAACTTTTCCTTTTCATAAGCAAAATATCTAATCATAAAATAAACAAAAAATAAGTTAAAAATTAGATATTATAGACCTTTGGAGAATAGTGAAAAGAAATAGAAAGGACTATACCCATTTCTCAAAATATGCATGGAACTCTCCCTAAAATTGACCACATATTAGGGCATAAGAGCTTCATATACAGATGCAGAAAAGTAAAAATATTGAATATGAACTCTTTTCAGACCATCATGCATTAAAAATCATATTTAATAAAGGGACATGGAAGCAGAGTTTAAAAATTGATTGGATGGAGCAGTTAGGTAGATAGTGGATAGAATGCCATGCCTGGAGTTGAAGAGGACCTGAGTTCAAATTTGATCTCACACTTCCTAGTTGTATCAGCCTAGGCAAGTCACTAGCCCTAGTTGCCTAGCCCTTGTCTCTATCCTGTCTTAGGATTTTTTATTAGGACAGAAAGCAAGGCCTTTAAAATAAAGAAATAGATAAATAAACAAAATAAAAGAGAAAAAGCTCAGATCAGTGAAATGGTCATACAGCTAGCTATTCATCTAGAAAAACTGCAATTAGAAATCCCCAATTAAATACCAAAATAGAAAATCCTAAAAATTAAAGGCAAGATTAACTAAATTAAAAGTTTTAAAAAATCATTGAATTAATAAACAAAACTAGGAATTGATTTTATGAAAAAACCAATAAGAAAGACAAATTATTAACTAGTTTAATTTTTTCAAAAAGAAAGAAAACCAATTTTCTAGTTTCAAAAATAAAGAGTAAACGCACAAGCAATAAAGATAAAAGTTAAACAAATTATTTGGGGCTATTTTGCCCAACTTCATGTCAATTAAATTTGCAATCTAAATTAAATGGGTGAATTTAAATATACATATATATATATATATATATATTGCCCAGATTAACAGAGAAGGAAAGAGAATATTTAAATAACCTTATATTTGAAAAAAGAAATTGAACAAGCCATTAATGAGAGAGACCTTTAAGAAAAAATAACCTTAGGGCCTATAGATTTACAAGTGAGCTCTACCAAACATTTAAAAAAGAATTTCAATACTATATAAAAATTCTAAATTCCTTCTATGACACAAATATAGTTGTTATTTTTAAACCTTTACCTTCTGCCTTAGAATCAATACTGTGTATTGGTTCCAAGACAGAAGAGCAATAAGGGGTAGGTGAGAAGAGTTAAGTGACTTGCCCAGGGTCACATAGCTCAGAAGTGTCTGAGGTCAGATTTGAATGCAGGTGCTCCTATCTCTGGGCCTGACTCTCAATCCATTTAGCCACCTAACTGCCCCTTACAAATATAGTTTTGATGCCTAAATGAAGGAGAGCAAAAGCAGAGAAAGAAAACCATAGACTAATTTCCTTAATGAATAAAGATACAAAAAAAACATCTAAAATATGAGCAAGTAGATTACAGCAATATACCATAAAGACTGTACTCTATGACCAAAGTTGGATTTATAACAAGAATTCTGGGCTAGGTCGGTATTAGGAAAACTACCAGCATAATTGGCCATATTCATAACAAAAACAACAAAAAAATGTATAGTTATATCAATAGAAGTAGGAAAAGCTTTTAAAAAATACAACATTCCAATTAAAAACACTAGAAAACAAAGGAATAAATGGAGCTTTTCTTAAAATGATAGGTGGTATCTATCTAAAAATCATGAGCTTCTAATAGATCAGAAATGAAGCAAAGATATCCATTATCATTATTTAAAATTGTACTAGAAATGCTAGCTATAGCAATAAGGCAAGAAAAATATTGAAGCATAAAAAGAAGAAAAGAAAATAGATTTTTTTTTTGCAGATGATATAATGTTATCCTCAAAGATCCCTAAAGAATCAACTAGACACTACTCAAAACCATTAACAACTTTAGCAAAGTTGCAGTATATGATCGAAACCCACAGAGATCATCAGCATTTCTATATATTACCAACAAACTAACAGGAAGAAACAGAAAGAGAAACTTATTTTAAAATAAGTGCATACAGTATAAATCACTTAAGAATCTACCTGCCAAGATGCGCGCAGGAACTATGTGAACAAAATTACAAAACACGCCTCGAGCAAATTAAGACAGATAGAAATAACTGGAGATCTAATAACCTATGATGCGGATACCAAGCGGTAGCAGTAGGGTTGCAACGCATGATTGGCAGGTCCTCAAGACAGAGAATCTTCAGAGCTGGCCGGGGAAGGTTCCCCAACTGTTGGAGATGGAGTTTGCCCCAACTGAAGTTTGAGCTGACAGTGGCAGATCTCATCTCTCTCAAGGACTCCAATGGACGTTGGACAAGCAGACCTTCAAGCAAGAGTGAGCAAGAGTTTTCCCCAATACTCTTAGGTGGACTAAGGGAAGATTGAGGAAGACTTCGGCCATTCTCTGGACCTCTGAGGACCTTCATCTGGATACCATCATCTACCTGCTAAGGACTCTATATATGTGAGATCTCGGGGTTTGTGTTGGACTGGCCTTTAGGATTTTAGTGTAGGAAGATAGGCTTATTAGCTAAGGGGTAAAACTAGGGGTTGAGTCGTCTGATTTCCTTTTTCTCTCAGAGGAAAGATCCAGCCACCTGCCCTCCAAAGCTAATATAATAAAAATGGCACTACCTAATTTACTTATTCAATCATACCAAAGTATCAAAGAATTATTTTATAGAGCTAGAAAAAAAACAATAAAACTCATCTGGAGGAACAAAAGATTAAGAAAATTAAAGGAATCGGGGGCAGCTGGGTAGCTCAGTGGATTGAGAGCCAGGTCTAGAGATAGGAGGTCCTGGGTTCAAATCTGACCTCAGACACTTCCCAGCTGTGTGACCCTGGGCAAGTCACTTGACCTCCATTGCCTAGCCCTTTCCACTCTTCTGCCTTGGAACCAATATACAGTATTGATTCCAAGACGGAAGGTAGGGGTTTAAAAAAGAAAAAAAGAATATTAAAGGAATCAGTGAAAACAAAAAGTGATGGAAGGGGGTCTACTAGTACTAGCTGTCAATCTATACTACAAAGTGATAATCATCAAAACAAGCAGGTACTGGGTAGAAAATGGTGATTGATCAAAGGAATAAATTAACCACACAGCATATAGAAGTAAATGAGCACAGTATCGTAATGTTTGATAAACCCAAACATTCCAGTTACTAAAACAAGTATTCACTATTTGACAAAAACTTCTAGGAATACTGGAAAGCAGTCTGGCAAAAACTATGTCTAGACCAATATCTAATATCATAAACTAA
This sequence comes from Monodelphis domestica, assembly GCF_027887165.1. Classification (NCBI taxonomy): domain Eukaryota; kingdom Metazoa; phylum Chordata; class Mammalia; order Didelphimorphia; family Didelphidae; genus Monodelphis; species Monodelphis domestica. The sequence continues at coordinate 17,602,967 of NC_077230.1, read as the reverse complement.
GATAAGCTCAACATGTGTACATGTTTTAAAAATAAATGGCAATTTCATAAACAAATTAGGGAAGTCAAGAAATAAAATGGATAAATGTGTTTATATGAAATTAAAAAGCTTTTGCTCAAACAAAACCAATGCAACTAAAAATAAGACAGCAGGAAACTGGGGGAAATGTTTGAGAGCAAGTGTATCTGATAATGGCCTAATTCCTCACATATGTAGGTTATTGAGCCAAATTTATAAAAAATATGTGTCATTCTCCAATTGATAAATGGTCAGATGATATAAGTAGAACGTTTACAGAAGAAAAATTAAAGCCATCAATAATTACATGAAAAAATTCTAAATCATTAATAGGGAAATGTAAATTAAAAAAAAATCTGAAGTACCACCTCACACCCATCAGTTTGGCTAACATAACAGAAAACGACTATTAACATTGGAGAGGATATTGGAAAAATAGGCATCTTGATACATTGTTGGTGAAGCTGTGAAGTAGCCAGACCATTCTGTAGAACAATTTAGAACTTTGCCCAAAGGGCTATAAAATCATTCATACCCTCTGATCAGCAATACCACTACTAGGTCTGTTCACCAAAGGGTTCAAAATTAAATAAAAGTGACCATTAACTACAAAAATATTTATAGAAACTCTTTTTATGGTGGCAAAGAATTGGAAACTGAGGAGGTACTAATCCATTGGGGAACTGCTGAACAAGTTATGGTATGTTCAAGACAACATTCCAAAGGACCCATGATGAAATATGTTGTCCACCTTCAGAGAAAGGATTTATGAACACAGTGAAGATTGAAACATGCTTTTTTTTACCTTCTTAATTTTTCTTGCTTTGTTTTTTTTTTGCAACATGACTAATTTGGAAATATCTTTCTCGTGTATTGTTGACAACAATTTCTTGCTTTCTCATGGAGTGACAGAGGGAAAAGAGGGAGAAAGAATTTGGAACTCAAAAAATTAATGTTATAAATAAATAAATGCTTCTAAAAAGAGAAAATATAAATCACTAATAATTAGAGGAATATACATTAAAACAACTCTGAACTATGACCTCATACCCATCATATTGGCTAACATGAAACAAAAGGAAATGACTAACGCTGGAGAGGATATGGGAAAATAGATACACTAACATACTGTTGGTGAAATTGTGAACTAACCTAACCATTCTAGAAAACAATTGAGAACTATGGCTATAAAACTGTGCATTCACTTTCACCCAGCAATACCACTACTAGATATGTGCTCCAAAGAGATAAAAGAAAATGGAAAAAGACCCATATGTACAAAAATACTTCCAGTAACTCTTTTTGCAATAGCAAAGGAGGAGAAGCTAAGGGGATGCCTATCAGTTGGGGAATTGTTGAAAGAATTGTAGCATATATTGTAATGAAATCCTATTAAACTATAAGAAATTGATCGAGGCAATGGTTTCAGAAAAACCTAAGAAGAATTACCTTAATGATGTTTTTTATTTATTTATTTATTTTATTTGTTTTATTTATTTTATTTAATTAATGATATGAAATGAAATGAACAGAACCAGAACAATGTATGCAGTAACAGCAATATTATAATGAAAATTAAATATGAAATACTTAACAACTCTGATTAACATGATCAATTCTGTTTCAAAGGACTCATAATGAAAAATGTTATCCACTTCAATACACAAAACTATTGGACTCTGCAGATTGAAGCATATTATTTTCTCTTTATTCTTCTTGGGGCTTTCTTTTCCCCCCACAACAAAGCTTGTGTGTGTGTGTGTGTGTGTGTGTGTGTGTGTGTGTGTGTGTGTGTGTGTGTGTTTTGTTTCTTGCTTTCTCAATGGGTAGGGCTAGCATGAAGGGAGGGAGAGAATTTGGAACTGAACACTAAAAAAAATTTTTTTTTAAGACACGCACCATTTCAAGGAGGTATTCAAGACAGACCAATTCATGTGCCTAATGGTCAGTATAGACAAAACAAAGATGAATTATTTTTTTTTAAACCCTTATCTTCCATCTTGAAGTCAATACTGTGTATTGGCTCCAAGGCAGAAGGTAAGGGCTAGGCAATGGGGGTCAAGTGACTTGCCCAGGGTCACACAGCTGGGAAGTGTCTGAGGCCAGATTTGAACCTAGAACCTCCCGTCTCTAGGCTTGGCTCTCAATCCACTGAGCTACCCAGCTGCCCCCGAATTATTTTTTTATTCAACCTCATGGATACTCTGAAATTGACTGCGAAACCTTTAAATGTCTGTGGACTCCAGTTTAAGAATCCCTGCTCTAGATGACTTTTTACGTTCTTGCCAGCTCTAAATGTATGATTCTTTGATCTGAAATAGAATTAAAGAAGGACCAGGGACTCCATCAAATAATTCCAAAGATTCCCTCTTGCCAGACTTTCTATTCAGGGAAATTGTGAGTCTATTTAACTCTCCTCTCCATGTTGCTCTGCCCAGTTCTAAAAGTTAGGGAGCAGAACTAGATTTAACAATTTACCTGGTTAATGAATAATGAAGTCCGAAAGCTTTGGTTGCTCTCTCTCAGCATGGGAACACCCAGTGACATATAGTGGTTCTCTAGCTACTGTTTTCTACATATAAAAGAGATCATGCCTCAATGTCCAAAAATATATGGCTAATTCAATATCTGAAATAATTACCAGGGCAAAAGCAAGGGAAACACCAAATGAGGTTCGATATGAGACAGCTTTGACCAAAGACTCCATTTTCTGAATCCATTTTCTTTCTCCTTTTCTCCTTTCCTCCTTTTCTGAACATACCTATATCTCTTATTTATCATGACGTCTCTCTCCAATCCCTCCACTGGGCATATTGTAGATGTCCCCATCCAGAGTACAAGTCTCTTAATTTATATCATAATTATGTTCAAGTACTAAGCATCTTGGGGCAAAGTAGCACAGAGAAATAAATGCTATATTTGGAGTCTGAAAACCTGGATTCAAATTCTAGCTCCACTGTTTGCTATCTATATGTCCTTAGCCAGTCCATTAGCATTCTTGTGCCTTATTTTTTTCAACTGTTATATGAAAGAGTTAAACTCACTAACTTCTAAGATTCTTGAAAGCTCTAAAGCTCTGATACAATGTAAGCTCCTTAAACATAGGACTGGTTTCATTCTTATTTGTATCTACAGTGCCTGGCATATAGTAATTATTAATAATATTGTCTGAAGTTTACATAGTAATTACTACGTGCCAGGCATTATGTGCTAAACATTTTACTAATATTATCTCATCTGATCCTCCTAACAATTAGGTTTTGTCATTATAGATGAGAAAACTGAGGCAAAAAGAGTTTGTGATTTACCCAGGGTCATACACCTAGTAAGTGTCTGAGGTTGGATTTAAACTCAGGTCTTAATAGATTGATGGTTGAGTGATCGATCCTATCACCTGTGAACAAAACAGAGCTGCCCTAGGTGTATCTTCTCAGCTCTATTACAAATAAAAATAAGAATTGGTAGTTTGGGTGTCTTTCCTCTATTCATACTATTCTTATTGACATTGAATGTATCCTCTTAAGAAAATTAATGTCCAAATTAAATTGATAATCGAGAATCTATCTCTCTTACAGAAGAAAAATATTGTAAAACCATAGCTGTGCTTCAAAGTATCTTTAAACTTGATCTTTTACAGAGATAACTCATGAACCAACTTGAAAACTTTGTTCAGATAACAAGGCTTCTGGGATCACATTAGGATGGATATGAAATGTGTAATAGTTAAAGGAATTTTTATTTATCTATAATTATTTGCAAACTATTTTATCGATATATATATTTCCATTAAACACAAATTCAGCATCAGTTTTACAATAAAAAATTAAAAGTGTACCATCTGCAAATGCAGCTTAAGTCTATTCCTAAGTATATCTAAGCAATGCTTAAATTAACTTTCTATTCCCTACTTATTATAACTATTCTCTAATCCCCTAGTCTAATCTATAACCTAATCTTATGTACAATGTATATACATGCTATGTTGCATATTTACAGACTCTATCACTATGCTACTAACCTAATTATAGTATATACATTATTTAGAGATTATTTACATATAATACAATAATATACATTGTTCCTGCATCCTGATATTAGTCAAATAGAAATATCTATTGATCTTTCTATTTGCCTAAGACTTTATGGAAGTAACTATATACATTTTACATTTTGCATATATGTAATTTCAGACACTTGCTTATTTACATAAGGTCTCCTAATATATGCCAGTTTGTGATTTTGTGTTTTGTGTCTAATAGTGCTGTGTTAAATGGATACTTATCAAGTTTCTTCAGATTTCCGCTTCTCATATTGAGTGATGGCTCTCTTCTTTTCTTCTAAGTTATGTAGTGTTGCATGCTATTTCCTTAATATGTGAAATTAATTTTGTTTTATGCTTTTGCCACACTCAGTCTTACATAAAAATCCTGTTTTCTGACTGTCCTCTTCTTGTATAAACAAATTTACAAAGTTCAAAGTCTTAGCTGTCCATTTCAGCTTTTTCTCTTTGTTCTTCTCTCTAGCAGCTTTTCTTGATGCTTTTCCTCTGGGATGCTTTAAAATCTTTTCCTCTGGGCTGGAAAGTTGTCTTCTCCTTGTCTCTGTGGCATGCTTGACTGCTGAGATCTTGTTGTCTCAAACATTATGTGGCACTATTCTTTCTTTGTGGTGTACTTTTTTATGTTAATCAGTTTTTGTTTTCATTTCTTATTTTCATTTCTTAGCACTATCTTTTGTGTAATTATCTTCTATGTCTGTTAATGTGGTGTTGGATATTTCTGGTTTTATGTGGGAACAGTGAAACCATGAGTCTTTCCCTGCAATTTTTATAGCTGTCAGGGTAGTAAGTAATACTTCATGTGGTACAGTCCATCTTATGACCATAGCCAATTTTCTATTGAAATTTTTTATGTATACTTTGTCTCCTGGTTTAATGTTGTACAAATTGCAATCCAGGGGTACTGTTTGTTATATTAAGTCCATTTTGTGCAACTCTGCTATTCTTGTTTGTAAAGCTTATATATATATATATTTTGTTAACTGACAATTTACTCCTATCATTGCAATGTAAGCTGGTTTACAAGCCCTTCCTTCCCAAATTGCATGTCCACATAGCATCTCAAATGGAGAGATGTGCAGATATCCATTGGGTCTTGTTCTAATATGGAACAGAATTAATGGTAGAATGTATGTCCATTTTTGGTGTGTTTCTGCACAAAATTTTCCTATTAATGTTTTGATGTCTTTGTTTAATCTCTCCACTTGTCCTGAACTTCGGGGATGATACAGTGTGTGGTATGTTTCTTGTATTCCTAATTTTTACAAGTTTCATTTAATATTGATTGAGTAAAGTGACTCCCATGGTCTGAGTCCAATTTTGTGGGAATCCCAAATCTAGGCATGATTTCTTTTAATAGGATTTTGACCACAAACAATGTGTTGTTCTTTTTGGCAGGAAAAACTTCTGGCCATCAAGTCAGTCTGTCTGTGATCACAAGGCAAAACTTAAACGCTTTGTCTTTTGGCATGTTGATAAAATCTATTTGTATGCATTCAAATGGAATATATGCTAACAGATGATCTCCTAACCCTTTGGTCTTATAAATTCCCTGATTGAACTGCATACAAATTTTACATTTTTGACAGACTCTTATGGCATAAGAGGATATTCCAGGTGCAGTCCAAAATCATCTCACTGAATCAATCATGGCTTGGGTTCCATAGTGTCCTTGTGCATGCATTGTATTGCACATGTGATAGAATAACATTCTAGGCAGGATAGGCTTGCCTAGTTGTGAAAACCATATGCCCCTTATTTTTTTTTGCCCCTAAGTTCTTTATCCAGGATTGGATTTCCTGTTCATTGTAGGCATTAGTTAGATTGTCCTATTCAATTAGTGAGAAATTCAATACATGTAGAGGTCCTTCTCTAGCTCCAAATTTTGCTGTAATGTCAGCTCTGTGGTTTCTAAGGACACATGATCTTTATTACCCATGTGTGATCTTCAGTGGATTATTGCCACTTCCTTGGGCAGTTGTACAGCCTCAAGAAGTTGCATTATGACTGGTATATGAGATCTCTTTGCATGCACTTGTCAAAAATCTTCTATGTTTCCAAATTTCTGCTGTGGCATGAATTACTGAAAATAGTGGTAGTCTCTCAGTGACCGAGAATGACTATTATCTTTGTGCAGTCTCATCTACAGTGTACCCTCATGTGGCTTTGGAGTCCAAAGACTGAGGCACAGAGTTTGTGGCACATGGGGCATGGGACGCCAGTTGTTACGGGAGGTGCGGTTGTGGCCTGGTGTTGGCGTTCATGCGCAGCGGCAAGACGTCAACGTAGCTCATCTTCAAAGGTGGTGGCAGCATGGTTAATGTGGGTTCGCCAGCTGCTTCTGTCAGAGGCAGCGAGTTCTAGTTGCTTTGGTGTAATGCCAGCCCACTTCAAGTTTGACTTTAGCTAATCCTTGAATCTTTTCTTTGGTCGACCTTGTTTCCTGAGTCCAGCTGACAGTTCACCATAGAATACCTGTCTTGGTATTCGCTGTGGGTCCATGCGGATGACGTGTCCAGACCATCGTAGCTGGGTTTTGAGGATCATTACTTCGATGCTGGTGGAGTTGGCTCTGTCGAGGACTTCCTGATTGGTGATTCGGTCCTGCCATCGGATCCTCATGATTGACCAGAGGGAGCGTTGGTGGAATTGCTCCAACTGTTTCATGTGTTTCCGGTACAGTGTCCATGTTTCGCAACTGTACAGGAGTGAGCTGAGGGCCACTGCATTGTACTGGAGACTTCCTCGGCTGCATTGGATGGCCGTGTTGTCTTTTGTGCTCCAACATGCCCTAAGCACTCCACAGTGCTTTGCTGCGTCGCTGTCTCAGCCGTTGAGCCTTCTTATTGGTTTCTCCCGCCTGTTCCGCCGAAGCAGTCTTCACATGCTGGGTGAGCAAAGCCCTGGTTCACCAGGGGTAGATGACCCGATGGCTACCCTCACAAGGTTTAGCTGGCCTGTCGAAGCTGTTGCCCGGGGTGTGGCCGCTGCCACATGCTAGCAGCTACTGGGAGCCACAAGTGAGAGCTGAGTGTCAGGTGGGGGTCAGAGGCTGGAGAGCTGCCCTAGGAGGGCACGACAAGCCCTCCATACCAGAGATACTTCCCCTCCCTAAGCACCCCATACACCCCATTACTGAAAATGCACACTGGGAATATGTGTAAATATTGAACAGTTTATCTTTCCCAACTTGACAAGCTTTTAATAAAGCAACAAGCTCTGCCCCTTGAGCACTCACATATTTTGGTAAGGACGCATACCATGATGTCTCTGTTTGTGTTACTACTGCTCATCCAGAGTACCGTTCCCAGTTAACTATCATGCTCGAACCATCTGTATACAATTTGATGTCAGGTTGTTCCAGGGGAGTGTCTTTTAAATCATTTCTTGGTTTTTCTATTAACTATATTGTTTCCTGGCAATTATGTATGGGTTCCCCTTCAAACAGCAGATCTAGAATCAAGGTTGCCAGATTCAGTGGTTGGCAGTGTTTTTATTGCTTAGTAACATAGTTTCATATTGAGAAAGTTGTTAATGAAAAAAAAAAGCTGTGTGCTAGCTTGTAAATGACATTTCTTCAATATGGACTATACTTGGTGTGAAGAGTAGACATTAAGTTTTAATCCTAATACCAAATCAGATGACTTTTGAATCATGGTTGCTATGACTGTGGTTGCTCTCAAACAGAGAATCATTCCTTTCTCAATTATATCCAGCTGTGTACTGTAATATGCCATTGGCCTAAAATTGGGTCCTAAAGTTTGGTCTAACACTCCAGAAGCTATGACTCTTGCTTCATGCACAAAGAGATGGAATTCTTTGTTGTAGTCTGGAATACCTAAGGCTGGAGCTGTTATGATTGCTTCTTTGAACTGTGCCAAGGCTTGGAAATGCTCTTTTGTTAGTTTCAAAGGTTCTGTGACTGTGTTTTTGGTTAAGTCCTTCAGGCATTTTGTTATTTGGCTATAGCCTGGGATCCATTGTCTACAGAAACTTGTTACTCCTAAAAAGGCTCTCAGTTGTTTCTTAGTCTTTGGCATGCTGAGCTTTTGGATGTCCTCTATTCTTTTCTTGGAAATCTTTCTCATTCCCTTTTCCAAGATAAATGCTAGGTATTCCATTTTAGATCTGACCCATTGTAATTTTGATTTGGAAACTTTGTGGCCTTTCTGATATAGCTCTAGGAGGAGTTTTTACTGTCTTGGTAACAAACTTTCACAGATGGGGATGTAAAAAGAATGTCATCCACATCGTGCATGATTTTGCTTTCTTTGAATTAGATGTTCTTTAAATCTTGTTGCAAGATTTGGCAAAATGCTGTTGGGGTATTGCAGAATCCCATTGGTAATCTTCCCCATATCAGCTGAGTCCCATTCCAAGTGAAAGCAAAGATTTTTTGGCTTTCCTTTGCAATTGGAATGCTAAAATAAGTGCTACACAGATCAATGACAGTATAATATCCAGATCTACTTGGAATTTGAGATTATTTTAGGTGGACTTTGAATGATTGCATGGGACTTTTTTACAAAGTTATCTTCTGCTCTTAAATCTTGGACCAGTCTCCATTGAACTTTTCCTTCAGAGTCACATTTTGCTTTCTTTATGGGTATGATTGGTGTATTGTACTTGGAAATTGTTGGGATTAAAATTTTCTGATCTAATAAGCTTTGGATAATTGGGTTGATTCCACCTATGGCTTCTTTATTTAGTGTATATTGTAGTATCTTTGGTGGTATCTCTTCTTTAACTTCTACTTTTACTGGTGTTGCTGACTTTAGAATCCCTATATCTGTAGAATGAGTAGCCCAAAGCCCTTCTGGTACATCACTTGGTATTTCAAATATTGTACCTTCAGAGTTGGTTGGACCTGTCCCTTCAGGCTAATGCCCTAAAGGCCCGCCTTACAGTTCAAACTGCTCCCCTTAAATCCCTTTGTTCAATGGCACAATCACAGGAATCCAGGTAGAGCACACAGTTTGGGTTAAATCCAGGAATAGAGGCACTTCTATCCAGACACAGGGAGAGAGCACTCCTTCCAGTCCAAGGACCAGGAAAAAGAGTCCTCAAGAGCAACTGTTACTCTCCCAGGCACCCCTCCTCCCACCAACTATCATCCTTGTCAATATCTTCACTCCAACTGATGTCTGTTCCACCTGAGTGGCAGAAAGGCCCAAAGTTTGATTCACTTTTCCTTTCCACAAATGCCAACAAAAAGCAGCCTAAGAAGATAAAAGCAGAAAATTAGTAATGAGGAAAAAAATGAAAGTAATATGGTAACACACATCATATCCACGATCAAAAAGTAATCTATTTGAAAATAACTTATTATCTAAGTAAAGTAGAATATGTTTAATCCCCATTGAAAATGCTTGTTTTTCATGAACAATTTCACATATTTTGAATAAAAACCACTATTTTAAGGAGGCTAGCCACATCTTCATTCCTCTCAAGGATTTGCTCCTAACTCTGTATTTTCTCTTCCATGTCTCTTTGTGTATAGCTTCTTCTTCCCTCCCCTCTTTCAGCTTCCTTTTAGTATAATCTCTCTCCAGTAGAATGTAAGTCCCTTGAGGGCAGGGACCATCTTTCTTTTGGTTGATATTTGTATTCTCAGCCCTTAGCACAGTGGCTGATGCTTATTAAGCATTTAATAAATGTTGACTTCACTATTTTTATAATGATCTTTTATGTAACCAATTCCTTTTGTTGGAAAGAAGTAGGCTGACCAAAATAGGCTAAATATTCTCTTCCTCTTGAGAATGTTACAGAAAAAAATGGCATATAACCTGGGCATGTCAGAGTACTGTCCCCCTAGAGTACCAATATGGTAGATAGAGTGGAGCAGTTAGATATCATTCTAGCCTAACACACTGCTTGGAGACAAATCCCTCCTCCTACTCCCCACAAAGACATTTATTGTGATCTCTCTTGGGAAAGGGTGGGTCATATCCTAGATAAAATATTTCTCCACATCACATATGAGCTAAACCAGATCCATATCTAGACATCCACCACTACACATGTATTTTATACTAACATGGAATAAATGAGGCTTTGCTCAAGACTGCTGACATTTGGCAAGATGTTCTCAGGAAAGACATAATTTTTCCCCATTACAAATCCTGTCCTTATGCTTTATGGTCCTACAGAGTCCTTCTGTTGGAACCCATGTTCTTCCATAACCTACAAAGCCATGAAGACCAGTCTCTGAATTCTTTGTGAAATGGGCTGCCTCTTCTCTTGGCACAAATACATCCACAGTTAGACTATCCTCTGTTCCTCCAAATAAATTAATTAGGGATAGTTACAGCTTTGCACTGTGCTCTCAGAACTAGAAAAGTGCAGATGGTGCTTTGAAAAGACATGATTTACTTGCTTTATTCTGAGTTGCCCCTTAATTACCACACTAGGGACTGATAATGAGTGATTGTTAGCTATTTCATCCACCTGAGCTACAGTGTTGGTCTTGTTCTTTTTAAGGAGGCAAAAAGTAATTGGAGACAGACAAAAATTGAAAGGAGAGGAGTTTCATACAGTTAAATGAACTTATTTCCCTAAAGGGATGCATGAATATCTATCTGCATGTCCCTCCAAGCAACCATTATCTCCAAGTAAGGCTGCAGTTGGAGACAGTGTCAGAATACTGAAGACTTTCTAAGTAAGCCAGGAGGTACAAGGATACAAGGTAGAAAGAGTGAAAGAACAGAAGCAGATCACCAAATGGGTTCTAAGACAAATAGAAAAGTTCTTGAACCAAGTCAGAGATAGAAATGAGGATCAAGAGATAAAACACAAAACAGAAGTACTAAACTGGACTTAGCCCTTCATTAGTTTGGGAAATTTTATGAACTGTGAAAGTATGGTGAAGGAAGGGACAGGTGACTATTTATTGATCTTAGTTGTTTCCATCTTGGAGGAGGACTTCACCCAGCATAGTATTAGAGGTCTGGAGGACTACTGAAACCCAGGAAGATAGACTTCACAGATAGGGGGGAAACTAAGACAAAAGTATACATCTCTGTTTTACACTTCTTTTGAAATTAATATGTATTGAATCAAAAAGATGTCTGACAAGCTGTGTGAATGACAAGTAATACCTAAGCCACCTGGTCTTTATAATCTCAAAGTGTCAAGAAATGTACCATTAAAAGTAAAAAAGGATAATAGCCAGAAAAGAGTTTAATGGAAAGAAATCCTCACATAGAAAACCAACAGACACTGAATAAACGAATATACAGAAAAGAGATGCTAATTTGATTTATAAGTAACATGGGGTAATACAGGGAAACATGGGAAGCTCTGTCTGAATTGATACAAAATGAAATAAGTAGAACCAAGAGAACGTGAACAATAACTGCAATAATGTAAAGGTCACTTAAAAGGAAACTAAACCAGTAGTATTCTCAAAGGAACCATTAAGATTCTCAAAGGAAAAATAAGGAGATATGCTTCTCTTGGCACAGACATACTAAGGCAGAATGATGTATATTGTGAGATGTGGACATTGCTTTAAGAGTTTTTTTATTTAACTTTTTTTTTTGGTCACACAGGAGGGATCAAATAGGGGAAGAAGAGGAGAAATATCTCCAGAAATAACTGTGATATAAAAAGAAAAGGCATCAATAAAACTATTCAAACAGAAATCTTTTGAAAAAAGTTCTGGTGTCACACAAAATCTCAGAAATGAGATTGGAAGTATGTAATGTAACAACTCTCACAGGGATTAAAAAGCTTGATATAAGAATCTAAATAAAATACAAGAAAGGAAATTGAGCTTTTAAAGAAGAATTTGAAAAGACAAATATGAAGTTTAAAATAGACACATGGAACCTTAATAAAGTTGTGGACAATGATAAAAGGGAAGGAAGAGACAAAACTCAAAAATGAAGAGATGCCTTGTGGCATACCAACAACAGCAAAATTAGAACATGACATTTCTACAAATCAAAGCAACTGACTTCCAAGAAGGAATATTTGACCTTCTAGAAAAAAGAGGACAAAAAAACTGAATACTACTTTCAGAAAATCTTTGGCTCTGTCTCCTTCTCTTCTCCTCCCTCATACTCATGCATGAGTGTGCACATACATGCAAGCACATAATGAGAAATATTTTTGTAAAAGATCAGTAGAAGTCATAAGAATCTATCAGAGAGGAGCCCCACGTATAACCTATCCAGAAATGTAATTACCAAATTCTAAGTATTTTGGTGTTTCTTTGTTTATTGTGGGGGAGGGCAATTGTGTGCAAGTATGCAGAAGGAAACAGTTTACATATCAAAGAATGCTTGTTCAGATTGCATAGGACAATAAATTTAAAAAGAAAAGAAAAGAAAGAAAAGGTTGGAATATAATATGCCAACAAGCAAAGAAAAATGACTTGCATTCCCAGATAATGTATACTACAGAGCTAAGCACACCCTTACATGAGAAAAGTATGTTTTCTTCAACAAGATGACACTTTAAATCATGCCTTCAAGAAAACAAGAAATGAACAGTCTTTAAAATGTAAACATAACCAACAAAGAAAATATAATAAAGATAAGTCCATATACTGTAGCATTATTTAAAGAAGAGATAAAATTTGTATTTTAAATGTCTAGCCTTGTATGATTGCTGGATTAATGAAACAACAGATATGGGATTCATATTTCCCTAAATTTTTGTGACATTCTGGTGAACTCTCTAATTGTCCTTCCTACCTATTTGATTGATCCTTCTCAGTCTCCATTGCTGGATCTTCATCTCTGTTGCCCCTGCTAATCTATGGTATCCCATAAGTCTCTGTTCTGAGCTTCTTCTCTCACTATATTATTTTGTTTGATGATCTCATCAACTCCTGTGGATGCAACTTTCACCTCTATGCTGATGATTCCCAGATCTATTTATACATCCTTAATCTCTCTATTGACTCGCAAACTAAATGAACATCCCAAATTAAGTGTCCATTGGACATCTTAAATTTAGCATGCCTAAATTGAACTCATTATCTCTTCTCCAAAATCCTCATCTTTTCCTAATTTCCTTATTATTGTTGAGGATTATCTTACCTAGGAGTCATTCTCATCCCTTACATACAATCATGTTGCCTAACACTAGCACCACTCTGGTGTAGGCTCTCATTACCTCCTGCCTAGATTATTTCAATAACCTGCTGGTTGGTCTCTTTACTATAAGTCTCTCTGTAAGGGTAAAAAGTTGGTTTGACAAAATATTTATGAGTTAAAAAAGAAGATTGTGGTCGCCAATTAGAAAATATCAGCCCTTAAGTCAAAATGACTGTTACCAGCTCTTATTTACAAGAAGGTAGAAATATTGAAGGCGGAAATATAGGAAGGAGGTAGAGAATTGCCTAGTCTACCACCCTCAGTGCTACTCCAATGAAGTCCAGCTCAGCACCTGGCAAGGGCTCCTTCAAGTACCAATCTCCACGTGGAAATCCCAGTAGTCTCTTAAGCCAGAAGTCCACCAACACAAGCCTCTTCCTTCAGCTCTAATCACTCATCCAGCAAGCCTCTCCAGCACAGAATGCTCCAGCCCAGGAAGAGTTCAGGAAAAAGTGTCTGCCTCCAAGAGTCTCCCTTCAGCCCAGCTCACCAACAGAGAATTAATGAATGAATCCTCAGACTGGTCTTTTTTAAAGCAGTTTTCTCAACATCACTTCCTGTCTCTCCTCCACTTCACAGGAACCAGTCACAGCCTCCCAATTAGCCTAGCACTGGGTGGGTGAGTGGGGAGGAGGAAGTGGGGAGCAGTGGCCTTTAGAGGTGTGAGCTTTCTCTAGGAAGTGACTTGTGAACTCTCTTACTTAATAGTTAGCTAAGTGTTATGTAGGGGGTACTTTAAGTTCTTGATTGATTAACTCAAAATTGACAAGGGGATAATTAATTCTCTCTTCACATCTCCTCTTTCCAATTCATTTTGCTTCCTTCCCTCATTCAATAGACTCCAAATAGACTCTTTTGGAGTCCAAAGGTTCCTCATTATCTCTAACTTCAAATACAAAATTCTATATTTGACTTTATAAGTTCTTCTTAACCTGTCCCCTTTCTAATATTCTTACACCTTCCTTTTCTCTATGTGTTCTTTGAGCCAATAACACTGGATTCCTTCCTATTCCTCCCACATAACTCTCTACCTCCTCATCTTTGGGCATGTTCACTGACTATTTTAGATCCCTGCAATTCTCTCTCTCTTCATTCCTGCCTCCAATCTTCCTAGTCTTCCTTCAAGTCTCAGTTCCACCTTCCCTTTGAGACTACCCCCAATTTATTCTGCATAAATCTTGTTTATACATAGTTGTTTTTATATGGTTTCCTCTGTTAAACTGAGAAGACCTCCAGAGAAGGGAATTTTTTTTTCCTTTCTCTGCATCCTCTGTTGTTAATTCAACTAAATTAATTAACTAAATCCACTAAATTAATAAACACTTATTTATTAAGCACCTATTATTAAGCACTATTAAGTGCTAGAGAAACGACTAAGAACAAAAAATTATCAGGTATTCCCTGCCCTCGAGGAATTTAAAATCTAATGTGATAAAACAAAAGAAAGCTGGGGGGGGGGGGTACCTGTAAGCTGGGAGGAAGGGAAACATGATGATGACAGAGCTGAATCCATTCCTTGATTCAATACACATTTATTAAGTACCTACTATGTACTAAGCACTGGAGTTCAACTGACTGTAAATGACTTGGTTATGAGTTTTCTGAGCCTTCTTTAAATGGAGGCTTTGAGAAGAATTTTTGCTCTGCCCTCAATCCCTCCAATTAGAGGGTACTGATGAAGTGAGTACCCAAACTAATGCAGTCATTGGGATGATGAGTTTCCTGGTGATGAGCTTTTCTTGGGAGTATGATAATGGGAGAGTCCAGACACAACCAAGGAGTGCAGCTAGCTGACACAGGAACTGTGTCTGATCAAACCTAAACCCAAAAGTTGGAGGGAAATTAGAAGAGCTTTGTTAGGAGGCTCATGGGGTCACAATTATAGAATGGAGGAGATGGGTGTTTATACACAGGGCTAAAAAAGCCCAGGACTTCCCAGGTGATTCCAGGTTGTCTCATGATTTTCAGGAAGGCATACAATTCAAACATCCCATGGTTTGGGGGAGAAGTTAGGACATCTGTTAGAAAAAGCTTTGGGGAGAGCTAGATGGCACAGTGGATAGAAAATCAGGCACAGAGTCAGGAGGTCTGGTGTTCAAATTCGTCCTCAGACCCTTCCTAGCTGTGTGATCCTCCCCAATCGCCTAGTCCTTAGTGCTTGGAAGTGATTCTTAGTATCCATTCTAAGACAGAAAGTAAGAGTTAAAAAAGAAAAAAAAGAAAAATCTTTGGCTGTTGCAACACTCATGAGGCCAAAAAAGGGGGAAGAACTCCCTTTTGAAAAAGATTTTAAAAGGGACTTTACAAAATGGAATAATTTTAATTGCTTCCCATAATTAAAACATAGTAAGTATTGAATAAATGCTAGTGGATTGAATGACTAATCCCATGATGAAGTTTAAGCAGAAAAAAATATTGGATAAATGAGGGAAAGCAATGAAGTTTTCTAATTAAATTAAATTAATAATTTTTATTAATTTCATTTATTTTTTTAAATTCAGTTTGATTAAGCGAAGAAGAAGCAACAAGACTAAGGAAGATAATGAGCCACCCGGATATAGTAGGAGTAGGAGAAGAATAAAAAACAAAGTATTGATAAAAATAATGTTGAAAGAAAAATGTCTTTCCTTTTGGACTTTCACTCTAATTAATGAGAAAAAACTCAGGACAAGAAAATTAACAGATAAACTCCTTTTATTACTAAATTGACCAAAGTAGCAACACATTGACAGGCTGATCCTTGGAGGCTGAGGAGCTTTTCAAAGTGGGCCAGCTTTCTGTAATTCAACTTTGGTCATGAGATAGATAATTCTGATGGGTCCATGCTAGTAAAAGAGATTGGGCCCCCCGGCAGCTCATTTCCTCCCCAAGTAGTGACACTTTACACAGGTAGGGGGCGAAATGCCCATACAGGTGGGGAATGTGACATGCCCAACTGCCAGATTGATTGGCACCTCCCCCCTCTCCCAACATGGATTGACCTAAACCATGTTGATTGCTTTTCTTCCAGATAAGTTTGTTTGTTTGTTTTTCTGAGTCAAGCTAATTTTCAATAGTCGATCAAGTGATCTGGGTCTTGCCTACACAAAAAAGCGATGGAGAGTGCTGGATGGTAAAAACAGAACTTTAACCCAACTGCTTTAAGAAAAATAAACTGCAGTTACTTATGAGTGATTTTTTTTAACAGAACCAGATAGACTGGAAAATAAACATGACAATATAATCTTTTTTTTTTTTTTTAATACACTTGCCTTCTGTCTTAGAACCAATTCTAAGCATTGGTTTCAAGGCAGAAAGAGTGGTAAGGGCTAGGAAATTGGGTTTAAGTGACTTGCCCAGGGTCATACACCTAAGAAATGTGAAGCTAGATCTCAATTCAAGACTTCTTTCTCCAGGTCCATTTCTCTATCCACTGTGCTGCCTGGCTGCCCCATGAAAATATAATCTTGAAGAAAGCTGAAAAATGGATGAAAAAAAATCTACCAAGCACACTTAAAACAAACAGAGAGAGATAGGAATAAAAATGTATAGTGCTTTAACTGAATCTAAGGGGCAAAAAGGAATAACAATTATAACTTCATATAAGGAAATATTAAAATAGATTGTGTGAAGAAAAAGAAAGTAGGAGAATAGTTTATGCTTACAAACAATTTGGATAATGTTTAAAAATCCGTATTGAGGTTCTCTGCACTGAATTGCATAGTGTCTCAGTAGTTGTGCTAAAACCACATAAATAATGTTTCTAGAATGTCTGGTTTGTAGCTGTTGGATGTCTTTTTAAATGTTCATAAGAATAGGTCTAGTATTTAAAGTTTTCATAACTTCACGTGTCGTCTTTCTTTTGTGAATGTGAATGAGTTGCTATTATGAGCTCGAGAACATATATACAAGGAAGAAGTGTAATGCCTCAAAGCAAAAGCTTTACTGTTCTTTTATCAAATAACTTGTATCAAAACCACGCCAACCAAAGCTATTCGAGATAATGAAGACTCATCAGAAATTCCCAGAAATTAATATTTGCTTCCCTTGTGAATGCTGTAGATAATAAGTTCACTTTCCTTGGCGGAGGGATGTTCACTCTCAACTTGAAAAAGAAATCATAACTACTAGAGTAGTTATATTAGAACATGATTTTAATCAGGCAAGGGAGACACCATGCAGAGACCACCCTGAGCAGACCACGCCTCAGGAAAGACCAAGAGGAATTTCCAGTGAACTGCAGAACTCAAGGTGCTTTCTCTTCAGGGAGAGAAGGGGATGGATGGTATGTGATTACAGATGCTTGTCTGGCCACATTGTTCCAACTACAAAAATGTTTACCTAATAGACTGTTTTGTGGAGAATTCACACAAGGCAAGCGCTCATGTGGAGGTCAGAAGGAGAGGTACAAGTACATTTCCAAGGTCTCTGAGGAATTTCGATACCAACTGTGAGACACGGAAGACACTGGCATAGGACAGTCCTCCTTGGGATGCCCACAACAAAGGATTTGCTCTCTGGGCAAAGCAGAATTACAACAGCTCAAAAAGAAACATGAGATGTGCAGATTTAGCCACACCTGTGGGAGAGCCTTCCAAGCTCATATTGGCCTGACAAGCCACAGTCGGACACACCATACATTGACCCCAAAATAATGTTGTAATTTTTGTCTTGTTCAAGTAGGAAAGACAACCAATCAACCAACCAGCCAACAAACCAACCAACCTTCACAGTTTGTTGCTTATCACTCTTCCTCCTGATGGCACTAAACTGCCAAAAAATGTTCCCCGTACTTATAAAAAATTATAATAATACTGATCTCAGCTCAAATGAAGTCCTTTTTTTTTTTTTGGTAGCATCTCAGGTTGTATATCTTTTTAAAAGGATAGCTGCTTCAGTTCCTCATCTGTAAAATGAGCTGGAGAAGGAAATGGCAAACTATTCTAGAATCTTTGCCAACAAAATCCCAAAGAGTTTCAAGAAGAGTCATGCATGACAAAGTATGGGACAAAAGCATCAACCAGTCTTGATTCCATAAGACCGATGATGAAATGAACCTTCTTCATTGTAATAGAGAATTGTTGGATTATGAGTATAGAATAAAGCATATATCAGGGAAAAAGACAGTTGCATTCTGAGTAGAGATAAAAAAAAAGATGAAAGGAAAATAAAGTTTCATGACTTACCTCCCCTCTAGTCAATCACTACCTTAGAATTCAGAGAACTTAAGGAGCAGAATAGAGAGTAGAAAGTGTATTGGCTCCAGTTCAGAAGCAATGGTTTCAAATTCTGCCTCTTGTGCTTACTACCTCTATGACTTTGGCCAAGTCTCCAGGAGTTTGAAGAGTCAATTTGTACTGACTGGTGAGGTCATCGTTAACTTCACTATGAGCATTTACATCTCCAAAATCAGCAAAAACTACAAATCAGGACTTGATTTATTGTCCTTTTGATTGTCTAGACTCAAGAGAGGGGAGGAAATGTTAATTCCAGGGTCGGTTGTTAAATATTTACTAGCACACCACTGACCTCAGTTTTCCTCATCTGTAGAATAAGGAACTGGTGCCCAAATTGCTGTAGATCTATGCTTGTATGCTCAATCGATCAATAAGTATTTATTAAACACCTGCTATGTGTTAAACTCCAGGGATATAAATACAAAGTAGGGAATATCCCTTACTCACATGAAGCTTATGCTTTAATGGAAAGCCTCGTTTGCGTCAGAGACAAAACCTTCCTTTATAAAAAGAGAAAACTGGGGACCTATCTAGGGTGCTGCTACTCCATCTGGTGCTTTTACCTGTTGAATGCAATTGCTGACCATCAGCTAAACTTGCTAGCTCCCAGAGCTTCAGATTGGTGGATTACTTGCCTAGTCACTGTCTGCCCCTCTCCATCTCCTCCTCCATAAACTAGGGAGCAACTTCTTCAGACTGTGCCCCTAGGAAACTGCTCCCTTCTGCCATTCTTGGGAACCCACAGGACTCTGGTGCTATGAGGGAACCTAAATTATAATCTTATCTTTATTATTACTACTTGGGTAGTTGGGGTTGTTTTTTCAGGTCAACACACTACAACTGAGTTGTTACAACTCTCATGAGCCAACTGTGAACTATGATGATCTGAGACAAGAGACACAGACTGTGTTGCCTCATCAGCTTATAGGTCCTTTTTAGGATGTTCCCTCCTTCCATCTTCTACCCAACTGGATGATCTAGGACCAAAGAATCCAGTGATTGAGTCAAAGATCCCAAAATATAGCTACAAAGCAGAGTTAGTTTTTTATGATAGATACTCTGTAAATGTTTATTCCTTTCTCTCTCTAAGCACTGAGTATACAAAGACAAAGGATATGGACTAACAGTTGCCCCACCCATCATCTTGGAAGACCTGACAAAGAAGAATCAAATATATCAGAAGTGGAACATAAAAAGAAAAGGTCGAAAGCCTTCTTTGCAAGGGAGGGGACAGACCATTTTCCAATCTGGATACAGATTTGGAAGTTTGAAGTTTTTCCATTATGCTCACCAGCAGGCTATAAATAATATCTTTTAACAAATTTTCTTTGGACATGTAAACCATGTGTAAGGATAAAGGATAAGGGATAGGAAAAAAATGCAAAGGTTGTCTCTGAGAGAGAGAGAGAGAGAGGAGAATTTAGCCACAAACTCTGGGAGAAGACTCTAGAAGGGAGACCTCTGCAAAAGGGGGTTTGGGGAGTTTACTGAGAAAAACTGTCACTCCTGAACTGCCTTCTCTTTGAGCTGGAAGGGAGAACAGCTGCTCCATCAACTCCTGGGAACTAACTCGTTTTGTGGAAAAACTAGGAGGTTCTTGGGTCTGGAGGAATACTTGGGAGATCTGTGTTTCCCTGAAGTGCTGTGAACAATCTGGCTGTGAACAATTTGGCTGTGGCAATTTGGCTAAGGTAAACCAAAGGGTTTTACATCTGGGACTTTGGGTTTTATGTAGCAAGCCAACCTCAGGCTTGGGGAAGGCCTCAGTCCACCTGTGAGTCCTGACTCCTCAACCTTTTAGAGACAATCTGGGATATTTAGTTTAGCAAACTAGTCAGGTGGTTTTTTGAGTTTGGAAAGATCAGGGAGCTGATGAGGAGGGCTTGAGAAGACCACAATAGCATCCTCCTAAGGGGGGCATAGAAAACTGGGTGGAGATTGAACTTTTTAGAGACAGGGACCTTGTGGAGTTTATCTATCAGTTTCCCTAACTTTCATAAGCTAAATAAACTTGTTTTCCTATAGTCTCAAGGGATTTTGTGCTTCACTGGTCCTGGAAGGTCCTTAGGTGGGTTTCTTCATCACCAATCCATCTTGGTCCTTCCTAATCAATATATCTCCTTTGGGAGATGCTTTTCTTTTTCACATGTAATCCCTAATTTGGAGAGATATTTGATATTAAATGAAGGGACTGAAATGGGTAGGAGAAATTGATCATTGCCTCATTTTGAAATTTCCCAAATCCTAGATGCCCGTGTTCTAATTGTTATAGTAAGAAGCTCTAATTTAATGACATCATCAGAAATTGGAAGCTCCATAGCATGGGACAGTTTCCCTAACCACGAGTCCCCTACATGGATGCCCAAATGTAAGTCCTAGCTATATGAATTGCTAAGAGGTGGACCTGCAAGCAGATTCCCTAGATACAGGTTTTCCCTTTGGTCTTTAAGCATAACCTGATCACATGAGTTACCCTGAGTTTGTGCCCTCACTCCCTGGTGATATACATGGTAACTTATGGAAGAGAGGATGTATCTATAACAATAGTGCTCAATAAACCCAAAGAAGTAAGCTACTGGAGTAAGAATTGACTATTTGAGAAAAACTGCTAGAAAAATTGGATGGTAGACTGGTAGAAATTAAGTATAAGCATCTCACACCCTAACAAGAAAAGCTCCAAAGGTATATATCAATTATATATAAAATGTCACATAATAGTTAAATTGGAAAAGCAAAGGAGAAAATGCCACCTTCCAAGTCTTGGATACAGTTCACAATCAAGCAAAAGATAGGATCACAGGCTATGAAACAGACAGTTTTGATTACATAAAATTTAAAAGTTTTACACAAATAAAACCAATACAACTAAAATTAGAAGTAAAATAATTAATTGAGAAAAATATTTGCAGCAAATTTCCTTATAAGGGTTTCATACTCAAGATATATAAGGAAAAGTTTTAAATTTACTAAAATGAGTCATTCCTCAATAAAAATCAAAAGATCATGAACACAATTAGTTTTGAAGGAAAAAATCAAAACTATCAAAAGTCACATAAAATGCTTCAAATCATTAACAATTGGAGAAATGTAAATTAAAACAACTCTAACCTTCCACCCCATGCACTCATCCATTTTGGGAAGACTGAAATGGAAAATAATCATGGATCCAATCATGGAAGAATTGTAGTTAAAACAAACATACGAAGGCAATATTGGTAGAGCTATGAATGTGTTGAGCCAATCTGTAAAGAAAATTGGAACTATATCCAAAAGTTATTAGCGTGCATATCCTTTGAATCATCCATACCATTGCTAGAGACCAAAGAAAGGGGATTTGTGTGTATAAAAATATTGATGTCAGCTCTTTTTATAGTAGTAAAGAACTGGAAACCAAGGGGATACTCATCTCCTAAGGAATGGTTGAACAAATTATGATATATGAAAGTAATGTAATATTATTACACTCTAGAAAATGATGAAAGGAATGGCAATGGCTTCAGACAAACCTGGGAAGACTTACATGAACTGAAGAAGAGAGAATTGAGCAGAGCTAGGAGAACAATTTTTATACTATATAATACATAACACTAAAACTAAAAAAGAACTTTGAAAATCTTAAATGATCAACCATTATTCCAGAGGCCTGATAATAAAGACTTATACCCAACTCCTACCAGACAAGTAATAGGCTCAAGATTCAGAATAAGATATATGTTTTCAGAATTGACCAATATGGGAATTTTTTGACTATGCATATTTGTTACAAGTGTTTAGTTTATCTTTTTTGTCAATGCTTGAGGGGACAAAGTGAAAGGAAGAGGAATTAGAAATATGTTTGCCAAAAGAAAAAAAAAAGAGTTGTAGAAGATTTTTTTTCTTTCAATGCACAGAAGAGAATAGAAGGAATCACAGACAAGCAGTACAATTTCAAAAGTTATGTTTAATTTATACATGCTTAAAAAGAAAATTAAGTTGAACACAATTGAGATTTACATTGTCATATATAATCCTCTTTTTCTCTTTTACTATATATTTAGAAATGGTCATTTGGAGAAGTTCAGAATTAGATTTTAAATTCAATTTTTTAAAAGTCTGTGCCTCATGTATTTATGAGAAGAATCATTTCATGTCACATTATTTTACATATTTTTTTTTATTAAATGTCCTCTCTCTGAGGCAGTGGATAGAGTACTATGTCTAGCATCAGGATAGCCAGATCTTAAATCCAGCTTTAGACACTTACTGGCTATCTGACCCTGGGCAAGTCACTTAACCCTGTTTGCTTCAATTTATTCATCTATAAAAGAAAATGACAAACCACTCCAGTATCTTCACCAAAAAAACGTCAAATGGTGTCACAAAAGAATAGGACACAACTGAAAAATAATTCAACAACAACTATCCTCTGTCTAACTCAAAAAAGTCCCGAATTGGTGATTTGGGGTGGGCACTGATTCAACAAAGTGCCTTAAAATTAAAGTGACTCTTCTAGGGGTTTACATGTAAAGAAATGCCCTGAAAACTGTGTGTTTTGAAGTAGACAGGACTCTCGACTTCAACTTCCTCTGACACCTCCCACAAAGGAAGTGGGAGGTGTCAGAAGGAGACTAAAAGAGGAGAGAAGCACTGGTTATGGTACCTTTCTCCCCCCCAACCTAGATGAAGAGTTTTGGTCCCTGCATAGCTGCTGAGATCAAACTTTCCCTGACTTTCCCAAACTTTCCTTTCCTAACCCTAAATAAACCTAGCTAACTTTCTTTGGAGTCTAGCCTGATTTAATTTACTCCTTAGCCTACCAACAAGAAAACCCTGGTCAATTTCCTTACTGCACAAGGGGGGACCCCCAGCTACCTTCCCTTCCTTTCCCTATCTTTCCCTCCTTCTTTCCCAATCTCAGTACTATGGTAAAAATAGAAATATTGATATTATTCAATTCTTTTAGTATCAATCAACCAACAAGCATTTATTAAATGATGAATATTAAATGATGAACCAGTCACATTGCAGAGCAGATAGTTATTTGTATTTTGTTAGGTTGTTGTTTGTTTGTTTTTAAATCCTTTACTTCCGTCTTAGATTCAGTTCTGTGCATTAAGGGCAAGGAAAAGGGGATTAAGTAATTTCTCCAGGGTCAGGTTACTAGGAAGGGTCTGAGGCCATATTTGAAACTCACGATCTCCTGTCCCTAGATCTCAATCCACTAAGCCCTCTAGCTGCCCCTAGTCCTTTGTTTTCAAAGAGGACAAATGACATTGAATTGAATTCAAGTGAGACAGAGCTGTATAGTTAATCAGTCTTACTCTTTCTTCACATCATCAAAGTCCAGTGGCAAGGCAAAAGTCAGGACAACTGGTGATAGCCCAGGAGGCAATGGATGGCCTTGAGGGTCTTCAAGGTCTAGCCAAGCTCTAAGCACTCCACAGGGTCTGCTTAAGTCACCTTCATGGCTGATGGAAGAAATTGTTCTCATCTGCCCATTCTGCCAGGAAGGGAGGGGGGTCTTTACATGCTAGGGAGAGACATCGCTCTAACTAATCCCACTAATGGGTTTGAGATCTATCAGTTATTGTCACTGGTTTAGCGCGTCTCCTAAAATGGTTTTTTTCTGGATGTGGTTGCTGTGCATGTGATAGCTTCTTAGAGCCACGTTTGAGAGTTGGGTGAGAAGTGGACACCAAAGCTCATCCAAGCAGTCCTGAAATGGCAAGTCATCACACCAGAGGTGCTGGACACACAGAATACCAGAGATACAAAGATAAAAAGGTTCAGTAGTTTCCACACTTCAGGAATTTACATTTTATTAGAAGAGATAACATTAGATAGATCTTGACAAATATGAAATAGATAAGATATAAGAAAACCTTTCAAAAGGGAAGGAACTAGCAGCTGGCTGAACCAGGAAAGACCTGCAGAATATGATGCTTAAACTGAGTCCAAAAGTAAACCAGGTGTGAGGTGGAGTCAAGATGGCGACATAGAGGCAGTAAAAGTTCAGACCTCTGAAAACCCTTCCATACCAATTACAAACTAAATGCTCCTAGGGGACTAAAAATCAAACCTAAAAACAGGACAGAGCCAAGGAACCCTCCTGCTGGATTCAACTTAAAAGGTACACTCCCCAAAAGCCTAAATTAAGAACACTTGAATTTAAGGGGAAGGAAGAAGGAAGGTCCCAGGACCCCTTCCCCAACTAGAGCGATAAGCCTCCAGTGGTAACTGTAACCTTTGGGTGGGCAAGGGTGCTGGTCTGGAGGGAGTACCTTGTGGGCAAAGCTGTGCCAGGCTCACAGCGTCAAACATAGGTGATGGGGAAGCAGTTGGAGAAGAAGCACAGAGTAGGCAGCCTAGTTGCAGCAGCAGAGACACTCCATATTGTACTCCACCCTTCATGAGATTTTGGCATCAGGGCACATCCAGTTCTGCAACTCAGCTGGGCTTAATCTCATCAAAGCCTTCAGAGGGCTCAAACTCCAAAAACCCTTCCCCACAGACTGCGTTGAGAGATTTGCTGACTAATCTCCAAGGGGAAGGCCGACAGAAAGGTCCAAAAAGAAAGATCCAACACAAAATGAGAGGAGCAAAAGCACAGGCAACTACAGGGAGTAAAGAAGGGGTAAATATGAGCAAACAACAGGAAAAGAAAAAAGAAATTACAATCGACAGCTTCTATCCAGGCAATGAACAAAGAGCAAATGAAACAGAGAAGGACATAATTGACCATATTAATAATATATTATTAATTATTAATTAATAATAATAATAATTGATCATATTAATAAGCAAACTGAAAAACATCACATGATTATCTCAACAGATGAAGAAAAAGCCTTTGATAAAATACAACCATTCCTATTGAAAACACTAGAAAGTATAGGAATAGAAGGGCCTTTCCTAAAAATAATGAACAGTATGTACCTAAAACCATCAGCTAATATCATCTGCAATGGGGATAAACTAGAAGCCTTCCCAATAAGATCAGGAGTAAAACAAGGATGCCCACTATCACCTCTATTATTTAACATTTTATTAGAAACAATAGCAGTAGCAATTAGAGGAGAAAAAGAAATTGAAGGTATTAAAATAGGCAATGAGGAGACCAAGTTATCACTCTTTGCAGATGACATGATGGTCTACTTAAAGAATCCTAGAGATTCAACCAAAAAGCTAATTGAAATAATCAACAACCTTAGCAAAGTTGCAGGATACAAAATAAACCCACATAAATCATCAGCTTTTCTATATATCTCCAACACATCTCAGCAGCAAGAATTAGAAAGAGAAATTCCATTTAAAATCATCCTAGACAATATAAAATACTTAGGAATCTATCTGCCAAGACAAACACAGAAACTATACAAACACAACTACAAAACACTCTCCACACAATTAAAACTAGATGTAAACAACTGGAAAAACATTGATTGCTCATGGGTAGAACAAGCTAACATAATAAAAATGACAATCCTACTCAAATTAATTTACTTATTTAGTGCCATACCCATTGAACTACCAAAAAAAAAAATGTAGCAGTCCACAGCTGTGTTTACTCAAGACAGATAATTAAGTCATAAAGTTAGACCTGAGAAGAGCACATTCTCTGCCCTGCGCATGGCCAGTAAGACAATGAACTTTGATCCCAACTAGTTTGGGCACGAAAGTAGGTTTCTTTGTTCTCCCCAGGCTGAAGAAGGATCCGCCCTTATCTTATGACAATTTACCTTTCTACCAGTGATAATCCCCTATGTCATTAATTACTATGCAGTATGTATCTTTGCATATGATGCTCAATAAATACACGAGCCCACAGGCCCAGCCCAGCTTTACCCACTCATCTTTCTTCCTGACTACTATCTCTCTCTCTCATGGAGCAAGCCTCTGGCCATGCTCTGTCTTTCTCCTCTATTGCTCTTATCCCTATCATTAAGCCGTAACAGTCCGTGTTAATAGCATGGGTTTAAGGACTGTGGCTTGTCTCTATAGATCTCTAAGCTCATTTCTGATGCCCATGATGTTATGTGGTGGTCTTCTCACTGTCTCATTTTTCCATGAAGTGGAAGACCGGAGCTTAAATCTGTGGAGCTGGATTTATACATGATTCGATGTCTGGTCTCTTTCTTGCCATCCCTCCGGCTTCAGATCCTTGTTTCCCCCAGAGATAAACCTCTATCTATCTTTCCTCTTGTGGGCGAGGGCTGCTGGCCAATCTCCCGCCTCAAAAAAAAAAAAGTTTTTACTGAATTAGAAAAAACCATAACAAAGTTCATTTGGAAGAACAAAAGATCAAAGATATCTCGGGAAATCATGGGGGAAAAAATGCTAAGGAAGGAGGCCTTGCAGTCCCAGATCTCAAACTATATTACAAAGCAGCAGTCATCAAAACAGTATGGTACTAACTAAGAGTCAGAAAGGAGGATCCGTGGAATAGACTAGGGGTAAGTGATCTCAGCAAGACAGTCTATGATAAGCCCTCAAATCCCAGCTTTTGGGACAAAAATTCACTATTTGATAAAAAACTGCTGGGAAAATTAGATGACAGTATGGGAGAGATTAGATTTAGATCAACATCTCACACCCTACACCAAGATAAACTCAGAATGGGTGAATGACTTGAATATAAAGAAGGAAACTATAAGCAAATTAGGTGAACAGAGAAAATACATGTCAGATCTTTGGGAAAGGAATGACTTTAAAACCAAGCAAGAGCTAGAAAAAATCATAAAATGTAAAATCAATAATTTTGATTACATCAAATTAAAAAGGTTTTGTACAAACAAAACCAATGCAACCAAAATGAGAAGGGAAGCAACTAATTGGGAAACAATCTCATAACAAAAACCTCTGACAAAGGTCTAATTACTCAAATTTATAAAGAACTAAACCAATTGTACAAAAAAAAGAAGCCATTCTCCAATTGATTATTGGGCAAGGGACATGAATAGGCAATTTTCAGTTAAAGAAATCAAAACTATTAATAAGCACATGAAAAAGTGTTCTAAATCTTTTATAATCAGAGAAATGCAAATCAAAATAACTCTGAAGTATCACCTCACCCCTAGCAGATTGGCTAACTTGACAGCCAAGGAAAGTAATTAATGCTGGAGGGGATGTGGCAAAATTGCGACATGAATGCATTACTAGTAGAGTTGTGAATTGATCCAACCATTCTGGAGGGCAATTTGGAACTATGTTCAAAGGGTGCTAAAAGACTGTCTGCCCTTTGATCCAGCCATAGCACTGCTGGGTTTGTACTCTAAAGAGATAATAAGGAAAAAGACTTGTATAATATTTATAGCCTCACTCTTTGTGGTGGCAAAAATTGGAAAATGAGGGGATGCCCTTCAATTGGGGAATGGCTGAACAAATTGTGGTCTATGTTGGTGATGGAATATTATTGTGCCCAAAGAAATAATGAAGTGGAGGAATTCCATGGGAACTGGAACAACCTCCAGGAAGTGATGCAGAGTGAGAGGAACAGAACCAGGAAAACATTGTACACAGAGACTGATACACTGTGATACAATCGAATGTAATGGACTTCTCCATTGGTGGCAATGCAGTGACTCTGAACAACTTGGAGGAATCTATGAGAAAAACCATTATCCACATTCAGAGGAAAAACTGTGGGAGCAGAAACACAGAAGAAAAACAACTGCTTGAATACATGGATCAAAGGGATATGATTGGAGATATAGACCCTAAATGAACATCCTAGTGTAAACAACAACATGGAAATAGGTTCTGATCAAGGACACAAGTAATACCCAATGAAATTGTGTGTTGACTATGGGAAGGGTGGGTGGAGGGGAGGGAGGGTAATAATGTGATTCTTGTAACCAAGGAATAATGTTCTCAATTGGCTAAAAAATAAAAATTTAAATTAAAAAAAAAGAGGTGACTGGTGGATATTTTTTATTTGACTTTGCCTTTGCTAATAATAGATCTGGTCAGTTTCCTTTTAAAATTTCTTAAAACACCTGAGCTGTATTTTAAGTTAGGTTTTTCAATGATTCTTAAATTTTTTCTCCTCAACTTTTTTTACTGTTAGTTGTTTTTACTCCTAGATACTTTACATTCTCATTGTTAATATATTTTATTGTCTTATTAAGTAATTTGCTGTCCTTTGACCTATTCTAATTTTATTTGCTTGACCAAGCTTGTGTCTTTCTTTTGCATTTCTAATTCTTTCATTACTCTCATTTCTTTTCAATTTTTCCATCGGCCCTCACATTTCATTTATAAAAATATTTTAGCACTTTTTTTTTAGTTTGTGCTTCTTCAAGAAATTTAATTGAATTAATGTTCACAGTATTTTAATTGAAGGTTTTGTTTATAGATGATTTAGTCATTCTTTTTCTTTGGGTTTATGTAAAGATTCTTGTTGCCTTGATAGCTTTTTATTGTGGGGTTCTTTTTTTTCTCATTCTTCCAGTCTTATTTCTGACTTCAGACTTTGGAGGCAAAAGTTGGTCCTGTTGCTGCTTTCTTGGGGGTATCACTGAGTGTTGACTCTGGTATGCCACATGGGGCACAGGTCTCCTCAGTTAACACTAGATGGGTGACCCAGTACAGGGTAGAGAACAGCAAAATGGCAGTTTGAATTTGTTCCTACATCCTACATGAAATCACAGCATCCTGATATTGTTGTGGACCTTTTCTTACTCTCCCTGTATTCACATGCAATTCTGACTTTTTTCGTGTATTCTGCAATTTAGTATACATAGATGTCTCTCTTTATGCTAACCCTTACTGGAAAAAAAATAACACCTTGTGGTTTTCTTAGATTTGTCTAATAGCATTTGGTCTGTTATGTTTTCTAGATCTGTCTGGAAAAGGTTTGGCTTTTTTTTAATTGGTGGGGGATGCGTAGCTCAGTGTACTCCTTCCTTATACTCTGCCTTCTTGGCTCTACCCTCTGACTTGTGTTTTTTAGAGATTTTTTTCATTTTGAGTTATAGAATGATCAAGAGGTATATTTAGATAATTGCTTTTTCATGAACACAACTAGGACATCTTTTAATTAATTAGTTCTACCCTAATATCATTTGTTTAATGAATTAAAGAAACCTCCTTTTCCAAGAATATTGCATATTTCTTTCATCTTAATTTCTTATCATTAAATATATTTTAAAATTATTTTGTATACAATTTATTAACAAATTAAATAAATAATAAGCATAGATAATTACTTACACTACCTTAACTTGCAAAACATCATAGATAGGCAAACCTTCATTATAATAATTGACTTCAATTTGCCTTTGGAAACTCAGTTCTACACTATTCAATTTCTCTTGATATCAAGTAAGGTAACTTCTAAAAAGAAATCTCCTTCACAAGATAAAGGTGAAAAGAAAACAGCTTCATCAGAAAAGAAGATTCTTCCGTCTCCTTTTTTCCTTCCTCAGCTTCCCAACCATGTCAGGAAATAGTCTCTTCAGCTTCTCTCAAACTATTATACTTAATAGTCTCTTTCTATATATTTTATCTCATAGATTTTAATAAATCAAATATATACTCTTTCCTGATTCTATAGGGAGTAGCACCTCATAGCCAGGCATTTTTCAACTAACAATTCAAACTACCAGAGCATCTTTCCCTTTCTGCATCTTCAATTCAGTTCAAGAAATTTAAAAAACATTTATTAAGCACCTGCTATGTGCCAGACACTATGCTAAGCACTAGGGATATAAATAAGAAAAAGAAAGACAAACCCTCTCCTCAAGAGACTTGCATTCTGATGAGGTAAGACAACATGCAAAAGGAAACCAGAAAGGTATGGGGAGATCAGGGGGAGAAGTAAAAATTAGTATAAAGAAAAAGCTTAGATTAAAAGAGGGGGAGATTATATAAAAGTGTTATCAAATAAGTACGGGGAAAGGGAATTTGAAGAGCACAAACCTTTGAGAGCTTCCCTTAGACCTTGAAGTAGTGATTACAA
Organism: Monodelphis domestica; assembly: GCF_027887165.1. Classification (NCBI taxonomy): domain Eukaryota; kingdom Metazoa; phylum Chordata; class Mammalia; order Didelphimorphia; family Didelphidae; genus Monodelphis; species Monodelphis domestica. Next base: position 17,572,634 of record NC_077230.1, on the reverse strand, counting down.
TCAGCAGCCTTGGATTGGATTCTTTGTTTAAGGATGGAAGTAGGGACCCAATGGCTTATTGTAATTACCACCCCCCCCTTTGCTGCTGTGAGCGCCCCTCACTCTTTTCTGCTTTGCTGTCCCATAAGTAGAATGTCCACTTGCGTGCGTTGTCATCTTTGCTCCATCAGTCTCATTTCTTTGGCACTGCCTGTGTATTCCTCTTTTTAAAACTTTAAGGATTGACTCTAGTCTACCTCCCAGCTGAAAGATAGTGATTGTCCAAATCTTTCTCAGGGATAGGAAAGAACACTTAACTTTTTGAACTGTGAATCCCAGAATGCCAATAATTTCTCAATTCTCTATTAGAAGTATTATATAAAATATATGTATCAAATTGCAAAGTGCCATTTGACAATTTATTTTATTTGTAGAGGAAAACAATAAACACTGGCCATACTAATAATGAAAATAGTTAAATAGAATTAATCAAAACAACACAGTATTAGCAATTGCCATAATAATAGTTAAAAAATAAAATATGCCTGACATCAAAAATGTGAAATATTGTTGAATTATATATAATAAGAGGAACCATTCCTCCTGAATATCATAATCCTATCTATTGATATGTTGGAAAGATCTAATTCTATGTTGACCTTCTCATATTTAGTTAAGCATCTTTAGAGATATATGTTGGTTATGTGTACTGATTCATTGGGGAAACTAGTAATGTAAGTCTAGGAGATTTCTACATGCTCATTTCCCAATTGAATCATGGGGGGGATTGTATAATTAGAATCTGCTCCCCAGGGCTCTAAATCCCAGCATCTCACTTTCGCTCTCATGTTAGGTCCTTACATTTTGGAGATACAGTTTGTGAGTGACCCCATGCCTCTCTCTCTTCTCCCCTGATCATGCTGGGAAAGCAGGCTTTATACATGGCAGGAGAATCTACACACATGGGTTTATTTTTTGTTAGATAATTAGGTTTGAACTTCTATTTCTTTTAGTTTTGTTTTCTATTTCAAGTGATTATTAATAAACTTTATAAAATATAATACTTGGAGTTATTGGATATTGATTTAAATCTTACAATCTGTATGTAAACTGATTGGAGTTATAAAGTTACTACCAGAATTTTTCACTTCTGTGGCTTGTTTCTTTACCCAAAGAAATTCTACAGCTAAGGTTTTAGGCAAGAAAGGTCCCCACTTATGTGAACTGAGATCTTCCTCAGTCCTAAGCAAAGTTATTGGATTTCTATATATAGTATCTGAAATATAAAACACACTATTTTTCTGATTAAATATTTTTTAAATTATTAAATTTAAATTAAATATATTTAATTACTGATTGGCCAAAACCAAAAAGCTTTCAATATTCTTGAGATGCAAAGCAGCAGAGGGTTTGGGGTTTTTTAATTGATTTTTTTTCTAATTTTGGGGACTTTTCTACTGAAAGTACAGTGACCATTTATATATCCAAACTCAATTTTGATCAGTATGGAAGCTTCGATCTGCCCTGTTTTTCCTCCTGGACCAGTTTGCTCCTCCTTAGGAAGTCTGGTGGTCCTCTGCTCCCAAAGGTTTGCCATCTATGGATGGCACACTCATATCTTTCCTGCAACTCAGAACTGCCAAACTCAATCAAGCCACCTTGATTCCAGAAGCAGAAATTATAGGTCTGGCCTGACCCAAAATGATTTGATTTTATATCATCTAGATTTTCTCTTTTGCCCTGCTTTCTTTCACCTTCCAGAGAGCCACTCCTTATAGTATCATAATATTTTTAATTTATTTAATTAATTTAGAATATTTTCCCATGACACATGTAATACCCAGTAAAATTGCACATTAGCTATGGGAAAGGTGGGGGGAAGGGAGGGAGGGAAATAATATGATTCTTGTAACCAAGGAATAATGTTCTAAATTGACTCAATACATAAATAAAAAAAATTTTAAAGAATATTTTTCCATGGTTGCATGATTCATGTTTTTCCCTCCCTCTCCTTCTCCGCCCTCCTGTAGCCAACCATAATATTTTTAAAAGGGAAAAAAAAAGGAAGTGGGGGGGGGGAATCCAGCAACACCATCAATACATTTTTTAAAAAACACATGATTTATGCAATGTTCTACCACTTCTCACTTTTTACCTGTTTCTCTTTTAACCTTTTAAAAGTTCTTTTGTATCAAGTGGATGTCTTCTTGCATTTCTTTTATTTTTTTAAACCCTTGCCTTCTGTCTTAGGATCAATACTGTTTATTGGTTCCAAGGCAGAGTGACTTGCCCAGGGTCACACAGCTAGGAAGTGTCTGAGGCTAAATTTGAAACCAGAACCTTTCTAGGCCTGGCTCTCAATCCACTGAGTCACCTAGTTGCCCCCAATGCATTTCTTTTATAAGTATGCCTTTGCTTTACCTTCCTTTCCAAGTTTTTCTTCAGTTGAGATATCTCATATTTAAACTTCTCTTCTGGTTATCAAGTTTCCTGAATATTCTCTAAACACCAAAGTTCTGATGGCCCTGGGAAAGTCATTTGACCTCTGGCAGCCTGCATTTCCTCAAAAGGAGAATGAAGATGATAATAGCACCTACCTCCCAGCATTGTTGTGAGGACCTGAGGAGGCAACATTTGTAAAGCCCTGGTGCACAGTAGTTGTTAGTGGATGCTCACTCCCATCCTCTCCTTCCCTTTCTGCAAAACTTCCTCATCTTGCTTCCTCATAACAATCTCAGACTCAGCTCAACTCTTTATTTCTCAACATTGGTTCCTTGAGTAATGGTTTTCTCCTAATTAAACTATAATTCTCCTACTGAATACACTTGATATATGTATGACCATTACGGCCATCCAGTCAGCCATATGTATAACAGAAATGAATTCTTCTCTTGATAATACCATTCTTGGGTCCAATTGCTGTGAGAAGGTCGTTTTTATCGTTTGGGGAGGGGAAAGTCAGAGATCATCTCAATTCCCTGCAGCCATCTTCATGTCCCAGTGCTGATTCCTTAGACTATTGCACCAAGGTTATATTCTCTTTATGAGAACTTTTGATTTTTTTAATATGATCATCCAAAGCACAGTTGTAAATGGAGAGAATTCTACTTCTTTTGTTGTACACTGCCGGCAGGGATCTTGCATTAGATTGTGATGAACTTTGTTTCCTTGGATTTTCCATCTATGGTTTTTCCAGCTTTCCACAGGCATTTCATAAATGTTTGTCATTTGATCTATTATCTGAGCTAGGAAATTTTGGTCAACTGCTTATGGCAATTAGATGGTATAATGGGGAAAAAATTGGGGACTTGGACTCAGTATCAGAGACTGAGAACTGGAAGGGACCTTAGAAGTCACTGAGCCCTTCATTTTGTAGATGAGAAAAGTGAGATCTAATTAGATCAAATGATCCACACAAGGTCACACAGGTAGTATAAGTGCGAGTCAGCATTTGAAGGGAGGTCCTCTGATTCTCAACCACTAACTACTGTAATGATAAAGCTAATGAGTATGCTTTCATGACAGAGAACCTCTGAGCCTTAAGATTCTCTCTTAATAGAAAGGTATGGATTCAGGAAACAGAATTATATGCACATTTCTGGGCAGAGTCAATGAGAGAATTTATTTTGCTTAATTATACATACTTTTTGTTAAGGACTTTGTTTTTCTTTCTTTTCCAAAGGAAGGAAGGAAGGAAGGAAGGAAGGAAGGAAGGAAGGAAGGAAGGAAGGAAGGAAGGAAGGAAGGAAGGAAGGAAGGAAGGAAGGAAGGAAGGAAGGAAGGAAGGGGGATCATTGGAACATTTTTTAAGATACAGAAAAGAAAGACCAGAAAGAATCAGAAACACGAAAGCTTTGAAAGTGATAAGTTGAATTCATATATAAATGATCAAAAATATAAAAATATTTAAAAGAAAGTCAAGCTGAATACAAGTTAGAATTTCATGTATATTCCCTTTTCTATTCTACTGTATGTGTGTGAATAAGCATATGTTATCTATACACATATACCAGCTAGATGGCATACAGCATTGAGTCCCAGGCCTAGAGTTAGGTAGGCCTGAGTTCAAATACAGTATCAAACGCTGTGTAATTCTGGGCAAGTCACTTAACCTTGTTTGCCTCAATTTCCTCTGTAAGAGTGAAAAAGGAGTTATTATAAAAAAGTTGGACTGGATTATAATTTTAAAATAGGGTCACCAAGAATTTATCATTCCAAAGAGATTTATTTGCAAAATATAGAAAGAGTGAAGTAAGAAAATCAGAGAGGTTAGGGTAATATATATAGCCTAAGCACCAAGTAATTTACTCCAACCCCTGGCTCAACCTGGGCAGGGAGAGTTAGTCCTTAACCAGAGAGGTCTCAGCCCTTATAGTTGAGGACCTGGGGATGTCTCTCTTGAGAGGTAGGTCTCTCCTGAGGCTAGTTTTTTAAGAAAATCTAGGAAAGGAATCTGCCTTTTCACCCACCACATGTCAGTCCAAAGGAAGAGATTTAAGAACAGCCTCATCAGGAACAGGGTCTCAGGTCCAGTCAGCAGATTCTTCTCTAGTCTCAACTCAAACTCAGAACTCCAAAAGAAGCCAAAGTCCAGGTTGAACTCCACTCAGGAAGTTGTAACTTCCTTTTAAAGACACTTTCTTTTGCATCACTTCCTGTACCTTCCCCTAATTTTACATCTACCAATCACAGTTGAAGCTTTGCTTTAGGATGGCCCAGAGGCAGTCAATTTAATTATGATTCATCACCCACTATTTCACACGTGGGTCAAAAACCTCCCCCCTCAAGTGTGAATGGGGTGTTTACACCTTTGATGATTAAATCTAAAAATGGGCAGGGGAGTTAATTTAATTTTCACAATCAGGTGAAAGTTAATTAATTTCATTTTCACAATCAGGGAGAGTAAAATTTCATTTTCACACCTCATCTGTAAAATGAGTTGGAGAAATAGCGTACCACTCCAGTATCTTTGCCAAGAAAATCTCAAATGGGGTCATGAAGAGTTGGATACAGCTGAAATGACAACAATAACTATACAAAATTCCCTTCCATATGGTAAATTTCCCCATTATGGTTTTGATATATCACAGATTGGCATAAGAAATTAAATGAGAATTTTTTTTCAGGTGCTACAGACAATACACGAAGGCCAACAAACAATACAGAAATTTAGAAACTCAGAAATGCATAAAAATATGTATTGTGTGACATATAATTTCTTTTAATATCACATGCACAATTTTTAGATTTTATTTAAACCCTTACCTCATTAAGTACTGACTCTAAGGCAGTATTAACTCTATCCTGTTGTAAAGGATGGGCAATCTGGGTTACATTATTTGCCTAGGGTCACACAGCTAAGAAGTATCCAAGGCCAAACTGGAACCCAGGTCCTCCCAACTCGAGGTCTGGTGCTTTATCCTCTGTGCTATCTAGTGGTCCCCTCTTCTTTAAAGTTAAAATAAGAAAAAAATTAGTTCATGGAAAGAACATGAAAGCCAGCAGACAACAAATAAAGGCTAGAAATGTAAGATATCTTTAAAACTTTAGTAATCATAAATGTATATAAAATATTGTAAACACCCCATAAGAGAAAAAAAAATTTAGATTTCTCTGGTATAGTAGGTCTTTTACTAAAATTTTAATTTAAAATTTTCTAATTTTAATGTGCCCTAACCCTAACCCTAATTACGTGCCCCTAACTCCCAAGATATATTTTTATATAATAAGGTAGGTAATAATAAAAAAGTACTGCCTCCATCTTCAATTCGTATCAGATCTTCTCAGACAGAAAAAAGCAACTACTTATTTTTCCAATTTTCTTTGAGCTTCCAGTTCCAGGAATCTGGGATTTAATGGCATGTCTTTTACTTCCCCCTAATTTCTATCTATAACTTCAAGATCTGGAAAAACAATAGTAACTAATAATAAAAATTTAGTCGGGTAAGGTTTGCAAAGTATTTTATATGGTTCATTTGATTCCTACAACAACCATGTAAATCAGGAGCTATTATTATTCCCATTTTGCAGATAAGAAAACTGAGGATCAGAAAAGTTAAATGACTTGAAGTAGGGACATAAACCTGCTGTCACAGAGGAAGACTTTGAACTAGTCTTCTGGGTCCAAGTGCAATACTCCAACCATTGCACCACCTAGTTACCATAGATAGAATTGTACATAAGCAATTGACAACTATTTAATGGTATTTCTGAAGCTCTTCTCATTTAGAATGTGTTTTCAAGACAGGACTGAAGTAAAAATTACAAACGTCAGAAAATGTTCTGTCTGGTAGCCAGAAATCTTAAAATGAGCCTTATTGCTTGAAGAAAAATTTATTATTTATGAAATCCTATTCCATTTATATCAATGCCCTTGTTCTGCTCCTGTCACTACTTTGCTATCAAAATTTCTTTTGCTGTTTTCTCAGTCTTGAAAGGAAAAGATAGTAGCTTGTTTTTTGTTTTTTTTAATAATCATACGTGGGAAACTTTCTGTGGTTTTTTAAGATACAAAAATATTTCTTGGAAAGCACATTTTATAAATTCCTTGTGTTGATTACTACTCCTTCCCCTCTCCATTCCCCACTTCCTTTACCAAAGGCTTTATTATCCAAAACTCTCCCATTTTAGTCTACCGAGTAGTCCTGGCTCTTGTTGTTTTGTTAGTGAGAAGTCTCTTCCAAATATTCTGGGCATCTGCCAGCATATCACATATTCCCTCTCTAAGATCATAGATCACAAAATAGCATCATGACACAATATTCTGGAGATCCTGGTTATATTTAAAGCTGACTAATCAGGAAACAAAGTTTGGGTGGAATTCTGCCTCTCCATCTACTAATGAAAAAACAATGGTGTTATATTTGCCTCATCCATACTATTTAGGAAATTAATAAGATTTTAAAATATCTGTCCAAATCCTCACTTTCTCCAAAATCACATTTTATAAAGCACTTGAAGGTTTACAAATTGGTGAAGAAAAAATAAAGGTAAGGAAAACTCAGGCAAAGGGGGTAAAAATGGCTTTTTTGCCTAGCATCAGTGTTGGTCAAGACTCAAATCCAGGACTTCTAGTTAATCCCATTACTCTTGATCTCCTGCCATAAAATTCTTTGATAATCTTTCTTTAAATAGTATTGGAGAACATAAGGCATTTGGTAATTGTTTATTTGTTTAATAAGAAGAAAAGCAAAGAGTACTACTTGCTGGATGTACTTGATAATTCCCATATGATTTAAATATTTTATAAGTCAGCAAGAGACAGCTTTGACCATGGTAGAACAGATGAACTCAAAGGGTCAAATATCTAAAAATAAAAAGAAATGGGAAAGAATTGTTTGTGCCAAAGGGTTACTGTTCTGATGTAAGATTTTCTCTGGCTTATTTTTGAGTTTACAGTTTTTAAGAGGAACTAGCTTTGATGTTTCAAATTCTTTGTAGGAAATAAAACACAAAGAGAATTTCAGGGATTACTGAAAAACTGAGTTGTGGCATGATACTTGGATGACTAGATCTGGTAATTTCAAAGGATCTTTTCTCTAGGTGAATAGATTCAGGCAAATGCCAGCATTACATTGTCTTCATAGACTGTATTCTTCAACCTTTCCAAAGACTTACACAGAATAACAGGAATAACCCCTTGTAATTTTTTCCAATAGTACATTTTGTAATGTTTTTAGAATCATTTCCCCCCAAAACTATGGGTCTTTGTTGCCTAGACAAGTCCTGACTGTCAGATAATTTTAAGGTTGTGACTTTAAATGTAGATTTAAATGGTCGACAAATAAAATTCCCAAGTCAGTCTGGAAATTTATGGTAATTTAATTAATATAGAGGGAAGGAATTTAAAGAGGAGGAAAGAGGATATAGGATTTCTCCTACCTGGCCTATGCCAGGGGGAAGTTTTAAACTCCCCGCCTCTAGGTCTCTGAAGATTAGAGGCCTCTGAGAGGAAAAAGTTGGAAAGTAAAGGAGGAAAATTCAGCCAGAAACTCACCACCGAACAAGACAATAGCTTGTAGCCACACTAAGATGCCAAAAGGCTCAGCATGCAGCTCTCAGTTAACTCTTCACTGTCAATCAGGGAAAGAGAGAGAGAGTTTGAGGGATGAAAAATCTCAAATATATAGACCTTTCATCCTTGTGTCTCCTCCTCTAAATTTTCACATCTACCAATCACATTAAAGGCTTTTTCTCCATGACTGCCCATACTTTTAGTTCTTACCTTCTTTGATTTGATTATATCTTTAGAGTTACTTCACACTTGTTTGTTAAATTCACCTTTTGTGAGTTACTTGACCTTTTTGTGATTAATTTACCCTATAACTTAACACTTTTTTGTATTAGATCTAAAAATAGACTTAGCTTAAAGTTCTAGCTTCACTATAAGGTGAGAACTAAGTACCTTCACTGTTCAATCAGGAGATTACAACTTTATCTTCCCCTAAAGTTTGGTCCAAGTAGGGTGGAGTAGTTTTTAAAGTTCACACAAAACCATTAATAGACATTGCCATAGGATCACAAAATATGACCATGCACTTAAGGGGGGAAGGCTATGAGCTATTTTTATAATTTCAAAAAGATTTAACCAAGCACACAATGCATCTTTGGAAGTAAATTAGCCTAATAGATCTATTTCATTTTCAGCTGATATTGATGGAATTTTGTTCAACTGTAGGTCTTCCATTTCCATGTGGAACTTTAGTGTGTTCACAAGAAAGAAATATTTCCTTGGATTTGACCAAAAAGTATATTCAATCTCTAAAGTTCTGAAATATCAGATATAAGTATTTTTAATGAAAAGTGAAAAGAACATTAGCTCCGGAACCCGAAAACCTAATCTAAATCTTTTCCTACAGTAGCAATGTGACCTGGGAGAAATCATTCAACTTTTGAGTTTCCTCACTCCAAAAATGGGATGGTTGGACTAAAAGGTCCTTGAAGTTCCTTCAAACTATAAATTTATGATCTGACAAAAATCTCATAAGAATTTTTCAGTAAATTTTTTTTCTTGCTCCCTACCCAGTGCTTTTTTCCTCTTCAGAATCATTTAAGCTTAATTACTTTTTTTATATTACACAAAAACATAATATCTCAATTAGTCAATAGTTTAAATAGTTAAAAGGAACATCCTGAACAATAATAGACAAGTTCAATTATTTTTCAAAAAGGCGAAGAATTTTTAGCTATGTCCAGTCTTGCCTTTGTTTGCTAAAGTCTTTTCTAGCCTTGACATTGATTTGCCCTCCACAAAAACTAAGGAGCCTTCTTCCAAGTATATCTCATTAAATGTTAACATATTATTACATTACCTCTGATTTTCACTATTATCATCTGACCCCAAACAGATGAAAACTAATCCATAGTTATTATATAATATATAATTATAATCCATAGATATTTCCTCCTGTTTAGATATTTAACAATGTGTTGGCAGGCAAAAGCAAAAAAAAAATTGAACTTCTAAAAAATATATAAATTATACATGTTGATTTCTCTAGCATTTGCCCATATCACTCCTCTTACACTTTACCATGAATGATCTGTCTCACATTCTTATATCATTATTTAATACTTCAGGTTGTAAAAATGGAGGTTTGAACCCCAGACTTCAATCCCCAGAAGTCCTTGGTACTTCCCAGAATTCCCTATAATCTCACCTGGGTCTCCAGCTGGGCAAGAACACAAAGAGTATTTAATGGGCTCTCTGCCTCCCAAGAGCTCTCTTCCTATACTCAGAGATTGCAAGGATGTACTAAGTAAACTAAGAATGGAGGGTGTGGGGTGTGGAGTTCTGAATTTGACTAAACCAGCCATGACACATGGTTTTATTATTTTTGTATCCTTGATTTCTAATAATCTTTAATAAACCTCATAAAATTATAATACTTTTATTACAAGAGACTAAATTAATTGTTACAGTTAATGGCAACCACGAAGGGATGAGAACTTCTCAAATTTTTCTTAAAAAAAAGATAGTCTAGATCAGTGGTTCTCAACCTTTCTAATGCCATGACCCCGCAATGCAGTTCTTCACGTTGCAGTGACCCCAAACCAAAAAATCATTTTGGTGGCTACTTCAAAACTGTAATTTTGCTACAGTTATGATTTGGAATGTAAATACCTGATATGCATTCCGTATTCTCATTGCTACAAATTGAGAAGTTGAGAACCACTGGTCTAGATAATGATTTCTAAGCTATGTTTCTCCAAGGCTTTTTAGCAAAGCCTCTTGAATCAGTTCAAGCCTGCTTGCCTCACTCCTGCCTGCAGCCATCCTCTCCTCTTAAGATCGCTCTCCGGCTTCAGCCCCAGCCTGGCTTGGCTCCTCCTGCTGACTGCTTCTGCTCTCCTGCAATCCGGACCTGTTTGACCCAGATCTGCTCTCCCAGTCCCAAACCGCCCAGGCCCAGCAACTCTGGCCTCCGAGCCAGATCACAGATCACCCCTAGGCTGCTGATAGCAGACCCAATTTCTTCAGCATCAAAAACCAGCTGGTAAAATCAGGGGTATACTTTCTTTAGCCTCCATGTGCAGGGAGCAGGGGAGCACAGGTGGGGAGAAAGAGGAGAAGGAAGAAACTTTTCCAAACAGGGAGTTACAAGCATGGCTGCTTTAAAAGGATATCTTTTGAGTGCATTGATCCTTTTATTTATATCACCTGAGATTCAGGGGAAAAATTCAACTCCCTGCAATTCTTTGGCCCAATTTGAGATTCCAAAAACCCACCCTCACTATGGGGAGGCAGCTCAGTGGCTCAGTGGATTGAGAGCCAGGCCTAGAGATGGGAGGTCCTGGGTTGAGATCTGGCCTCAGACACTTCCTAGCTGTGTGACCCTGGGAAGGTCACTTGAACCTCATTGCCTATCCTTTACCAATCTTCTGCCTTCTGACAATAGGCATCTATGTCCAGATGAGTATCCCAAGCTTGGCTCCTTAACTGGCTCCTATAATCTAGTCCCTTTTCTGTCTTTCATAGTGTGGCAAACTTTCTGTAGTCCTGGCTACTGACTGGGTAAATGCATCATTGCTTAGATCATTTCAATTGGGCCCTGATTCAAGGACCTGCTATAGATTTATTTTTCCTTTACTTACACTTTTTACACATAAGACTTTGATAGTCTATATTTTCATCCAGAAATTTTCTTTTATTTGGATTTTTCTGATGTCTTTTAATTTCTCTTGCCAATTGATTCATATACCTCATAATTCAGCCATGCATCCCTAAGTGATCCTGTGTTTTTCAATCACCCTCTTCAAGGGGGGAATGTAAAAGTATTATTATTTTAAACTGCAAAGTTTAAATTCCTTTTGAGAAGAATTTTAAGTTAAGAAACATGATACCTCGCCAAATCCAAAAACTGAACTGTTGGAGAAGACACCATGAAGATGCCTCCAGACCACAAGCTACACGAGAAGATCAAGAATGAACTTTGGGTGTGGTTGATTGAACATTTATTTGCATGTATACTTTCATGCCAAAGGGGACTGCCCCCTAACTAGTTTTTTGTCAATGCTTCTAGCAATTATTGGTTTTGTTCTTTTTTCCTCTTATCCTCAAATTATTGTAATCATTAAGTTAATTATGCTTTCATGATCCTTTTGGGGAAACTGGTTTCCCAATAACGATCAAAGGGGGGAATTGTAAAAATGGATATTTAAACCCCAGACTCCCCAGACTTCAATCCCCAGAAGTCCTTGGTACTTCCCAGAATTCCCTATTATCTCACCTGGGTCTCTACCTGGGCAAGAACACAAAGAGTATTTAATGGGCTCTCTGCCTCCCAAGAGCCCTCTTCCTCTACTCAGAGATTGCAAGAATATAGTGAGTAAACTAAGCGGGGAGGGGGGCTGGAGGGGGGTGGGGGGTGTACTGAATTTGGCTAAATCAGCCATGGCACATTGTTTATTATTTTGTAGCCTTGATTTCTAATAATCTTTAATAAACCTCATAAAATTATAATACTTTTATTACAAGACTAAATGAACTGTTATAAGGTTTTTGTCTCATTGGGACCATTTAGTGTACTTCTTTGAATTTCCCATGTTGCCTACACATTATCTGTTAGTTGTTCAATAAATCATTATTGAATGAAGATTAAGGTAGCCCTTATGGATTTTCTCCAGCAACACTGCCCTTTCTTCTAAAAAAGGCATATCTATATTGTATCACAAACTTTGCACTGATCTTTAAAGACCTCACCACAAGGATGGCAAAGGTGCGTTTGGTGCCTCTGACCATATTTTGACATCCATGTTTACTTATCTGTAATTTTCTTATTCCTAAGAAATAAAAACTGGTTAAGGAAAAAGTATCAGAAAAGAGAACCTGAAGAAAAGTGTTTACAAGGGTCAATCATTTCAGATTAATAAAGCACAGAGTTTATTTAGCCTCATACCTGAGGCTATCACTGATGTAAAGGAAAAAAACTTAAGGAACAACATGAAGATAATTCTCATGATGACAGCTATCAAGATTATAACCAATCATAGAAATCATGTTCCATATTTTACACTACACAAAATGAAAAACAATAATAACTAGAAAACACATTGTGTGAAGCACCTGAAAATTGAAAGGGCAATGAGCCTGAATACATTAGGTCTATGTTTCTCTGAATCCATTACTATATGGTTTTAAAATTCCCTCACTTTAATCTAGACCCTACACAGGCAGAACAGTTCATAATGCTTTTTTAGAACACGGTAAGGTCACAAGGAATTTCCTTTTCAGTTAAGCATAAGTACTATACTCATTCCCTCAGAGAAAATAGTGGGATGGCTTAAGATTCCAACTTGATGATACAAAAGTCAGAAACTTTTGTCATTTTCTTCATATTTTTACATTGCAAATTAGATCAACCAAGCCATTCATTTTAAAGCTTCAAATTTCATAATTATATACCCTACTGATGCTCTCCAAAGACAGCTATTCTTTTTTTTCACTGAAAATTGTTCTTACTTCCTTGTAAAAAATAAGGGACTAGAATAATTAAATCTCATTCTTAGAAACTTGAGCATCTGATTTGGAGACGGAGGACCTATGTTTAACATTTGCCTTTGTTGCCTACCTCCTATGTACCCTTAGGCAAGCTATTTAATCTCCCTGGGCCTCAGTTTCCTCCTCTGTAGAATGAATGTTTTAGACTAGATGACCTCTAAAGGCCATCCACGATCTTACTTCTCTAATCTCTGATATGTCCAAGTAAAAACAAATCACTGGCACAACAAAGAGCGATGGATTTGAAGTCAAAAAGACCTAAACTTGACAATGGGTCCTTGTTACTTGCTACCTGAATAGCTCTGGGCAAATCACTTCCCCTCTCTTGTTTCTTAGTTTTTTTCATATGAAACAGCTGTAAAATGGGGGGAGTGGATGAGGCTGGCCTGAGTAACCTCAAAGTCCGTGACTAAATTCCTGTGAACCTCTCAAACAATTTTTTCTTCCCAAAATGTTAAAACCAACAGACAAATAATGAAAATATATTCCAAAGATAAAGTATATACAGTAAGATGTGTTTTAAGGACATGACTTTAAACACTTAATGGGAAGGAAAGGCTTTTGGGATAGTGAACAACGTGCTAGAACAGAATATTCAAAAATGTTATCCTAGCTATCATTTAAGCATTAGGCAGCGTGGCACAGTGTAAAAGAAAGGTCACACCAGCTGTCTGGGGCCAAGCCCCTTACAGAACTGCCTTGGACCCTGGGAAGTTAAGACTCAAGTCGCAAAGCAGTTGCCAGCCTGTGCTAGTGGAGGTAGTTTCTTCACTGGGGACTCCCTACACCATGAACTCAGCAGGCCAGTCCAATAAACTATGTTTGTAGGAAAAGAATCTTTAAAAAATAGCACTAAACAGCAAAGAAGAGTCTGTTTAACGTGTTTTTAATATCTCTTAATAAGCATTTCTACTTGTCTTTCATAAAAGTACATTACAATTCTATAGTTTATTGCAAACAGATTTCTTATCTGCCGATACTGAAACTAAAATACATTTTATTTAATTATTGGCACTATTGACTCTACAGCACAATGGAGAATGCCTTTTTAAATAAAGAAAAAATAGCAATTCAATAGGGAAACTGTCAAAACAGAAGGTCCTTTTACCAAAACAATTATATATCTATACCAACAGTTACATTTAAAATGCTAATTTCTGAACAGGCACAAGATTAAAAAGTCATGATGAAAGTTAGCCAAGTTTTGTCCAGAAATGTGACATATATATACTGCACAGTTTATTACTATTATTATTATTTCTAGCAAATCCTAGTTTGCCAAGCTTCAGAAGGCAAAAGCCTAAGGTGTAAGTTTCGGTATTGTCCAACTAGTCTTCTTGCCCAGAAGAATGTGGTGACCTGGACTACGTTGCGAGAGAGCGCACCGTCACCAATGCTTTTATTGTTAATTAATCCATCAAGACAGCAACATTCTCGTCCTTACGATGCAAGGCCTAGCAAGAAGCCTCCCACAAATCCACTGGACACCACTATATTCTGTTTGATAAATTCTGTTGACTAGAAAAAAATAAAAATAAAAAATATTAATTGCATACTATTAAGATACAATAATGATTACTTAACTTTCTCTAGCCTCATTCACTTTCAATGAAAATGGGTTCTTGCAAAACTTTGGATATTAAAGAAATCAAATATTACCAAAGTACAAGACCATCATTTTTTCATTTCAAAGTTCAGAAACTTGAAGCTTACTGCCAAGCCCAGCAGGCACCATGGTAACTATGGATGGCACCTCGAGCTGCCATAAGAGTCCTTCATTAGCCATCATCTCAAAGAGCGGTGGCTCCACCAGCACGGTATTACCCCAACAGATGCAGATAAAAACCCTTCTAGTAATTTAGCAGATGCTCTTTGAGATTTTCTGTGCCCTCGAAATTCAGCACCCAGGCACAAACTGGAGATGAAGCTCTTCAAATCAGCCGATTCCGAGTCACCAAGTTCTAAAGCCCTACAACAATACTGAATAAATTCCCACGTTGTGCACATTTCCATTTTATCAGGAATAAAGGCACATGTATGACGAAAAAGCTTTGGCTATGCAACTAGTAAGTACTTAAATGCATTTATGAATATTAAAGTTAAGTCTTTTAGGCTCGTTTTGTGCCGATTCCAACTAAGATAAAACATTGGGCTCTGGATACAGCGACCAAGTTTATTTGGCCACTGCTTCTGGAAAGGACGCTGACTAGATCAACTCAGAATTCCCATCATCATCTTGCCAAAATGCTCCCCGGTCACTACCAATCCACATTGGCGGTCTCCACCTAATGAAATGTAAGTTCCCTGAAGGCAAGACTTACATATTTTGTATTTGTATCCCCAGAGCTTAGCATATCGCCTGGCACATAGTAATATCTTCATAAATGTTTTGATATATACATTAAGGAGATGAGAGTTCAAAATGTTTTAAAACATATTCTTCAAGAAAAAATTATGTACTAGATATTACTTAATTCAAGATATCTTGCCAGCAAAATAAATTTGATGAAAAAGGAAAATACCATATATGCAAAAATCATAATTAACTTTCAAAATTCCCTCAAAAACAAGAATATTTTCTCTTACCTCTTCAATTATGGTATTGATTTCAGGTGCAGCTTTATTTGCTCTTCTTTTAATTTGTCTTTTTGCTTTGTTTACATCTTTTTCAACTCTCTTCCAGTCAACTTGCACATAGCCACTGTGACTGGCAATCTAAAAATATTTAACAAAATGAAAAAATGGTATTGAACCAGTCAGTTTGCTAAGCCATTCATTAAAAACCTCCATTGTTGTTGATGCTACATTTGATTACTAAATAGGACTAATTAGGGTATTTGTGTATAGGAAGTCTTTGCTATAATACAATATGAACATTCTAAGGCGACTTCTGTAACACTTCCTCGAGGGAAATGATCTGGACATTCTGCAAATATCCTTCAAAAATAAGTATGAATAAATGTTGATTACACACAAAAAAGAATTCAACATGGTAGAACTGAACTACCATGATATTTGTATGTAAAATAATATTTGTGTATGAAAGAACACTTTAGAATACTCAAATAGCAAAATCAAAGATGAGAATCAGACTACCAGTAAATAAGCAAGCTATATATATATATACATCATCTACTAAGAACCTCTTCTTAGATTACATTTTATGTAAATTGATTCTTTTGGGCTTTTCAAATAATGAAAATATCTAATGCTATATACAAATCCTTGACTTTCTTCTACCAATTTAGCCTACTGAAAAATATATTTATCTACAATACTCCAATATATTCTCTTACTATATCACTAAAAACAATGTTAAAAATATATAATGTGTAGATCAAGTAAAAGGTCAAACCTTTTTATTGGCAGAAATTTCTAAATAGCCAGCTGTTTACAAATTATCAGCTGATGATAAGGCTGTGTGTTTAGGAACTTGACCAATTAAGGAATTTAAGAAATTTGTTCCTTGAGTCAGGTTTTGCAGATTTATATTTGCAGTTCTATCTCTTTACAGTTTTCAGATCGGGCAGAGCCTATGAGGAGACATCTATTTTGTATTTGTATATGGCTATAATTTTTACATTTTACTTATAGGAAATCAAAATGTTTCCTATGCCAGTTTTCTTCCTGCAAACTTCTCCCAAGTATAATCATTAAAAATATCTTAAATGCAAATTGAGTAGTTCACAAAATATTTACTATTTGCTAGAGATGTCTAAGGAGTTACCATTATACAAATAGCTGACATTTATACATTAAAATTTACAAAGGAAACTTTAAAGATAAAAATGAAATATAACATTTAAGTCTCATAACTGTAAGGCAGATACAATAGGCCATTATCTTCATTTTTTAAAACAAATTAAGAACCCAACGCTTGGAGACTGAATCCCTTGCCCATGCCCACATCACGTTACTTCTACCTGAGAAGAATTTGAACCTAGGCCTTCTTGTTGAATCATCATATTTGGGTGTGTCTACACATCAGGAAAGTATGCATTACAGGTAACCCTCGCGATAGCCTGGTTCACTTATCATGGCTTCACTGAAACACAGGTTTAAAAAAAAAAGTAATTCTATATCGCGGAGTTACACTTATCATGGCACACTATTGGCTGATGGAATGAAAGGTGACCAACCACAGTGCTGTGTTCTGTATCCTCGGCTCTGATTGGCTCAGTGACTGTAGGTTAATGAGACTGTGGAAAAGGTTTATACAAGAGTGGAAAGGGTGTATAAAGTCTTAAAATATATATATAAATAATAAAATAAATATAATGCCGCTACTTCGCAGATTTCCACCTATCACAGGGGTCTCTGGAACTTAACTCCCACGATAGGTGAGGGTTCACTATATATTGTTTTATGTACACAAACACATTCAAAATACAACTTGGCCTTAAATCATATCTAATACAGAAACTACAAAGAAGGCCCATCAGTGGTTCAGGTCTGACCATAATCAACTTGTATCATATTGTACATGTGTCCCAATTCATGCCAGTAACTATATAAACTCTCTCCAAAGTAGATTAAGTATCAAGATGGAAAACTAGCAAAAAAAAAAATGGTCCAGCTTCCAGTGGGGAGGAGAAATCTCATCTATTTAGTCATAATAAATAATTAGCAAACACACACCATGTTTTGTTTTTCCCAAAAAAAAACCTTTACCTTCCATCTTGGAATCTATACGACTATGGGGGAGGGGGGAGAGGGGGAGTCAAGATGGCGGCTTAGAAGCAGCAAAAGTTCAGAACTCTGAAAACCCTTCCTTACCGATCACAAACTGAATGCTCCTAGGAGACTGAAATTCAAACTTAACAACAGGTCAGAGGCGGGGAACCCTCCCTCTGGACTCAATTCAAAAGGTACAACCCCCAAAAGCCAGAATCCAAGAACACTCGGGTCTAAGGGGAAGGCAGAAGGAAGGTCCCAGGACCCCTCCCCCCCAACCCAGAGCATTGACCCACAGCGGCAGCAGGAACCTCTGGGTGGGCAAATGTTCTGATCTGGAAGGTGTACCTTGAGAGCAACCTGGGCCAGGCTCAGAGTATCCAACATAGGCAGCAGGGGAGCAGCCAGGGAGAGATCGAAGAGCCTGCAGCTGGATTCTTCCATCTGGCTCCAGTCTCACCAGAGGTTTTTGTCTCAGGGCACATCCAGACCAACCCAGTTGAACCTAATCCCATCAGGAGTCCTCAGAGCTCAGGGAGGCCAAGACCCCTCCCCCCTTAGGGTGCAGAGGATTTAGAAAAGCGTTCAAGGAGAGACAATTTAAGAATCATTGGCCTACCAGAAGACCATGACAAAAGAAAAAGCCTGAACATCATACTACAGGAAATTATTCAAGAAAGCTGCCCCGATATCCTAGAACAAGAGGGAAAAGTGGAGATTGATAGAATCCACAGATCACCTCCTGTACTTAATCCCCAATTGAAAACACACAGGAATGCTATAGCCAAATTCAAGAACTATCAGACCAAAGAAAAGATATTACAAGCTGCCAAGAAGTCATTCAGATACCATGGAACCACAGTGAGGATAACGCAGGATTTGGCTGCATCCACATTGAAAAACTGAAAGGCATAGAATATGATATTCCAGAAAGCAAGGGAACCAGGTCTACAACCAAGAATCAACTACCCAGCAAAACTGACTATATTCTTACAGGGGAAAGTATGGTCATTCAACAAAATAGAAGAAATCCAAGAATTCATAAAGAAAAGACCAGACCTGAACAGAAAATTTGATGTCCAAGCACAGAACTCAAGAGAATCATCAAAAGGTAATTAAAAAAGAGGGAAAAAAGAAAAATAAAACAAAACAAAAAAATTTTAAGGAAATCAATAAGTTAAAAATGATATGTATCCCTATAAGAAAAGAGGTCATTGGTAACTCTTAAAAACTGTTGTTATTACCTGGGCAGCTAAAAGAAGTACACTTAGAATGAACAGTGACAAACTGTATAGGATGAAAGGACAAGACATAAATAGGTATATAGATATATGCATGCATAAATACACACATATATTTAACTAGAGCTAAAAAAATAGGTTAATATTAAAAGAAATGGGAAAAGAAACAAATGGGGGTAAATTTATATGTCACAAAGAAGCTCCTGGTGGGAGGGGGAAGAACATCATTACACTGGATGGGTAAAGAGGTTGGAGACAGGAAATACTCAACTCTTACGTGCTTTAAAATTGACCCAAAGAGGGAAGAACAATCCAATCCATTGTGGCAGAGAATAGATTTGCGCCCTATAGGGGAGTAGAAGGGTAACAAATGGATTGGTGGGGAGGGAAGCAGTACAAGGGAGGGAGGGGGCTGGGGGTTAATTTTAGAAAGACGACAGGGAAAATAAGGGGGTGGGGGGAAAAGAAGGGAGGGAGGTAGAAAGGGAAGTAAAATAAGGATGGGAATTAGGGGGACTGATTAAAAACAAACATTGGTGTAGAAAGAAATAGTGAAAGAAGAAGAGGCAGGAACAGGAGTAGAAATCAAAATGCTGGGAAATACACAGCTAGTAATCATAACTCTGAACGTGAATGGAATGAACTCACCCATAAAACGCAAGCAAATAGCAGAGTGGATTAGAATCCAAAACCCTACCATATGCTGTCTTCAAGAAACACACATGAGGAAGGTAGATAGATAAATGGGCAAGGGACATAAATAGACAGTTTTCAGATAAAGAAATCAAAACTATTAATAAGCACATGAAGAAGTGTTCTAAATCTCTTATAATCAGATCAAATCAAATCAAAACAACTCTGAGGTATCACCTCACACCTAGCAGATTGGCTAACATGACAGCAGAGGAAACTAATGAATGCTGGAGGGGAAGTGGCAGAGTAGGGACATTAATTCATTGCTGGTGCAGTTGTGAATTGATCCAACCATTCTGGAGGGCAATTTGGAACTATTCACTAAAAGACTATCTGCCCTTTGATCCAGCCATAGCACTGCTGGGTTTGTACCCAAAGAGAAAATAAGGAAAAAGACTTGTACAAGAATATTCATAACTGCGCTCTTTGTGGTGGCCAAAAATTGGGAAATGAGGGGATGCCCTTCAATTGGGGAATGGCTGAACAAATTGTGGTATATGTTGGTGATGGAATATTATTGTGCTCAAAGGAATAATAAAGTGGAGGAGTTCCATGGAGACTGGAACGACCTCCAGGAAGTGATGCAGAGCGAAAGGAGAACCAGGAGAACATTGTACACAGAAACTGATACACTGTGGTATAATCGAACGTAATGGACTTCTCCATTAGTGGCAGTTTAATGTCCCTGAACAATCTGCAGGGATTTAGGAGAAAAAACACTATCCACAAGCAGAGGACAAATTCTGGGAGTAAAAACACCTGAGAAAAAGCAACTGCTTGACTACAGGGGTTGAGGGGATATGATTGAGGAGAGACTCTAAATGAACACTCTAATGCAAATACCACAACATGGAAATGGGTTCAAATCAAGGACACATGTGATACCCAGTAGAATCACGCATCGGTTATGAGAGAGGTGGTGGGAGGGGGGAAAGGAAAAGAAAATGATCTTTGTTTCCGGCGAATGTTTGAAAATGACCAAATAAAATAATGTTTAAAAGGGGAAAAAATAATAAATAAATGAATTTTAAAAAAAGAATCTATACTATCAGTTCCAGGTCATTTTGACATGAACTGTTTTTAGTTTCTCAGAGGTGCCTTCTGCCACTACCTCCTCCTTCACTCCATCTCACATGATGAAGTAACCTTATTAATCTTTAACAAGGCCAACCACTCTACAGGTTATCCTAATTTCATCCTATTTCCTCTAAAAGATTTGCCCCTCTCTGTCATCTTTAATCTTTCATTCTGTGCTGGCTCATTTCCCACGGTATAAAATGGAAATTTGAACCCCAGACTTCAATTCTCAGAAGTCCTTGGTAGTTCCCAGAATTCCCTATAATATCACCCTGAGTCCTCACCTGAGTGTGTGCGAGAACACAATTTGTATTTAAATTGACTCTCCGCCTACTTCGCCTCTCTCTCTCTCAGCTTCCGCTTCTAGGCACAGGCTCTCTCTCTACCAGGCAGGCAAGATGTAGGTTGCACGTGCTTTTCTTATTTTGTATTTCTTTATTTCTTAATTCCAATCATCTTTAATAAACCTCATAAAATATAATACTCTTAGTATAAAAACTAATTTTAACTGTTACAGTTATGGTGACCAAATGGGATGAGAAAACTCAATTAAAAAAAAAAAGATAGTCTACAGAGTGATTTTTAAGCCACATTTCTCCAAGGCTTTTCAGAAAAGTCTCAAGATCTCCTGCCTGCAGCCATCCACTTGGGACTTTCTTGATTCACCTGCAATCCAGACCTGTTTGACCCAAATCTTGATCACCTGGCCTCCACCCACCCGCGTGGCCCCAGCAAACTCTAGCCTCGGTGCAGATCGCTCATCGCCCCAGGCCTAGGACTCACTTACACAGGCTGGTAAAAAACGGGGGTGATTTTTCCTTAGGCTACGATTAGCCTCTGTGGCAAGGGGCAGGGGGCACAAGGGGGGAGAAAGAGGGAAAGAAGGAAGAGACTTTTCCAAACAGGAACTTAAAGCATGGCTACTTTAAAAGGATATCTATTGACTGCATTGATCCTTTTATTTATTTCACCCGAGGGTCAGGGAAAAAATTCAACTTCCTGCAATTCTTTGGCAAAAATTGAGATTCCTAAAATCCACCAACACTGTGTGTGTGTTTGGGGGAGGGGGGTGGAGGGGGAGGAGAGGGAGGTGCTCAACTTAGTGGCTCAGTGAATTGAGAGCCAGGCCTAGAGACAAGAGGTCCTGGATTGAAATCTGGCCTCAGACACTTCCTGGCCATGTGGCCCTGGGCAGGTCATTCAACCCCCATTGCCTACCCCTTACCAATCTTCTGCCTTCTGACAATAGGCATCTAAATGGATAAAAACCCAAGGAACTTTAAAAAGACTGGCGGCTATATTTTTAAGGCATTTCAGACTGTTTTATAAAAAATCTCTATACTATTGCATTTGCTGATTGTTTTGTTTAAGCTTTAACTTTGTGATTTTAAGTTCATATATTACTGTATTCAATACTATTCTGTTACACTGAATCATTTTAATGTACTGGGTTTTAACTACTGTTAAATTCTGTTGCTTTTCCCCTATAACCATACTGAACAAACATTATTGAGTAGGCCCATATAAAAAGTTTTTTCTATTTTTGACTTTGTAAATTGTCACATAGAGGATAGATGGACTCCATCAGAAAATTGCTATTATAACCTTTGGAAAATTTAATGACCTAAATATCTCAAATTGATTTTAAGGGTTCTTTAGACATGATTTTTATAATTTTTCTTAACAATCTCTGGTTATTTTGCCCCTAATAGGAGGTAAGGCCCATTTTAGTAGCTGAAGTGAAATACAATTATAATCCCAACTCCCACATTTATAAAAATGTGAATGGAAGAATGGAAATGTGAATGTGAATCCCAGGGCATTGTAACCCCTAGAAGCCTCCAAAAAAAAAAAAAAGGGAGCATCTCTCATTTATAACTCTTCAGCTCACTACTTTACTTCCACCAGAATATCTAGATTTCTTGATGAAGTTCTAGATGCAAAATAAGTTTTACTTTGTTTAAAAATATGTTTACCAACGTTGAAAGATTTGCTACATTTGTAAAAATTGTGACAAATATCCATCAGTTCATAGGCTTTTAAAAAATGCCATAAAGCAACTCATGTGAAATGATAGTGAGTTTATTATTGTAATTAAGTGGACTATTGAGAATTTGGGGGATATTGACACCCTACATATTTGCACTACTATTCTTTATAAAAAAAAACCTGTTACCTTGTAAAATTCATTTGCTTGTACTCACAGTGGATCATGGCCAGATATGAAGAGGAAATGGATCTCATTTTTGGTGAGAAAGCCTTGTATTCTATATTTTCTTAGCTGACACAGTGTGTCAATGATTATAAGCTATATTTTTATTTTTAAAACTTTTATTATTATATTTTTCTTGCATGTGCAATATACTATTTCAGTTTTTTCTCTCCTTTTTATATTTGAAGCACATGTCACCAGTATTAAGATTTTCTTTAACTTTTTTGATTTTGCAGTAATATAAATTTAACATACATTTGCTAATGCATGCTCCAAAGGCTTGAGACTATAAAAAATGATGCAACTAATTGTTTAAAAAAAAATTATGGGACTTTGCTTAATGAGTCCGTCTGATTCCAGGACAAGATATACAAAAGAACCATTGCACAGGGCCAAAGAAACCAATCCAGGAAGGAAGGATTGCTGTACTTCTAAGCCAATACAAAGAACTTGAACCTAGTGTGAAGACTCAAGGTTGAGACGCTTAACATACGTTAAGATGTAGGCCTTCCTTGTATCCACACTCTCTGTGACAATACTTACAGATGAGTATCCCAAACTTGGCTCCTTAACTGGCTCCTATAATCTAGTCCCTTTTCTGTCTTTCATAGTGTGGCAAACTTTCTGTAGTCCTGGCTACTGACTGGGTAAATGCATTATTGCTTAGATCATTTTAATTGGGCCCTGATTCAAGGACCTGCTATAGATTTATTTTTCCTTTACTTACACTTTTTACACATAAGACTTTGATAGTCTATATTTTCATCCAGAAATTTTCTTTTATTTGGATTTTTCTGATGTCTTTTAATTTCTCTTGCCAATTGATTCATATACCTCATAACTCAGCCATGCATCCCTAAGTGATCCTGTGTTTTTCAATCACCCTCTTCAAGGGGGGAATGTAAAAGTATTATTATTTTAAATTGCAAAGTTTAAATTCCTTTTGAGAAGAATTTTAAGTTAAGAAACATGATACCTCTCCAAATCCAAAAACTGAACTGTTGGAGAAGACACCATGAAGATGCCTCCAGACCACAAGCTGCACGAGAAGATCAAGAATGAACTTTGGGTGTGGTTGATTGAACATTTATTTGCATGTATACTTTCATGCCAAAGGGGACTGCCCTCTAACTAGTTTTTTGTCAATGCTTCTAGCAATTATTAATTTTGTTCTTTTTTCCTCTTATCCTCAAATTATTGTAATCTTTAAGTTGATTATGTTTTCATGATCCTTTTGGGGAAACTCTTCCAAATAGGATCAAATAGGGAATTGTAAAATGGAGATTTGAACCCCAGACTTCAATTCCCAGAAGTCTTTGGTAGTTCCCAGAATTCCCTATACCCTGAGTCCTCACCTGAGTGTAAGAACACAATTTGTATTTAATCTCTCTCTCTCTCTCTCTCTTTCTCTCTCTCTCTCCCCCCCCCCCCCCCATGCTTCTAGGCACACACATCTCTCTACCAGGCAGGCAAGATGAAGGTTGCATGTGCTTTTCTTATTTTGTATTTCTTAATTCTAATAATCTTTAATAAACCTCATAAAATATAATACTTTTAGTAGAAAAACTAGTTTTAAGTGTTACAACTGTCAACAAATATGCTTCTTCCATCCTGAAAAAACTGTCACTATCATCCTATAACTATCCTCTCTTCTGTCCTTTGTAACTACACACCTTGAAAAAGTCATCTATATATATCTTCTCTAACCTTACTACTCTCTTCATAATCCTTTACAATCTGGCTTCTGCTTTTATTATTCCACCAAAATTGCTCCGTGAAATTACTAATTATCTCTTAGTTGCCATATCCAAAGGCCTTTTTTCAGTCCTCATTCTCCTTGACCTCTCTGTAGTCTTTGGCACTGCTGATCACTCTTTCTTTAATACTCTATTCTCTCTAGGTTTTCAAGACACCACTATCTCCTACTTGTCTGACTCATCCATCTCTGTCTCCTTTGTTAGGTACTCCTCCAGATCATTCCCTCTACCCAGAAATGTCCCTCTAGGTTCTGGGTCCTGGGTCCACTTCTCTTCTCTAACTACTTCATTTCAGCTTCCATGGATTTAATCATCATTTTCAAAGCTGAAGATTCTCAAATCTACATTTCCTGGCCTGATCTTTCTGCTGATTTTCAATATTGCATCTCCAACTGCCTACTACACATCTCAAACTGGATACCCTATAAACTTCTTAAACTCAATGTGTCCAAAACTAAGATCTTTTCCCCTAACCTTTCCCTATTCCTATTTTCCCTATTATTATTGAAGTCATCAACACTCTCCCAGTCCCTCAGGTTTACAATCTAGGAATCACCCTGTGTTCTTCACTCTCTCTCACATCCCATATCCAAGTTTTTGTCAAGGTCTGTAGATTTTATCTTCGCATCATCTTTTGCATAGCCCCCTATCTCTCCTGACAACCACCATTCTAGTGCAGGCTCTTATCAACTCATGCTTAATTATTGCAATAGTGTGACTTTCAAAACTATTCCACCCTAATCAGACCATTCTTTAGAAGATGTGATTTAGCTATTTCCTGATCAGTAACAATGGAGATACTTGGAATAACAGAATCAGGTCTTGGAAACTCTACATTCTTCACCCTATTCAGTTTAACAAGATTTTGAAGGTCTGTATCAAACTCAAGATTTAATTATCTGAGGAGATGGCCTTCAACAGCCATGCAAAAAAAAGGACAGATCTCTGGGCTGTCCTAAGTCAAGCTAAGTCCTCAATGGTACAGATGAGATGCCGAAAAGTGATGTAAAAATGTCTATATAAGGCATGGCACTTCCTGGTCCCTCCTCTTTCCCTGGAGAGATGACTCTGGCTGGCAGTGTGCTAAGCATTCTGACATCTTGGAGTGTTGGGTGATGAGTTTTGCCCTGGAGCTGATTTCAGGTTCAGGTATCTTAGCTGAGCCCCTTTGGAGGTCAGGCTGATTCCTTCCTCCTTTATATTCACACCCTTACTTTCTAGATCTCCTATCTTCTTGCCCGGTACTAGCCTCTTACTCCATCAGCTCCTGATCTCCCGTAATAACGTCATGGCCCCCATTCAAACAGTGGTAGCTTCCTGTTACCTCCTGAAGCAAATACAAAATGCTGTTTAGATTTCAAAGCCCTTAGTAGCCTAGCCCCTTCCAGTCTTCTTATATCTTCTTATACTTTACTCCCCAACAATCTTGTGACACTGGAATCATTATAGCTGTTTCATGAACAAACACTCCATCTCTTTTGCTCTAAGCATTGTTTCTGGCTGTTCCCCATGGTCAAAATGCTCTCCTTTCCTCCACTCTGACTAACCTCCCTGATTTCCTTTAAGTCACAACAAAAATCCCACTTACTATAGGAAGTCTACCCCAAATCCTCTTAATTCTATTGCCATCCCTCTTTATTACCTAAATATCCTGTATATAGATTGTTTTATGTGCATTTGTTTGCATGTTACCTCCACCATTAAATTGTAAGCTCCTTGAAAGTAGGGACTATCTTTTGCCTGCTTTTGTATTTCCAACTCTTAGTGTAGTGTGTGACACATAATAGGCACTTAGTAAATATTTACTGACCATTTGTTGCTATGGTCTATTAAATCTTTAAAAGCCCTAGTGTGAATGATAGTGTTGTGAATTTATCAATACTCATTCCCAGATATTTTTAATTTTTTTCTTATTGTACTTATTGCCTCAGGATTAGACTGCTGAAATAGCCTGCTGATTGCTCTCCCGACCCCAAGACTTTCTTATTCCAGTTTATCCTCCTCTTGGGTGCCAAATTGATGTTCCTAAAGTACAAGTCTGACTATGTCATCTTCTTATTCAATCAACACGAGACTGGAGGGGGGTTGAGTTTTTTGGTCGGTGTGGTTCCTGGGCTCTGAGGAAGCTTGCTCGGAAGGAAGCTGAAGGTGGGGGCCTCTGAGACTGTTTCTCCATTTTGGACACGCATTCCTTCCACATTGCAGAGATTAAAGAAAAGAAAATAGCGGACTTCCGGTTAAGATGGCGGCTTAGAGAAAGCTAAAGCTCAGATCTCCGGAAAACCCTTCCTGACCGATCTCAAACTATAAGCTCCTAAGGCGCCGAAATTCAAAACGATCAACAGCACAGACCCTGGGAACCCTCCTCCTGGACCTGGACCCGGATCAAAAGGTACGGCTCCCCTCAAAAGCCAGAACCCGAGATCACTCGGACCTCAGGGGTAGGAGCGCAGAGTCCAAGGCTCCCGGAAGCCGCAGCCCGGCCAGGCTCAGAGAGCAGGGTCCTCGGAACAACAACCCCCAGGGCCTTCTACCCGAGTCCCGGTGAAAGTTACTGCCTGGGGCTTCCGCTGCAGAGAGCTGGTCGAAACAACAGCAACCCTCAGGGCGGGCAAGACAGCCTCACGGGCTGGATCCTGCTATCCAAGTCTCAGTGAAAGTCCTCACCCTCGGAGCTTGGGGAAGCTGCAGCCCATCCCCCCGCAGGCCGACAAAACAGCCTCACGGCCAGCAATTCTGAAGGCAACTTCCGGAAAGCGAGCTGGGGGGAGAGTGTGGCCTCGTGGTCCGACCCTTCCATTCCAGTTCCAGTGAGGCATATTCAGTTTAACCCAGGGAAAGCTCATAGAACCAACATCTGCCCAGGACTAAAGCCTCTGATCACCAGACAGAGATAAGAAAAGCTAATCCTCCACATTCAGAGATGACAAACTCCACAGAAGCACAGAAGCCCCAAAATACCAAGAAAAATAAGAAGAAAGGGGCGACTTTGGACACATTCTATGGAGCCAAAATACAAAATACAGAGCAGATAGAAGAAGATATACAAGAAAATTCTCCAAAATCTTCCAAAGGAAATAGAAACTCTCCACAAACCCATGAAGAATTTGAATCAGAAATGACCAAAAAGATGGAAGCCCTCTGGGAGGAAAAGTGGGAAATAATGCAAAAGAAATTCATGCATCTACAAAACCAGTTTGACCAAACTGTAAAAGAAAACCAGGCTTTAAAGCAAGAACTAATAAAGCAAAGCCAAAACACCAAGAAATTAGAAGAGAACATAAAATATCTCACCGACAAGGTGATAGATCTGGAAAATAGAGGGAGAAGAGAAAATTTAAGAATAATTGGACTCCCAGAAAAGCCAGAAATAAACACCAAACTGGACATGGTGATACAAGATATAATCAAAGAAAATTGCCCAGAGATTCTAGAACAAGGGGGCAATACAGCCACTGACAGAGCTCACAGAACACCTTCTACACTAAACCCCCAAAAGACAACTCCCAGGAATGTAATTGCCAAATTCCAAAGCTATCAAACAAAAGAAAAAATCCTACAGGAAGCCAGAAAAAGACAATTTAGATATAAAGGAATACCAATCAGGGTCACACAAGACCTTGCAAGTTCTACTCTGAATGATCGTAAGGCATGGAACATGATCTTCAGAAAGGCAAGAGAGCTGGGTCTCCAACCAAGAATCAGCTACCCAGCAAAACTGACTATATACTTCCAAGGGAAAGTATGGGCATTCAACAAAATAGAAGACTTCCAACTTTTTGCAAAGAAAAGACCAGAGCTCTGTGGAAAGTTTGATACCGAAAATCAAAGAGCAAGGAATACCTGAAAAGGTAAATATTAAGGAAAGGGGAAAAATGTTATCTTCTTCTTTTACTCAAACTCTCTTCTATAAGGACTACATTTATATCAATCTATGTATACTAACATGTGGGGAAAATGTAATGTATAAATAGGGGGTAAAGAAAGACCAAATAGAATAATGGTTCTCACACAAAGATTCACATGGGAAGGGGAGGGGAAGAAAACTCCTATAAGAAGGAGAGGAAGAGGGGGGGGGGGGGGGCGTTTACTTAAACATCAATCTCAGGGAAATCAACTCTGAGAGGGAAAAACATCCAGATCCATTGGGATCTTGAATTCTATCTTACCCAACAAGGGTAAGGAGAAGGGAAAACCAAGGGGGGGAGGGGGAGAGGGAGAACAAAAAGGGAGGGAAAGAGAGGGGGGAGGGGGAGGGAAGAAAAAGGGAGGGACTAAAAAGGGAAACATCAAGGGAAGGGACAAGGGGGACTGATTCAAAGTAAATCACTGGACTAAAAGGTAGAGCAGAAGAAGAAAAGGTTAGAATTAGGGAAGGCAATCAAAATACCAGGGAGTCCACAAATGACAATCATAACTTTGAACGTGAATGGGATGAACTCACCCATAAAACGTAGACGAATAGCAGAATGGATTAGAATCCAAAACCCTACCATATGTTGTCTTCAAGAAACACACATGAGGCGGGTTGACACCCACAAGGTCAGAATTAAAGGATGGAGTAAGACCTTCTGGGCTTCAACTGATAGAAAGAAGGCAGGAGTGGTAATCATGATATCTGATAAAGCCAATGCAAAAATAGACCTGATCAAAAGGGATATGGAAGGTAATTATATTTTGTTAAAAGGGACTCTAGACAACGAGGAAATATCATTAATCAACATGTATGCACCAAATAATATAGCACCCAAATTTCTAATGGAGAAACTAGGCGAATTGAAGGAAGAAATAGACAATAAAACCATACTAGTGGGAGACTTAAACCAACCATTATCAAATTTAGATAAATCAAATCAAAAAATAAATAAGAAAGAGGTAAAAGAAGTGAATGAAATCTTAGAAAAATTAGAATTAATAGACATATGGAGAAAAATAAATAGGGATAAAAAGGAATACACCTTCTTCTCAGCACCACATGGCACATTCACAAAAATTGACCATACATTAGGTCACAGAAACATAGCACACAAATGCAAAAAAGCAGAAATAATGAATGCAGCCTTCTCAGATCACAAGGCAATAAAAATAATGATTAGTAATGGTACATGGAAAACCAAATCTAAAACCAATTGGAAATTAAACAATATGATACTCCAAAACCGTTTAGTTAAAGAAGAAATCATAGAAACAATTAATAATTTCATCAAGGAAAATGACAATGGCGAAACATCCTTTCAAACCTTTTGGGATGCAGCCAAAGCGGTAATCAGAGGCAAATTCATATCCCTGAAAGCTTATATTAACAAACAAGGGAGAGCAGAGATCAATCAATTGGAAATGCAATTGAAAAAACTCGAAAGCGATCAAATTATTCAATCAACACTAGTGGTTTCCTATTACTTTCCAGATCACATATAAAATCCTATGTGGCCTTCAAAGTATTTCATAACCTGGTCCCTTTTTCCGCCATTCTAGTCTTTCTATATAGCTTATACCATCCTGCCACCAACTAATCTGTAATTCTGTGTCATTGACTTGCTTGAAATTCTTCATACAAGACATTTCATCTTCCAACACCAGAAATTTTTATGTGCTTTCCCCCAGGCTTAGAACTCTCTCATTTCTTTAGGATTCCTTCACACCTAAGCTAAAGAAATCCCACCTTCTACAAGAAACCTTTCAGAGTTCTCCTTGATCTTAGTGCCCTCTCTCTGAGATTATCTCCAACTTTTCCTGTATAGCTTTTTTGAACATAGTTGGCTTCCATTATGTGGTCCTCAGTAGTGAGAGTAAGCCCAGTAAAATCAAAGCCATGGTCTAGATAAAGCCAAACACAGCCCAGGCATTACATGAGACCCCAAAATCCCTCCTTTTCATCCCTCCCCAAAGAAAGGGAATGTTCTTCCAAAATACCACTGATGAGGAATTCCACATGAACTGGAATGATTGCCAGGAATTGATGCAGAGCGAGAGGAGCAGAACAAGGAGAACATTATACATAGAGACAGATACACTGTGGCACAATTGAATATAATGGACTTCTCCATAAATAGCAATGCAATGATCCAGAACAATTCGGAAGGATTTATGAGAAAGAACACTATCGACATTCAGAGGAAAAAATGTGGGAGTAGAAACACAGAAGAAAAACAACTGCTTGATCACATGGGTCAATGGGGCTTTGATTAGGGATATAGACTCTAAATGATCGCCCTAATGCACACATCAATGACATGAAAATAGGTTTTGATCAAGGACACATGTAAAACCCAGTGGAATTGCACGTCGGCTAGGGGAAGGGGTGGGAGCAGGGGAGGGAAAGAATGATTCTTGTAACCAAGGGAAAATGTTCTAAATTGACTAATTAAATAAAATTTTAAAAATATATATCACTGATGTATGCTGTATGGATGCATTCCCTGAGAAACTTGGTTAGATGATTACACATTGACATATTGATTTATTATCCTATAGAAAACTCTGTTTTGGTGAGGTAAACTAAGTCATTGTACTAAGGTTATAAATCATTACTAACCATACTCCATGTAAAAAGCTTACCTAATCCTTT
This sequence comes from Monodelphis domestica, assembly GCF_027887165.1. NCBI lineage: Eukaryota > Metazoa > Chordata > Mammalia > Didelphimorphia > Didelphidae > Monodelphis > Monodelphis domestica. The sequence goes on along the minus strand of NC_077230.1, from coordinate 17,541,433 downwards.
AGCTTTCGTCATTTTCTCTATAAAATACCAGCTGTGACCAACAAAACTCACCTCTGATTGCTACGAGCTTCAGTGGCCCTTCTGACACGTCATCCTTCTCCCCAACCCCTTCAGGATCCCTAAATGTTTGTCAGTATCACTTGGTATGACTTTCTTGCTCTATGAATAATGAGCCTATCACTGGGGGAGGGTAAGCAGTCCTTACCTGCAATCCCGCAATATGCCACTGGGGGTCCCCACGGTGGGGCACCATTTGTCAGGTGATACTGACAACCATTTGGAGGTCCCGAAGGAGTGAGAAGAATGAGATGTGGGGAGAAGGATGACAAGCGCCAGAAGGGCCACTGAAGCTCGTAGCAATCAGAGGCGAGTTTTATTGGTCACAGCTGGTATTTTATAGAGAAAATGACTAAAGCTAAAGGATTAGGTAAGCTTTTTACATGGAGTATGGTTAGTAATGATTTATAACCTTAGTACAATGACTTAGTTTACCTCACCAAAACAGAGTTTTCTATAGGATAATAAATCAACATGTCATTGTGTAACCATCCAACCACGTTTCTCAGGGAATATGCCATACAGCACACATCAGTGTCATTTTGGAAGAACATTCAGTTTCTGCGGGGAGGTGTGGAAAGAAGGGGTTTTGGGGTCTCATGTGATGCCTGGGCTACGTGTTTGGCTCTATCCAGACTATGGCTTTGCTTTTACTGGGGCCTACTCTTACTACTGGTGGCTACACCATTAGACTATTACATCCTGAAGGTTTTTCTTTTTTCCTGTCTCTGAATGCCTAGCTTACACTAAGCACAGTTCCTAAGCACGCGGGAGATACTCAATAAATGCTTGTTGACTTGTACTTGATCTTCAGAGAATGGTTTGTATGTGAGTATGAATAGGATATGGCTGTCAGCATCCTGAAGGATATCTTCAGAAAAGAATACATCTTTAGAATTGTTTTTAAAAGGAAATAAACCTTAGTTTCCTTTCCACTAATTGTTTAAATTCCACTTACCTACTGGAATGGAGGGAGGGGCTAAAGAAAACTAGGAACAAAACTTTGTAATCACCTACCTGCAAGAGAAGAAAGCCACCACCCACTGCAGTAGCTGCAAGTTTCCCAACTTTCTGGAACAAAAATCCTGCACACCTTCAATTAAAAAAAAAAACACACACACACAAGTGAAAGATTAATAAGATTCTAAAAGAATTCTGTAGCTTTTCTAGGAAAAATGTTACTTTTTGTTTGGCTAAAGAAAGGTTTTTCATTCTGTATTAACGAATTCCTAAATGGATTGCCAGTGCCTACCAGATAAAAATCCTAACTCCTTAGTCTGGAAAACAATACTGTAGATTCTAATCCATCCTAATTATCCAATCTTACATCTCTACTCTGCAAAAGGCAGACTGGTCTTTTCACACTGCTAATGGAACACATCCATTCTCATACCCAATTTTGCTCATACTATTGTAAACTCTTCCTTAGGATGTTTTCTTTCTTTCTTATTTCCCCTTCTAAAGATTTCACATCCTTAAAAAAAGATCTAGTTTAGGGTATCAAAATGGCATAGAGGACAGAGTTCCAGGCCTAGAGTCAGAAGGCCCTGGGTTCAAATCTAACCTTAACACGTTTTCTACCTGTGCAATCCTAGGCAAATCACTTAACCCCATTTTCCTAGCCCTTGCCCTTCTGAGCTAGTTTGTTACTAAGGCAGAAAGTAAGTGTCAAAAAAATCAAAACAAAACAAAAACAAGTACAGTTCAGTCAAGCTCTACCTCCCTCTAGAAAAATCCCCAATTTTGCTTAAACCCACAGAGAGCCCTTCTCTTCTGAAATAGTGTACTTAATCTCTGTATTACTCATCATAGCACTTAAAAAGCAAGATTAACTCCACACATAATCTTATCTAACATAACCTTCCACCTTTCCTTTATTTTTCTTAAATATTCTTTTTCCTCATTATGTCAACTCATCTCTCTATCCCTCTATCTACTTCACTTTCCTTCTTTCTCATTCTCAATCTTTTAGCTATCTTGTTAATTCTACACCCTTGAATCCTTTGCTACATCATCACAATTTGTCTGGATTAATCCCACCATCTTCTTTCTCCACTCCTACTCACATGCTAAATAGAACTGGAGAAAATTATACAATCACATTGATGAGGTCAAATTTATCTAATCCCAACTGGGTTCAACATGGAACAATCCTTTTTCTCCATCCTGATTCTCTCCCCGACTCTCTACAGCAGATATTGGAAACCTCTTCTCTGCTAAAACTTTCTACTATCATCACTCAAACAAGCTGGGTATGAGAGTGAGAGTGATGTGTCCCATTACCTTGACATTACCTTCCCATTCTTCCAGTTTCTATTGGAGAAATGAACCTTCTTCATGTCAGTAACTGCCCCTCTACAAGTAACCTGTTGCATCTACATCAGATGACTTCTCCTATCACTTCTTCCCTCTGATGTTCAATTTGTTCCTGTCTACTATTTTCTTCCCAGCTTCCTACTCACTCAAATCTCATGCATTCTTAGAAAACCCTGACAAGATCAGACGTATCCCTGAAAACTACTAATCTATATCCTTTTCTCAACTACACCTGAAACAAAATTTATACTCATTCATTGCCTTCATTTCCTTCTCTCAATCTCTTCTAAATTTTCTGTAATCTAGTTGATGACCTGCCATTTCAAAGTCAACGGTCTCTTTCTTAATATATATATATATATATAATGGCCTTTCTCCAACCACAGCTTTTTTTGACCTCTCCTCCCTGCAGCATTTAACACTAGGATATACTCTCTTATCTCCAAGTTCTCTCTTGATCCTCTTTCTACTTATTTGACTATTCTTCAGTTTTCCTTGCTGAATAACCCTTCACAACATGCCTCATAACCCTGGGTATACTCCAAAGATCTGTCCTAGGCCCTCTTTTCTTTTCTCACCGTAATCTCTGTTAAATGATGGCCACATACACTCGTATAAGGTCCATCATCTCTTACAGAAATGGCTTCCAGATCAGTATGTCTAACTCAAGTTCCACATCATCGAATGCTTGCTGGACATCTCAAACTCAGTATGTCCAAAGCTGCACCGTCCCTTTCCCAAGCCCACCTACCTTCTAAACACCCTATTCTATTAAGGGCAACATCGTCCTTCCAATTTGCAACCTTGGTGTCCTCCTCAATTCTTCATTTAATCAGACGCCAAACCTTGTCTTTGCTAATTGCACAACATCTCTTATGTCCACCTCCTTCTGTACTCATAGAGCCGCCACCACTCCTTGAGCCCATATGACTTTCATCTGAACCACTATAAGAGGTTACTAAGTGATACATCCCTGCTTCAGGTCTATACCCTCTGCAAACCATCCTGCACACCTGCCAAACTGCTTTAGGCACAACTCTGGCCACAATGCTTCTTTATTCAATAAACCTCAATAGCAAAAATAAATTCCTTGGGTATGTGAAAACTGTTATGACCCAAGTTTTCAATATTATGGACTATTCTTATCCTCCACGTAGCTCATATTTAGCATCTAATCTCTCACCTGTCTGCTTTTTGTACCCTCACCCTCAAGTTTTCCGCTTTCTTTTGTGTCACCTTATTCCATGAGATTGGAAGCTCATGTCTGTATCCCCAGCCCTTAGCATAGTGCCTGGCACACCGCAGACACAAATATTGACGGACTGATTTCGCAGTGACTGCACCATCTCACCTCCATCACTTAAGAATCTCTGGTGTTCTTTAGTTCAAGCGCCATCTTCCACATAAGACCTATCTCAATTACCCCAGCTCTAAGGACCATTCCTCTAAGATCACCGTACATCTATTTTTAAATGCCTTCACGAACATATTATTTCCCCTTCACATGCCCCTCCCCCCAATAGACTGTAAGCACCTTGAAGGGACTATTTTCTTGTGTCTTTGACTTCCTAGAGCCTAGCATAGTTGTTCATGACACACATTCAACACTCAATAAATGTTGTTGATTTCTTGTCTTCCCAGTAAGAAGTTTCTTAATGGCAGAAACTGTATCTTATGCTTCTTTAGTATCCTCAATAGCATCCAATATAGTTCTAGGCATACAAGAGATGCTCAAGATTTTTTTAACCTTTACTTTCTGTCTTAGAGACAACTCTAAAACAGAAGGGCAAGGGCTAGGCATTGGGGTTAAGTGATTTGCCCAAGATCACACATCTAGGAAGTGTGTGAAGTCAGACTTAAAAAAACCAAAACCTCCCATCTCCAGACCTGGAGCTCCATCCACACTAAGCCACCTAGCTCTCCCTCATTAAGTATTTTTAGTGAAAAAAATTTCATTCCTCAGTTATATATGAGTCTTAAGTTTTAGGGTATATAGCAAGGTAGAAATCATTTGCATGTTATCTAACAGAAAAATAAAATGAACTAAGTATTTGGTCTTTCTGTCAATTTAGTTCCACACTTAGAAAACATAGCTTTGTTACCCTTCCAACTAAATGCTAATCTCAAAAGCTAGTGATGTTTTATACATAAAAAAATTTCATTTAATATACATTGAAACTGTAAACATAATAACAAATCAGCTATATTATTTGAATGATTTTTATATAGCAAGTACTTTAATATTCTAAATTGCATAAAATTCTTAGAAAAATAAATGCAGGATGGCATAGTGGAAAGTTGTGACTTAAGTGTAAGGGCAAATGGTTCACAGCTTCACAGCTCCTTTCCTTATAAGTGGAACCATGAATCATTTCTCTCATATAGTAGTGCAGAAAACTGTAGTTTTCCGAGCCTAAGCTTTCTTAGGATGTTGTTTGAGACAAAGTCCACTTCTCCCTTCTGGCATCCTATACTGGAACTGTCTATGCATGCTATCTTCCATGCTAGAAACTATGACCTGCCATTAATCCTTACCAAATTGGCTGCCTATAACATCAGAGGAGACCCTATCCCTCCCTATAAAACGCTTACCCCTTTTAGGATCTTTAAATCTCAAGGAGTGACCAGGAGTCTGACCCATCACCTAGGAGTTAGTGGCAAGAATTTGGTGTAATTATTCCCTAAGGGACAGCCTCTTGTATCATGGGCTCTCTCTCCTTTATACATGCCCTGAAAATTATGCTCCTAAAGGCATTGGCAACATCACTAGCTAAAACCCTTTCTCTATCTATTTCATCCTTGAGCTCCACTAGTTTCTCCTTTAGAAATTTGGATGCTATTTGGTGCATACATATTGAGTACTGATATTTCCTCATTGACTATACTGTCTTTTATCAGGACGTAACTACCTTCCCTATCCCCTTTAATCAGATCTATTTTTACTTTGTTTTTGTCAGATATCATGATAGCGACTCCTGCCTTCTTTTTATCAGTTGATGCCCAAAAGATTTGACTCCATCTTCTTACTTTCACCCTATGCGTATCTACCTTCCTCATGTGTGTTTCTTGTAGACAGCATATGGTAGGGTTTGGGATTCTAATCCACTCTGCTATTCGCTTGCATTTTATGGGTGAGTTCATTCCATTCACAGTCAGAGTTATGATTACCAGCTGTGTATTTCCCAGCATTTTGATTTCTACTCCTTGTCCTGCCTTTTCTTCTTTCACTATTTCCTTCCTACACCAATGTTTTATTTTTTAATCAGTTCTGCAAATTCCCACCCTTATTTTACTTCCCTTTCTACCCCTCCCTTTTTATTCCCCCCTTATTTTCTTTACAGTCCTTTTAAACTACCCCCCCACCCTCCCTTCCTTGTACTGCTTCCCTCCCCACCAGTCCCTTTGTTACCCTTCTACTCCCCTATAGGGCGCAAATCTATTCCCTGCCCCAATGGATTGGGTTGTTCTTCCCTCTTTGGGTCAATTTCAATGCACGTAAGAGTTGAGTTATTTCCTATCTTCAACCTCTTTACCCTTTCAGTGTATTGATGTTCTCCCTCCTCCCGCTATGTACCTCTTTGCATCTTTCCTCACTCCATCTTGGAGTTATCATCTGCTAATCCAGTTTGGAGGGTGGATAGTATATCACTTATCTGTTGCCCTTCTTCCTCTCCATACTCTCAGCCTTAAGCCACAAAAAGCTTAAAACAATTGGACTAGCTTCATTCCTCTATAAAGCCTCCTTAAATCTCAAATATATTAGAATAAATTTTCTGAACAAAATCATAGGATCTGAGAGTTGGAAGAGTTCTTAGTAGTCACTAGTGAAATGCACACAAGACAGAAATTCCCACTATAACATTCATGATTAGTAGTCATCCAGCCTCTGTTTGCAGACCTTCACAAAGTATGAACCCATCACTTCTCAAAGCAACCTATTCTTCTTTTGGATATCTCCAGTCATTAGGAAGTGTTCCTGACCTCAAGCCTAAATTTGTCATTTTGCCACTTCTATTTATAGCTCATGGCTCTGTCCTCTAGGGATAAACAGAACAAGTCAAGTCTGTCCTCCAAATGACAGTCCTTCAACTACCTGAACACGGCTATCACATCCAACCCTTCCCTCTCCACAAAAAAACTCCGTCTTCTCTTCTCTGGGTTAACCGTGCCCTTCAACTTATTCTTATATTAAATAAACTCAAGTTGCTTTACCAACCTAATATCATCTTCTGGACAGTTTCCTGATATCAATGTCCTTCTTAATCTTCTTAAACAACTGAACAGAAGCTGGGGTCTGATGAGGTCAGAGAACAGAGGCACTGTCAGCACCTTATTCCTAAAAGCACTTAATGATTGCATTAGCTTTTTGGATTGCCACATCATGTTGCTCACTCATATGGAACTTGCAGTCCACTAAAAGCCCCAAATCCTTTTTCAGAACTGCTTTCTAACCAAGCCTTTCACATTTTATATTTATAAAATTGTTTTTGCATAAGCAAGTGTAACACTTTACATCTATCCCTAGTGAATTTCATCTTCACCCAGTGTCTTAACCAGCTTGGTGCTATCAGCAAATGTGAGAAACATACCATCTATATTTTTTTACAAGTCATTGAAAAAAATGTCAATCAGCAGAGGGTCAAGAAAAAAATCCCTGGAGTATTTCCATTGGATATGTGCTGCTATAGTGAACACCAAATTATTAATAACCACGTTGAGTTAGCCAGTTTCATCTATAAAATGGGGTAAATATGAGTGCTACCACTTAAAGGTTTTGTGAAGAAAACACTATATAAATCCTAAAGTGTTTTACTTGTTATTTTTTCTACCTACCAAGGGAACCTACATTTTAGTTAAAACATTTTAGGTAAAAAAAATGTTTTAGTTAAATTTTTATTCTGGTTAAATGTTACTTTCTAAGAAAATAAATTTGTTTTAGGCAAGATTCACCTTCGCCAACCTTTCAAAATCCTCTGCTACAATACCTCCACTAGGTTTGCACCCCAAAGAGTTTTTTAAAATGAGGAAGAATCTGTTTATACAAAAATATTTATAGCTGTGCTTTTGGTGGTAGCAAAAAACTGGAAAATGAGGGATTGTCACTCGATTGGGATATGGCTGCACAAACTGTAGTATATGATGGTGATGCTATTATACTATAAGGAATGATGAATTGATGGATTTCTATAAGAACTGGAAAAATCTACATGAACTGATGCAGAATGAAATAAGCAGAATCAGGAGAACATTGTACAAAGTAACTGAAATGTTGTGGGACGATCAAATGTGATAGACCTTGCTACTAACAGCCATGAAGTGATCCAGGACAATTCTGTGGACTTATGAAAAAGAATGCTATCCACTCTAGAGAAAGAACTGTTGGAGTAAAAATGCAGAAGAAAACACTATTTATCACTGGTTTATGTGGGAATGTGATTTGGGGTTTGGGCTTTAAAAGATTACTCTTATAAAAATGAATAATATACAAGTAGGTTTTGAGTGTTAATACAAACCCAGTGGAATTGCTTGTCAACTCTGAGAGGGGGGAGGAAAGAGGGGAGAGAGACAACATGAATCATGTAACCATGGAAAAAGATTTTAAAACATTTAAAATTTAAAAAAAATCTTCTGCTAAGCCTTGTTGTTCTCAGTTCTGTCTGACTTGCCATGACCTCATTTCGGGGTTTTAATGACAAAGATACTGCTGTGATTTTGCCATTTCCTTTCTCCAGTTCATTTTTCATATGAGGAAACTGAGACAAACAGTTTATTGACTTGCCCAGGGTCACTCTGCTAGTAAGCAACTGAGGTTAGATCTGAATTCTTGATTCTAGGTGCAGCCCCTGATCCACTGTGCCATTTAGGTGCCCCCACTGAGCCTTAAGCAACTTTAAAAGAATATCAATAGTTATAACAACTGGATTTAACTATAGGCTAGTTTACCTCTATATTTAACCTTTATATTTATATTTAAAAGTAAGAAAAAAATATATTGATTTTAACCTTAAAATATGAACTGACAACCGGTTTAATGACAGCTTATTATGTATTTCTTCATACATACAACAGCAAAGTGGTTTAGGGAGCTTGAAGTCATTAACACCTGGGTTTGAAGCCTATCTTAGTTTTTGCTGAGTGACCCTAGGCAAATCAATTAATAGATGTCTGCCTCAGGCCTCTCATCTGTAAAATGGGAGTAATAACACCAACTTTAAATACTATTACATATGTTCTGGATTTTGAAAAATGTTAAAGCATCATAAAAAAGTTTGCTATTAGATTATTCTCAAATACAATTATCTATAGTTAACACCATATCAATTTTTAAATTCTTTAAAATACCTATACATCTTCAAAACACCAACATATGGTCTATAAAAAATAATCATTTCTATCACTATGAAACCTTTTATTTATTAATTTTTTTTCTCTTATACTAAAAGGGTTAACTAGTGGGACCTCTTGGCATTTGGGTCTAAAATAATTGTCTTCACTAAATTTTCCCTGTCCATGAGTTTAAAAAGACCTGGGGTTATTTCTAAAAGCATAGAATATAATGTTGCTATAATGTTCATGTGGGCACAAAACTTGCAGATTATTCCTTGACAATTTTCAAGTTAATTTCTTTTACTGTCATACTCAAACACAAATGCTTCAGATTTTTTTTGATCCACTGCTATCCACCTACACACTGACTCAGATTTAAAGAATCATACCAAAATAAGGAAGGAGCCATACAGAGCCAACAGAAGCATGGCAAACTACGCTAAAAATCTAGGCTGAGGCCTCAAGTTTTAGAAGGTCGCTCTCCCAACAGGATGAGGGTAGTCTAAAACTTGTGCTTTCTTCTTCCCACTAGAAGAATGAAATGAGCTGTAATTAATTATTCTTCAGTCCTGCATGTGACTGCGTTAGTACAATAACAAACTTGGGCACATGTAAAAAGGAATGACAAAGTCCTCCTTTCATATCAAATGACATGTTGAAAAGCTAGAAACCTTGAACAGGAGAGCAGATAACTACAATGTTACCCAATGTGAATACAAAACTTCAGGTTTGGTAGCACAAGGAAAAATGCCGAGATGTAGTGGGGAAGACTCCTAATTTATACACTTGTAGTTAAAGCCATTTTATAACTTTATAGTACAGCTAACTGTCCAAATCAGAGATGTGTACAAAATAATTTAAGCATTTGCAAGGCATTCACTGTTTGTTCATAGTCTTAGGTGTTTTGAAACCTCATCCTCAAAAGACCCAATGCAAACATGCATTAGAACACCTACCCTAGAGGAAGCTCCGAATTCAAATCCAATCTTAAGACATTTAGAAGTTCAAGACACTTCCTGTTTGCCTCAATTACCCATTAAGTTTTCTCTAAATTGAACTGGAGTAGGAAATAGAATGGCCTCCAGTATATTGCCAAGAAAACTCCAAATGGAGTCATGAACACAACTGAAATGACTGAACAACAATGTGTGGTACACACCTACTGTTAGGGACTAGTGATATAAAGACAAAGTAGAGAGGATGGGGAGGGGGCGCGGAGTCCCCACCTCAAGGAGTTAAAAAAAAATCTGGCCTCAGACATTTAATAGTTGTGACTCTGGGCAAGCCATTTTAACTGCTGTTTGTCTTAGCTTTCTCATGCATAAAAACAGGGATAACTGGACCTACTTCCCAGGTTTGTTGTGGGGATGAAATTTGATATTTGTAAAGCACCTTGCAAATTTTAAAATGCTACTATTGTTGTTGTTATTGTTGTTATTATCTCTGATTTTCTCCCCTCTCCCTCAGCCAGTTCCTAAAGCCTTGGCATGTGCATAGTGCTGAGCTCAGCACTGGAGAAGGAACAGTAAATGATTAGTGGCCACAGGAAAAGGAAAATGAAGGACATGACATATAAACAGACAAGCAAATGCATAATCTGAGGAGAGAACACTAAAAGCTAAAAAGATGCAGAAAACTTTTGATAGAAACTAGGATTTTAAAAGGGAAAATGGGGTACAACCTGTCATAAGGAGGAGATGGGAGGGCCAAATCAGGGAACAAGCTGGTGAGTTTGGCTTTAATGTAATATTTAAAAGGAAATGTAAAAAAACCTGGCAAGAAAGGCTACAGCCATGTTGTGAAGAGCTTTAAATGCCAGGTGGAAGAGTTTGTCTTTTATCTAAGAATCAATAGGAGAGCCACTGAAAATTCTTGAGCAGGAAAGTGATATGGTCAGACCAGTGCCTTAGGAATATTATTTTGATAGTTGTGTGGAGGATGGATTAGAAAGGAGACAATCTGGAAGCTGGGTGACAGTAGATAAGGCCCTGAAATGGGGTGATGGTCAGGTAAATAGGCAAAAACATATAAATGTAAGAGATGTGGAGGACAAGATTTGCCAAATGCCTAGAGGGAGAATAAGGGGTCAAGAGTAACTGTGAGGTTACAAACTAGGTGAGACTGGAGGGAAAGTTCTAGGTAAACTAAAATGGAGAAACTATGGAGACTCATCTCTGGTCACCCAGCCAATATGTTTCAGAATCTGGGCTTAAAATCCAGGCCTCAAAGGGCTGTTCTGCCAAGCTACTAGAAGAACGAACTTTCTTAGTTAAGTATAAACAAGTCTTAATGAATCACTGACATCCTACAAGATTTTAAAAAATGTTTTCTCACCATCCAGTAACTCCACCCATTACAATCTGAGTAGCTACAGAATATTTTTCTACAATAGGTCCAGAGCTGTGGCCAAAAACACGGTTCCACCAGTGGTGTCTTCTTGCATACTCTGTTAAATCCAGTACTTCATAAGAGTCATCATCACTGTCATGTTCTTTCAGAGAAAAAGGAAAATACAAACATTAAATTCAGTCAAAAGTCAAGAAATGTTCCTTAGTTTTCTCTTTTTAAAATTACCACTATTTCTAGCAGAATGGTTTTCTGAGAAATCTGAATTTTCTGTGTTCTATATCTAATTCCAGACACCACAGATCTGTCTCTGTCTACTTGGGTATCTCTTTTTTGAGTTTTTACTGTAAAAGGGGGATAGCAGTATTGCATTTACCAATCACAAAGACTTCTGAAATACCAGCTGAAGCTTGGGAGAAGTGAAAGGGGACAAGGTGACGTTTAAATGGCAGAAGAATTCATTATCCTCATTCATTATGTCTATGGAACTAGTGCCTACACAAGCCTTCCAGTAATCGAGTGGCAGAGGTGATCTGGTAAAAGGGAAGCCCATACATTCTTTTGACAAAATGAAGTTTTCATTTTCAAACAATTCAAGAAATCCAGATTGCCAAGAAACCGGAGAAACGCTGCTGTGAAGGGTTGAAATACATATGGACAGTAAAGAAGAATGTCGATCTAGTTTTATAAGGAACTTAACCTGAGGGAGAGAAGAGGTGTTTTTAAAGGGGAGGGAGATGGGGTTATGGGAGGATACAGTTCTCAGGAGTTAGAACTGCCCTAAGACTTTTGGGGAGACGGACGTGCCTTCTGGAGGGAATACTAACTAGGCTGTGTATCAAGGGGAAGGGAATGTGGTGCAAGGAAGAGGAGGGGCCAGAGAGAATGGGGGAGGGGTGTTGGGGGGGAAGGGAGAAGCTCTGACCAGAAGGGAATCCCTACTGGGATAAAGGCGGAAATGGGCTACATAGTATGAGGGGAAAGAGAGTTAAGCCAGGGGCTTACATCTGCAAGGAAGGACAGCAGGAGGGGGATGGGGCTGTGCAGGGAAAGTGAAAGAGAAATAAGACGGAAAAGGGTAAATAAAGGTTGGAGAGAAGGGCCAAGGGAGGAGGAGGGGATGCAGAGGCAGAAAGGGGTGGCTTTTTGTCTAGGGGAAGGGTTAGAAGGTCCTTGGGCTCGAGGGCTCAAAGGGGAAGGAAGGTGTAGGTCTGGGGGCCGGGGAAGTAGAAGTTAAGGGGGAGGGGCCCGTGCCTGGGGGTAGCAGGGTACGCTGGACCGAGGAGAGGGAAGAGGAAGCCTGCCTCAGTCCAAAGGAAGGGGGGGAGGGGTCGCTTGGTTGAAGGGGACAGGGAAGATAGAAGGGATATAACCGCAGCTCCTGCTTCGATAGCCGTCTTGGGGGGCCCCTCGAGGCCGCTCACCTGTGGGACGGGGATTCCTGGTCGCCATGATCCCGCCGGCGGCCTGTTGTCAAAAAGACCCCCGCCCCCCGCCCCTAGGATCCCCGTTTAGAGAGCCACTCTCCCCACCACTCTAGGGGCCGCTCTACCCTGGAAGCAGGGGAAACCCGAACTCTATGGTTGTCTTCCGCTTTTATCCAGCCCTTCTTTCTTCTCCCTGACCCCTATCCCCACCCCTCTCTGGCGTAAGTCGGCTAGGCAAGCGTAAGCCGTGGGGGCCGGATGGAGCAACCGCGTTTGGCCCGGAGGTTTGTGGGAATTGTAGTCTTGGTGAACGGAGCCTCTGCCGCGCCTGGATGTTTGTGACACATCAGTTCAATTTAATCCATATTTATTAATCGTCTATGCCAGGCACTGTGCTAAGCGCTGGGGATACAAAAAGCGGCAAAAGCCGTTCCTGCCCTCAAGGAGCTCCCAATCTAGTGGAGAAAATAACGTGGAAACAAATACACACAAAGCAAGGATAAACAGGAAACAAATGAAGTCTAGCCACCTCCCCTTAATTCTCCTTCCACCTTTCACTTTTTCTTTTTCATAATAAGAAAAATTCAAGACGGGGAAAAGGGCCTCAAGAAAACTTTTCTGTTTTTAAAACAACCATAGAACGCACTTTTGGAGCATGTGACTTTAAAAAACAAGCCAAAGGGTCCCTGGAAGGAGGCAGGATAATCCTGTTACCATTTTTCCTTTGTTTCCCTCTTCGGATCTCTTCCGATATTGATTGTATTTCCCTACAAAATGAACCCTGTGAAACCACATCTCTTAATTTGGTTATTGGAAAGAACTGTGTGCTCCCTCCATCATCACAGACTTCAATCATCCCACCAACATGGCCCACCATCCTCAAAGCTTTCTGATCTTTGTAGGATATTTATGTCTTCCCTGAAAGCCTACCTAGAACATCTTCCTAAAAAGTAGATATTACTTCTAGTTTGGATTTTTTTTTTTTAATTTAAAAGACAGGACAAGAAGAAAAAAGGGTGTGAGTGATATTAAGGTAGGTAGAGAAGAACTGGTAGATTAATCAGCGAAACAAGTTGCAGCCTAGAACATTGAAAATGTGCCCAATGGGGAGTGGTAGTGGGATTTGGTTCCCAAACCCTATTCAATTGATATAGTCACAGAGAATAAAAAAAAAGAAGTTGTTAAGCTAACTGTAAATATTCAGCCCCTTCTGGTGACCCCTTTGTGAGGTGCAAATAAGTTTCTTGACTGGATTTAAAAGGGAGCCTGACCATTGACTGAGAAATAATTAGCTGCAACCTTGAGGCCTTTAAGTGGCAATGCCTGATATAGCTGAACTAGTGGACATAATTTTAATAATTAACCCCTTGTTTTTTTCCTAAGGCGATCAAGAAAAAAAGAAAAGAAACTGTTCTGAATATTTATAAGCAGCTCTTTCTGGGGGAAAAAAGAAATGGAAACTGAAGGAATATTTGGTAATGGCTGAACAAGTTATGGTATAAGATTGTAATGGAATAGTATTGTACCATAAGAAATAACAAACAAGATGATCACAGAAAAAACTGGAAGGACTTATATGAAGTGATGCAAAGTGAAGTGAGCAGAACCAGGAGAATGTTGAATACAGTAACAACAATAATATATGATTATCAACTGTGAATTGACTTAACTGTTAACAACAAGGAAAGAATCCAGGACTACTCTAAGAGACTCAAGATGAAAAAGAATACCCACTGCCACAGAAGGAAAAGACAGAGTCCCAAAGCAGATTGAGACATTATCTCCTCCATGAATTTTTCTCTAGTGAATGTAACATATGGCTTGTTTCACAACATAATGAACAAGGAAATGTATTATATGATAATATATGTACAACCTATATAATGTTACCTGCCTTCTCGGGGAGGTGAGAGGGATGGGAGGGAAAGAACTGTGGAAGAGGTATGAAGGAAGAGAAAACTTCATGCATGCAAGACAGAAAGCTGGGAACATCATCTGTCAATCAACAAATAGAATGTTCCCAGGAAAGACAGTTGGAGAGTCGCTGAAGGGGGAAGAAGCTCTGAACTGGACCCCTGTTAGCTTCTGTCCTAGGCTGAAGGACCCTTGAGGGGAGGCTTCTTGAGCTAGGCTGAGAAGAAATTAACTTTTGCTGGTAGCTTAGAGTGTGAAGAACTGATTGTATATTTGAGATTTGAATTTGAAGGAAGAAGAAAGAAGATTAAACAGTTATCCTACCATCTCCCTGACAGATTTTTGTGTCACAGCTGTGACAGGACTGAATTTCCCCAAATTCTCCTAACCTTCCTTATAAACTAGGGACAGCCCTATCCCTCTCACCTCAATTTCCATGCTTATCCTGTTTTTCCCAATAAACCTCCTTACCTGAGAAAGAGGGGGAAAAGTATCTTCTCTAAACCTCACAGTTCACCTTTGAGTTACATAGAAAGGTGGCTGACTAACAGGGGGGAGGGGAAGGGAGGCAGGAAGGTGTGGGTGGAAAACTGGGAGGTGAAGGGTAGAGGGTAGGAAATATCTTGATCTATTAGCCTTCAGTAGTGATCAATAGGCAACCCCAAAGTATCCCCTCTAATAGTATCTCTCTATCTCTCAGAAGTATCTCTATCTAGGCACCCTCAGGTTTCCCCTAGTATCTCTCTAGTCAAGCCAGAGTATCTCAGTTATTACAACCAGAAATATCTCCACAGTATTCTATTTCTAATACAGAACATGGATTACATGTGTCAGAAAACAAATATAAAAAATTGTTTTGACATGTAATCTGGAAAAAAATACTTAAATGAAAAAAAAAAAAGTTGATCCCTGGATTGAAGACAGATTTAGCACTGGCAAAAGAATGAAAGTTTTGAAGAGAAGCCAACCTGGAAGCTCAGTTGACCATTTAACCGAACAAAACTCTGGATATCACATTAGAATAAAGGATATTTAGAGCCTATAATATTGTGGAAGAGAGAGAAATACTGAAGGAAATACAAGGACTAGATTTGCAGTGTTATCTAATGCAAGAAGGAGATAGAACTTTGTCTGCTACTAGGGGATGGGAATGGAATCTCTAGCTAAGAAAAGCAAGTGAGCAGGTGGAGATACAGGTTTTTTTATCTTTTGATCTGCGGAGGAAAGGAGCAATTCTCACTGAGCTTATCTGGCTACAAATCCCTTGTTAAACAAAAGAGATCCAGACTAACCATCTGTCTTTATAATTGTTGGATAGAGACTTTTTCCCTTTGGGGAAGACAATAGCCTATCCATCAGATTTCCTTCAAAAGATATATCTCTGTCTCAAGAAAATACATCATCTTGAATATACAAAGATCCTAAAGTCATCTGGGATTTAGTCCCCAGACTTGAGCTTCAAACCCCAGAAGAAACTCTAGGTGGAAATAGATCAGGGACTTCCTGTTCCCTCTTTCCTAACCTATTATACCAAACCCATCCTCTAATAAATAGATCTTTTAACTCACTGAAGAACCAGACATCTTCTTCAATTTGCTAAGGGGATCATAGATACAATCAGCTAAAGAAGAGAATAATAACAGAGATTGAAAGGGATTTCCAGCTTTCAGCTCTGGTCAGAGATTCAACTTCATTTTCTCTAGGACAGCTCTGCCTGAGAGGGAAGTGGTGTGTCTTTTTATCTATTCCCTCCCTCTGAGTTACCTGTCAAACTTTAGTTCCTTATCCCCCGCTATACAATATTTGGAAACATACAGTTACTTTGGCCACAAGTGTACTTTACTGATCATATTCTTAAATTTGTGCCCTCTCAAACCCCCTTCCCCAGATACCATGTTTATTTGAAGGGAAAAAATGTCTAGGGTTTACAGGAAAAAAAATTTTTTTATAGCTAATTATATCATTTAGGGCAGTTAGGTGGCACAGTGGATAGAGCACTGGTCTTAGAATTAGGAAGACTCATCTTCCTGAGTTCAAATCTGACTTTGGACACTTAGTAGCTATGTGCCCCTGGGCAAATCACTTAACCTTATTTGCCTCAATTTCCTTATCTGTAAAATGAGTGGAGAAGGGAATGAAAGCCACTCAAATATCTCTGCCAAGAAAACCCCAAATAGGGTTACAAAGAATTGGATGTGCCTGAAATGACTGAATAAATTATACCATTTAGTAAAGCTGGTGCTTTAAGCCAATTAATTGTTCACAGGAAGCAAACTAGGGGAATAAGCCATGTAGTTTTTAGAAGTACAGAGTATCCTCACCAACCTGCAAACTAGTGAGTTAGAAACAAGAAATAGTGTTGATCTGATCACCAAGCCAATCAAGTAAGTTCAAGGAGAGATTCACCCTGAAAAATGTTTTGAAGTTCTTTTATATTAGCAACTCACTGTACATTTAAGCAAAACAGTATTAGATAAATCTTGATTTGCTGCTCCAGATTAATTTTACTTCAAATCAATATTCTGACCTTCCTTTGCTGAACTTTGCTTTTGAAATTCTGAGCTATCAATGCCAAGACATTTGTGCTACTGAAATCTTACCCACCTTCCTGAAGAAAGTAAATTTCAGATTGGTTGGAGATAATATTCATTTTAATAGGTAAAGTAGAATATTGTTTCAGTCCAGAGAGAGAAAAGTGAGTTCAAGGTTATATGTCTGGGAAGAGGGCGGCTGTATAGGGTGAAGTTATGTGTGGAATGGACAGGGTATTCAGACTTACTGTTCTGTTTTTTTTTTGTTTTATTTTTTAAAGAAACAGATGAAACTAATTTTTTTCTTTCTCATTTTGTTCAGTGTTTTTTATTTTTATTTTGATGAATTCGCACAGACTTATAGTAAAAATGCTGGTTATGTAGATGGCCATAAAAATATGCTAGCAGGAATGTAAAAATGGAAATGGATTGCCCCATAAAGGAGAACTTGCTAATCTTAGAAATTTTCAAAAGGAGGAATATGGCAAATCCCTTACTGAGATGTATCATGGGATTAAAGGAAATGAAGAAGAGTGTAGGTTACATGCAAAATTATTTGAAACTATTTATCTTGTAAATTTTCCTACCTAAACTTTAACAAGCTACCCTTCCTATAGGCATTTGGTAATAATACAATAATAGTTGACATTTGTATTGTGGGTTCAAATTTACAGTGTTGTAAATTTTTTTTTTCCATTTGATCCTCATGCTGTAAATATAAAAATTCCTAATTTTAAAATGATGAAACCAACTATAGACCAATACTTAATGAACATAGAAGCAAAAATATTAAATATTAGCTAAAAGGCTACAACAAGTTATCACAAGGATTATTCACTATGACCAGGTTGGATTTATGACAGGAATAAAAGGATGGTTTAATTTTAGGAAAATCTTCCACATAATTGACCATATCAGCAAACAAATTGATATAAATCACATGATTATCTCAATAGACACAGAAAAAGCCTTTGACAAAGTACAACACCCATTCCTATTGAAAACACTAGAGACCATAGGAATAGCAAGACCTTTCCTCAAAATAATAAACAGTATTTAAAATCATCAGCAAGTATCATCTGCAATGGGGATAAATTATAAGCCTTCTCAATAAGATCAGGATTAAAGCAAGGATGCCCACTATCACCTCTATTATTTAACATTGTTCTAGAAATGCTAGCCATAGCAGTTAGAGAAGAAAAAGAAATTGAAGGGATCAAAGTAGGCAATGAGGAAACTAAACTATCACTCTTTGCAGATGACATGATGGTATACCTAGAGAATCCAAGAAAATCAACTAAAAAACTAGTAGAAACAATAACTTTGGCAAAGTTGCAGGGTACAAAATAAACCCACATAAATCATCAGCATTCCTATATGTTTCCAACAAAAACCAACTGCAAGACTTAGAAACTCCATTTAAAATTACTCTAGACAAGATAAAATACCTGGGAATCTACTTGCCAAAACAAATTCAGGGATTATATAAACATAACTACAAAACACTCTTCACACAAATAAAATTAGATATAAACAATTGGAAAAACATCAATTATTTATGGGTAGGATGAGCTAATATAATTAAAATGACAATACTACTTAAATTAATTTACTTATTCAGTGCTATCCCTATCAAACTACCAAAACACTTTTTTATAGAATTAGAAAAAATTATTACAAAGTTCATCTAAAAGAAAAAAAGATCAACAATATCAATGGAAATAATGAAAAAAAAATGTGACGGATGGAGGCCTAGCTTTACCAGATCTCAAACTATACTATAAAGTAGTGATCATTAAAACTATATGGTACTGTCTTAGAGATGGGAGGGTGGATCAATGGAATAGACTTGGAGTAAGTGACAGTAGCAACATAGTGTTCAATAAACCCAAAGATCCCAGCTTTTGAGACAAGAACCCATTAATTGACAAAAACTGCTGGGAAAATTGGAAAGCAGCATGGGAGAAATTAGACTTAGATCAATATCTTACACCCTATACCAAGATTAACTCAGAGTGGGTAAATGACTTAAATATAAAGAGGGAAATCATAAACAAATTAGGTGACCATAGTATAACTCTCAGATCTATGGGAAGGGAAGGAATTTGAGACCAAGCAAGAGATAGAGAGCACTACAAAATGTAAAATGAATAATTTTGATTATATTAAATTAAAAAGTTTCTGTATAAACAAAACCAATACAACCAAAATTAGAAGAGAATCAACAAATTGGGTAAAAAATATTTATAACAAAAACCTCTGACAAAGGTCTCAAATTTATAAGGAAATAATTTTACAAAAAATCAAGCCATTCCCCAATTGACAAATGGTCAAAGGATATTAATAGGCAGTTTTCTGATAAAGAAATCAAAACTATCAATAAGCACATGAAAAAGTGTTCTAAATCTCTCATAATTAGAGAAATGCAAATGAAAACAACACGAAGGTACCACCGCACCCCTAACAGATTGGCCAATATAATAGTAAAGGAAAATAATAAATGTTGGAGAGGATATGGCAAAATTTTGCTATGCATTGCTGGTGGAGTTGTTAATTAATCCAGCCATTCTAGAGGGCAATTTGGAACTATGCCCAAAGAGATTTAAAAGATTGGCTACCAACTTTGGAAGGGTGGGTGGAGGGGAGGGAGGGAAATAAAGTGAGTATTGTAACCAAAAAAATAAAATGAAATAAAAAAAATGTCAGAAAACAATTGTCCAAAATTGTTTTTACAGGTAATTGAAAAGAATTTAAGTTAAAAAAAAAGAAAATAACATGCTGAATTTCATATATATATATTTTTTTAAGAGCAAGCTCCATGTAGTAGATTCATGTTTTTACATGTATTCTTTTCCTGTTCTACTTTGTATATGAAAATGTTCTTTATAATGTTTGTTAAATTCAGAAAAAAATTAAAATAAACCAGAGAGTAAAAAAAAAAAAGATTGCCTACCCTTTGATCCATCCACAGCACTGCTGGATTTGTACCCCAAAGAGATAATAAGGAAAAATAATTGTACAAAAATATTCATAACTGCCCTCTTTGTGGTGGCAAAAAAAATTTGAAAATGAGTCAGTGTCTCTCAACTGGGGAATGGCTGGACAACTTGTGGTATCTGATGGTAATAGAATACTATTGTGCTGTAAGATTGATGATCTGGAAGCTTTCCATATTAACTGGGAGAACCTCAATGAACTGATGCAGAGTGAAATGAGCAGAACCAGAAGAACACTGTACACAGAAAGTAAAACATTTTGGAACAATCCAATGTAATGGACTTTGCACTAGGAGCAATGCAATAAGTCAGGACACTCCTGAAGGACTTATATAAAGGAATGTTATTCACATGGAAAGGAAGAACTGTGGAAGTAGAAATACAAAAGCAAAAGATATGACATCCCTTATCACATGTATATATGGGTATGTGATTTGGGGTTTAGGCCTTTTAAAAATTGCTCTGTAGCAAAAATGAATAATATGGAAATAGGTATCCAGTGACAACATTTGTACAATCCAGTGGAGTTGCATGTTGACTCTGGGAAGGGGGAGAGAAGAGAGGAAAGGAAGAAAATGAATCATGCAAACATGAAAAAATATCTTTTAAAAATAAATAAGAATTTTAAAATAATTTTAAAATTAAAATAATAAGATAAAATTATGAAATCAACCCCAGAAAGGGTATGACTTGCCTACACAGCTTAATAACTGAGTGAAATCTAGATTTTCATGACTCAAAGACCAGTTCTCTGAACTATGCCATGTTGTGTTGAACTAAATTATCCCATTAACTCTGAAATTGTACAATTCTACATCATTTAACCAGTTTAATATATGTCAGCACTCTCTAAGGGTAGAAACTCTTTTAGATCAGAAAATTCAAATTTATATCATAAAAGGCAAAGCCCTTTCAGATGAGTAAATTATTCCACTTCTTGTAGGTAAAGATTTTCTCGAATCACTCATTTTTACAGAGCAACAGAAGAACCTTAGAGCTTTAAGAATACCCCAAATCCTAGAGCTATTTGATAATTATTGCAATGGACCATTCATGGGCTTAACTTACACAGATGAAGATTTGGGAAACATATTTCTGATGGTCATTCCAAAATTAGGGCTTGTTACTTAATCTATTTGATTTAGTTTCTTCAACTATAAGATGGGAATAATAATAGTACCTACCTCCCATGGTTGTTGTCAAAATAAAATTTGGTAACATCTATTAAAGTCTGGCTTAATTTAAAAATGAGAGCTTAATAAATGCTTGTTTTCATTCCTTGCTTTCTTGATTATTCACAGAAAGGATCAAATTTGGCTTAGTGGAGTCCTGGAAATCTAAATAAAATAATTGCTTTAATGAAAAAGGATATAAGCAACAACATAAGTGTAAAAGAGGAAGGATGTGATTCCTCTCCCTCTCCCCTATAATGTAGTTGCAAGATTTGTTCAGTATGGTAATAGATGGCAAATTATCTGTGAAATTGCAACTAGAACCATACTTTTTTTTTAAGGTAGGAACAATCCCTCCCCCTACCTGCAAGGGTTTTTAAATAGAGAAATCCTGGACTTAGAGACTTACAGGCTCAAAGCTATCCATAGAAGATATCCCTCTAATGGTGTAGAAGGAAGAGATTTCCCTTGTCTCTCTCCATGCTATGGAATCTCACAGAAAGAGGTTAAGAGATCATCACTTTTAGCCATAATTGAAGGCATGACAGACTCCAGACAGGCTTGGATACAGAAACAGATATATTTGAGGCAAGAAGCAACTTCAAAGACTAGGACTGTCCAAAGTGAGGACAGCTGGCTAGGAAAAAGAGTAGAACCTAGCTGAGAAGCCCACCTAGTAGAGAATGTACCACCTAAGAGGAATTGTGTGAGTACTCTCCAAAGAGAGAAAGGATTTTGGGGTCCTAGAATACCAAGAGTTGAGCTGCCTTTGTGTGTATCTTAAAAATGTACCTCACTCCCTTCATAGTGTTGTTTTCATTCACTCTATTCTCATGGATATGGTGTACATTTGTAGGATAGTATGTCCTAGATTTATATGGAAGAAGAAGCTTTTGTAGCTGCTTTACCATCATAGTAAATGCCTTCTGCTACGAGCTAATTGTGTCTTTTGGCTAATCATTAGTGAGAAACACATCAATGGGGGCTTGTGATATTAACAGTAGCCAATAAGATATCTGTGTGTAAAGTGAGGGAATACCTCCAAGCAATGCTACCTAAGGGTATAGGGTCTACAGTCTTCCTGCTCACCTACAAAAAACATACTTAGTAACTATAGATGGAGGCAATTTGTCTGCCATTGTCTCAACTTTAAGACAACAACAAAGAGTCCATAAGGTGGATAGCGAAGTGGCTCAGTGAATAGAGAACTTAGGCCTGGAGATAGGAGATTGGGGGTTCAAATCTGGCCTTAGATACTTCCTACCTGTGGGACTCTGGGCAAGTCACTTAATCTCCATTGCCTAGCCCTGACTGCTCTTCTGCTTGGAACCAATACACGGTATTGATTCTAAGACAGAAGGGAAGGGTTAAAAATAAAAGTACATAAAGTAGACTTAAAACATGGATTCCACTTCTATATCTTTGATCTTTCTGGGGGTCTGGGAAAAAAAGAGACATCTTGAAGATGTCTCCTGATTGTTTTACTCGAAAGTCCAGACCTGTTTGTAGGTCATCTCCCTGGGGTTTGTGCTTGCTGCAGTTTGTTGTCTATTGTCTGACCTTTAGACTCAATTCCCAGTTTACTATAGACAAAAGTGATTTTTAAACCTTAAAATGCCACCCAAAAGGCACGCTCTTATTATTTATTTCTAATAGCCTGTGTTCTGGCTAGGATCAAGAGCTTGGGTACAAAAGGGGAAAAGCAAAAGAATTCATTCCTCCTTTCCTAGGAAAATATTCAAAGGAAATATTTTCCTTTTGGAACTCTCCCACCTTCTTAGTCTCTTTTTCCCCAGACCCCCAGAAAGATCAAAGACAAAGAAGTGAATCATAGAGATTGATGTCATCGAAAGCATTTTACAGATAAGAAAA
The DNA here is from genome assembly GCF_027887165.1 of Monodelphis domestica. NCBI lineage: Eukaryota > Metazoa > Chordata > Mammalia > Didelphimorphia > Didelphidae > Monodelphis > Monodelphis domestica. The sequence continues at coordinate 17,518,475 of NC_077230.1, read as the reverse complement.
CAGAATTCCAGACAGTAAGGAATTTACCCATTAGGGTCATGCAAGTACTGAGTAGCAAAGATGGAATAGGAACCTGGGATTCTTCTGCCTCCAAATTTAAGTGGAGATGTCCTGTCAACAGCTGGAAATGCAAGTCTGGAGGCCAGGAAGGAGGCAGGGGAAAAGAAATTAAAATAAAATCTAGCAGATATATATGTGTATATATATATTTGTTCATTTATTTATTTTTAGGGTTTGCAATTGTCATTGTTTTTAGTCCTGTCTGACTCTTGACTATAGCTTGCTCCTCTACTATCTCTTGAAGTCTATTCAAGCTCATGTTTATTTCTTCCATGATATTATCTATCCATCTCATCCTCTATCTTCCCCTTCTTCTTTTGCCTTCAATCTTTCCCATCATCAAGGTGATCAAGGACTCCAGTAAGTCCTGTCTCTTCTTTATGTAGCCAAGGTATCTAAGCTAATATTTGACTTTCCAGGGATTAGAATAAATTAATTTCTTTAAGTATTAACTGATTTGGTGTTCTTGATGCCCAAGGGACTCTCAAAAGACTTGTCCCACACCACAATTTGAAAGTGTTGAGATATATCTATGAATTATATAAAATTCTCATTTTTCATTATAGGCCAGTTGGAAAACTCTCCCACAGCCATGTATTGTTACTGGAAAAAATGATAACTTTGCTAATGATAACCTTTTCTGGCAAGGCGACATTTTTGTTTTTTGGTATGCTGTCCAAATTTGCCATAGCTTTCCTTCCAAAGAGCAAACATCTTTGACTATAGTCACTTCCTGCAGTGATCTTTGAACCCCAAAATATAAAATCTGACACTGTTTCTATTTCTTCTCCCTCTGTTTGCCAGGAAGTTCTGGGACCATTTCCATGATCTTAGGGCTTTTTTGTTTGTTTTAATGTAAAGTTTCAAGTGAAAACTCTCCTCTTTTACCCTTATCAAGAGGTTTCTTAATTCTCCTTCACTTTCTGCCATCAGAGTAATATTGTCTGCGTACCTAAGATTATTTTATATTTCTCCTGGCAACCTTAATTTTGGTGTTTGATTCATCCAACTGGACCTTTTACATGAAGTATTCTGCATGTATTAAAGCAATAAGGTGATATAGATTATATTGAAAATCAATATACCATATCAGTATCAAGAACATATCAAATCCTATACAGCCCTATGCCTCTTTCCCAATGTTAAATCAATCAGTTATTCTGTGTTCAGTTCTAACTCTTGTTTCTTGACCTGCGTATAAGTTCTCCAGGAGACAAGTAAGGTGCTCTGGCACTCCCATAGCTGAGGACTTGGTACATTTTTGTTGTGATCCACAAGGCTTTAAGATGGTCACAATGAAGCAGAAGTAGATATTTTTCTGAAACTCTTATTTCCTCCATATTATGGAGGATGTCAGCCATTTGGTTTCTAGACTCGCCTCTTTCAAAGCCAGCTTGCTTCTCTGGTAAGTCTTAGTTCACATACTCCTGAAGCCTACCTTGCCTAATCTTAAACATAACCTAGCTGGTGTGTGAAATGAACAGTTCAGTAATCTACATTACAGTCTTTGGCATTGCCCTTATTTAGAACTGAGACATAAACCAATCTTTTCGAATCCACTGGTTACTGTTGAGTTTTCCAAATTTTCAGGCATGTTGAGTACATCAATTTTAAAACTTCATCTTTTAGGATTTTAAATAGCTCCTCTAGAATTCCATCTCCCCCACTAGCTTTATCAATTCTTCCTAAGGCCTGTTTGACTTCATTCTCCAGGATGCCTGGCTCTAAATCAGTAACTACACCAATATGGCTATCAGAGATGTTAAGATCTATCTTGCATAGTTCTTCTGTATATTCTTGCCACCTCATAATCTCTTCTACTTTCTGTAGAAATGGTAGTCCCTAATATTTTTGCATGAAACATTCCTTTGATATTTCCAGTTTTCTTGAAGAGTTCTCTTGTCTTTCCCATTATTTTGTTTTCTTTGATTTCTTTGCAAAATAATGAATCTGATTTTGATATTGACCCTCTGGCGATGTCCATGTGTAGAGCTGCCTTTTGGGTTGTTGAAAAAGGGTGTTTGGGGGGCAGCTGGTATGAACTTTAGATTTCTCCAACCTACTTAGTCTAACAAAAACAGGAATGTCTACACCCATACTTAAGGATTAAGTATTTAGGAGGATGGCCTGTGACAGACATGTGCTTGAAAATGACAAATCAGAAACAACTGACAGACTCCCTGGGCTATCCTAAGTCAAGCTTAAGCTACCATTGGTACATGTGAGATGCAGGAAAGTGATGTAAAACACCGTCTATATATTTCGCATCACTTCCTCTCTCCAGGCTCTTTGGCGGAAGCTTGCTGAGTGTGCTAAGCATTCCGGCATCTTGGTGTGGCGGAAGCTATTGTCTGGTTTGGCAGTGAGTTTTCCTTAATACTATATTGGGAGAAGCTGAGTAGCCTAGTTCAGGTGAAGCATCTTTACTGAGCTCTATTAGAGTTTAGGCTGATTCTTTCTCCTTTACCTTCCAAACACTACCCTCTTAGAAAGCCACTAATTTTCAGATACCTCATGGTGGAGGACTTTTAACTTCCCCTGGCACAGGCCAGGCGGGAGAAATCCGACACTCTTTCCCTCTCCCTTCTTAATTCCTTCCCTCTATATTAATTAAACCACCACAAATTTCCAAACTGACTTGGGTATTTCATTTGGGATATTCCCTGGTGACCAAAATTAATTTAGATTAGGTCACAACCCCAAAATTATCCTTACACTGGGTATCTCAGTGGCTTGAGAGCCAGGCCTAGAGATGGGAGGTCCTAGGTTCAAATCTGGCCACAGGCACTTCCTGACTGTGTGACCCTGGGCAAGTCACTTAACCCCCATTGCCTAGCCCTTACCATTTTTCTGCCTTGGAGCCAAAACACAGTATTGACTCCAAGACAGAAGGTAAAGGTTAAAAAAAGAAGAAGAAGAAAAAGGGTGTTTGCCATGACCCCAGTATTATCTTTTTTTAATTTTTTATTTAATTAATCAGTTTAGAACATTATTTCTTGGTTACAAGAATCATATTCTTTCCCTTCCCTCCCCCCACCCCTTCCCATAGCCAACATACAAATCCACTGGACCCCAGAGTTATCTTGACTAAATCTCTGCCCTGCTTTCATTTTGTACTCCAAAGCCAAACTTGCCTGTTAATTTAATTATCTTTTGATTTCCTATTTTAGCATTCCAATCCCTTAAGGTGACATCTTCCCCCCATCCCCTTATTTCTAGAAGATGAAGGTCTTCCTAAAACACCTTCTCTCTAAAGGCAAAGACCTAGACCCTCTGGACAGCAGCTGTTCCTAAACTGCACATCCAGGTGTAATGATGATTGTATTAGAAGCAGGTAAGTCAAGTCAAGCCAACAAGCATTTATTAAGGAATGAGTAAAAAAGCAATGGTATAGATGTTCCCTTGGGGGTTTTGTGCTAGATGCCATATCATATACTTTATAGCATAGTTGAAAGCATACTTGATTTAGAGTTGGAAGACTTGGCTTCTATATTACCTTAAACAAGTCACTTCTCTAACTTAAATGATTTATTCATCTGTAAAATAAGAGATACCTGCTGGAAATCTCTATCTCACATGTATCTAAGTTGGAACTTGTTATTTTTGCCACTAAACCTACCCTTCCTCTAAACTTCCCTATTTTGGTCGAAGGTTCAACCATTTGCTCAAGCTCACTAGCCAGGGGTTTAATCTTCACTTCTTTACTCTTATTCATCCCTATATTGAACCAATTGCCAATTCTCGTTAAATTTCATTTTATTAAGTTTGGACTCTCAATGCAGAATCTAACTTGTAGCCTAGAAAGATTTAAATCTGAGGCTTTCACCTAGTTTCTGGAGAGTTCCTCCCTGAGGGAAGGTCCTACTTCACCAGTCTCAGAGTAACAATAGATCTTAAGGTAGTTTGAGTGGAAATACCATCAAATGTTAAGTATCTCTTTTGTACCAATGGTTTCTCCCATTTGGCCAAAGTCCTTACCAAGATGGCCCAGTCCTTGGCTGGGTCTTTCCCTTTTGTGTCCATTGTATAGCATCAGTCCCTCCCTGTTATTCCTGTCTGGAACTGCTCATTTTCCTTTATTACCATTGTAAAGTCAATTAAGTGTCCCTCTCATCCTCAGCCCCCATGTTTCACCTAGAAAGGTATTTAAGCTCCCCAACTTTAATAGCTCCTTGGAATTGTCCAATCCCAGGGGTCAGTGTCCAGAGCAACTAGAGTTCAGTCCTCAAACTCTGTGTAGGCGTGTGGTGCACAGCTCTGTGTAGAAGTCTACTATTACACTGAACCCCTTTTCCTTGATTAAAGAGTGATTTTTCTGACTATTTAATAGTTTTGTGTTTTTTCTAAGTCAACAGACCCAATACTCTGTGCTGTCAAGATAAATTTTTTTCCATTCTACATGTTAGCCATCCCTCCCAACTTTGTATTATGAAAAATTTGATAAGCATGCTGTCTATGCCTTTATCCAAGTCACTTATAAAATTTTCAAACATCATAAAACCAAGGTGAGATTCTGGGCCCAGTACTGGGTACTTTACAAGATGAAATTAAGCTCCTAATTAGATTTATTAGAAGGATATTATTCCTTCCTCCCCAACCTTTTCTACTTCCCTTATTTGCATTTCTACCATTTTCCATTCTGCTACTCTCACAAAAGACAATGATTCACTTGGGGGAAGGGAGGGAGGTCAACACTCTTTTGTTTCTCCTGAATCTTTAGTTCACCTGAAATCTTTAGTCTTTTAGATCTTTTTTAATTCCTTGAAGGTTTCAGCTTTGTTTTTTCTTTCAACTCCATTGATCAATCTTTCTCTTTTGCTCCTAAAACAACTTGTAAACAAGAGATAATTGATTTCATTACTTAATCTTTTTTGTGCTAATTATTCTGTTTTAAATTTCTGCTTGTTTGGAATGTTTGCAAGTCAAATATCCTATCCTAGGCAACTGCTTTTTTATTTTATAAGTTATTTATAATTTTTATAATTTTAAAACCTTTACCTTCTTAGAATTAATACTGTATATTGTGAGATTTAAAATGGTTGAGGTCTTAAACTGTAGTGATTAAAATAGTGGAAGATATAAATTGTGATAGATATAAGAGAGGGTGAGTAAATTTGACCACAGAAAATATGTTTCACTACAATGTCTTGGTTTTTAAATCAAATATAAGGTGGTCACCAGGGAAATATTCCCAATCATTCAAATACCCAAGTCAATCGGGTTTTATAGAGATTATAATTAACAATACAATGAGTAATCAAAGAAAGAGAGAGAGAGTAAGAAAGGAATAAGTATGAAGGGCCTCAAGCCAATATGGCCTAGACCTGAGTCTTAAGAGAGAAATCAGTCAGTTTTTTAACACTCACCACAAGGTCTGACTAAACAAGGATTCGAGTGACATCAGGCCAGCTCCATCTCAGCTGACTTCACCAGAGAGCCTTCCAGCCAGAGGCTGTTCCAAAAGGCCTTTCTCCAGAGCCTCTCTCAAGACATTCTTCCCAAGTGGTCCTCATCAGAGATCCTCCAAAAGGCTTTCTCCAAAAGGATCTCTCCAAAAGGATATATCCTCAAGAGATTCTGCTTTTTCTTATATAGGGGTTTTTCTCCCATGTCACTTCCCTTGAACCCCTTTCTCTTAATTAAAGAATTGATTTTGACTATTTAATAGTTCTGTGTTTTTTCCCAGTCCAGACAGGAAGTGTCTGAGGTCATAGTTGAACCTAGGACCTATCTCTAGGCTTGATTCTTGATCTGCTGAGTCACCCAGATGCCCCCCAACTACTTTTTGTTTTCAAGAAATATCTTGAGTACCTCTTTTTGTTGTTGTTTTTGTTGTTGTTGTTGTTGAAAACTCAATTTTTTTCATTGATGATTTTGTTCTGGTTTGCAAGATGTGACATTTTTGGGTTGAAGCTTGAACTCTATTGCTTTTAAAAATACATTCTCACATTCCTTTCTCCAGTTTTGTGTAACTATAGAATACTATTCTGGTCTATCTCCTAACCACTTGAATTTTTTTCTGTCAACTAAGAATTATTACATTTAAATACTCTACATCTTCTAGGATTGTTTTTGTTTTTCTTGCTGATAATCATTGGATTCTTTCAGGCAATGCTTTGTTGCCTATATTTAGACATTCTAGACATTTCTGGTATTACTTCTTGTACTATGGAATTGAGGCTCTGGATTTATAATGTTCTTCTGGGAGACATGGTCTTCTTAAGTCAAACCTTTTCATCCTGTCTTCCAGGTTACTTGCTTTGGTTTATATAGAAGTGTTCTTTCTTTCTTTCTTTTTTTTAATAAACCCTTACATTGGGAGTCAACATGCATAAACAAAGAAGACCAAATTCATCTTTAATCAGGACAATGGAAACAATGCTCTTATGACTACCACATAGTCATATATACACACTACACAGATCCAAACTCTGGGACTCTGGATCAACACCATGAATGGAAATTTCCATCAAAGGGATTCTATTTATACCTGAGGGAATCTTAAACTTAAGGTACATAGAAACAACTGATTGGTTACTTAGGGGCTTGGGAAAGAGGCTGTGAAGCCCAAAGCTTGGAGAGATCTAAATACAATAAAATAAACTAAGAAGATAAAAAGGATACTTAGGGCTTCTCCAATCCAGGAATGTTCAATGGGTGCTTGTTGGCTTACAGTTCAGTCTGAGAGTTTCCTGAAGGCAAGTTCCCATGGGACAAGGGTAAATTGGAGGTTTTATAAAACATGGTTGCCAAGAGAGGGATTAGTCACAAGTGAAACAAGCTTCATAGTATGTAGGATGCATTATAAAGGGAGATTAAATGAAGAGGAATAAATGGTCCATTCCCAGTTACTGAGGTCTCCACTAGCAGAAGAGAGGAAGGACAAAGTAATAAGAGCTAATATTCCTATTATAAATGACTAACATTGACCCCATTTCATTTCTTTCACTTTCTTTATTTTCAGAAGAGGGGTGGGAGGCAGAAAGAAATAAGTGTATAATGAGATATGATGGAGGGAAAATGCAACTAACAATTATTAACTATAAATTGAATGGAATGAATTCACATGTTAAATGGGAGGGTGGTAGACAGAATTGGTAGGAAGAAGCTAATAATATGTTATTTAGGGGAAAAAATCAGCAAACATTTGAAACATAAAAAATGACACTTAAAATGTGCTGGAGCAGAATTTTCATGCTTCAGGTGAATTCAAAAAAGCTTGGATGGGATTCATGTTCTCTGACAAGGCAATAATAAAAATAGATATTGTTAAACTGAGGTCCTTTCAAGGTTTAAATCTATGATCCTATACTTTTATGAGATAAACATTCTGAATGGAACCACTGATAATGAAGTATCAGTTCTGTGTGTATGTGTGTGTGTAATATCCAATTTGTTCAATTTTCTCTAAATTTGAATCCACATTGGAGGACTATCTTCCCAAAATGGTGACTGACCTTGGATTATAGGATAACCCTGTGAGTCTACACTTCTAACAATATACTACATAAACCTCAACCAATATGGTTCCCGTTAATATTCAAGAAGTAGATTCAATTAGATATTAGCAACAATATTTACTTATTTACTCAGATAGCACAGCAAGGATAGAAGTTAATAACAAATCCCAACCTCTCATATACTTAGGGCATATTCTCCCATAAATACTCATATTATCTCTGTGTATTCAAACTTAGTAGTAATGTATATTCATTGGATGCACACGTTGAACAAGTATCTCGTGACTCTTGGTACAATAAGATTTGTGTAAAATCAAAAATTGATTTTGATTCTCTTTTGCTAAATCTTAATTAAATTACATTTAATATTTCCTTTCTGCAGCTTCTTCTCTTAGTAAACCCACAACCCACTCCCTGAAGGCGAAGCTTTTGTCTTATAATTACCTTTATAATTCTACCTATACTCACTTTGGAGAGAAACTTAAAACCTAAAAGGTCAACTCTTATGACTCAAATCACATGTCTTGGCTAAAGTTAAGGGGATTCCAAATGGGAAGGTCCAAATGATAAAAACTCAAGTCAGGCCATGTCAACTATAGCTAATCAAAAGAAGATACATCTGTATTGCTCTATATTTTGATCTGTCATCTTACTAATTGTTATAAAAGACCCTGTCAACTCTCAGTTAAGATCTTTGGTTATTTCAACCAAAAAGCTAATCAAAATAATCAACAACTTTAGCAAAGTCACAGGATACAAAATAAACCCACATAAGTCAGCATCATTTCTATATATCTCCAACACCTCTCAGCAGCAAGAATTAGAAAGAGAAATTCCATTTAAAATCACCCTAGACAATATAAAATACTTTGGAATCTATCTGCTGAGACAAACACAGGAACTATGTGAATACAAATACAAAACACTCTCCACACAATTAAAACTAGATCTTAACAATTGGAAAAATATTGACTGCTCATGAATAGGACTAGCTAACATAATAAAAATGACAATCCTACTCAAATTAATTTAATTAATTATTTAATTAATTAAAATAAATTAATTAGTGCCATATCCATTGAACTACCAAAAAACTTTTTTACTGAATTTGAAAAAACCATAAGAAAGTTCATTTGGAAGAACAAAAGATCAAGGATATACAGGGAAATGATTAAAAAAAAATGCAAAGGAAGGTAGCCTAGCAGTCCCAGGTCTCAAACTATATTATAAAGCATTGGTCATCAAAACAATTTGGTACTGGCTAAGAGACAGAAAGGAGGATCAGTGGAATAGACTTGGGGTAAGTGACCTCAGCAAGACAATCTATGATAAGCCGAAAGATCCCAGCTTTTGGGACCAAAATCCACTATTTGATAAAAACTGGGAAAATTGGAAGACAGTATGGGAGAGAGCAGGTTTGGATCAACATCTCTCACCCTACACCAAGATAAACTCAGAATGGGTGAATGACTTGAATATAAAGAAGGAAACTATAAGCAAATTAGGTAAACACGGAATAGTATGCTTGTCAGATCTTTGGGAAAGGAAAGACTTTAAAACCAAGCAAGAGCTAGAAAAAAATCACAAAATGTAAAATCAATAATTTTGATTACATCAAATTAAAAAAGTTTTGTACAAACAAAATGAATGCATCCAAAATTAGAAAGGAAGCAACAAATTGGAAAACAATCTTCATAACAAAAACCTCTGACAAAAGTCTAATTGCTCAAATTTACGAAGAGCTAAATTAATTGTGCAAAAAATCAAGCCATTCTCCAATTGATAAATGGGCAAGGGACATGAATAGGCAATTTTCAGTTAAAGAAATCAAAACTATGAATAAGCACATGAAAAAGTGTTCTAAATCTCTGATAGTTAGAGAGATGCAAATCAAAACAACTCTGAGTTATCACCTCACACCTAGCAGATTGGCTAACATGACAGCAATGGAAAGAAATGAATGCTGGAGGGGATGTGGCACAGTAGGGACATTAATGCATTGCTGGTGGAGTTGTGAATTGATCCAACCATTCTGGAGGGCAATTTGGAACTATGCCCAAAGGGCAATAAAAGACTGTCTGCCCTTTGATCCAGCCATAGCACTGCTGGGTTTATACCCCAAAGAGATAATAAGGAAAAAGACTTGTACAAGAATATTCATAGCTGCGCTCTTTGTGGTGGCAAAAATTTGGAAAATGAAGGAATGCCCTTCAATTGGGGAATGGCTGAACAAATTGTGGTATATGTTGGTGATGGAATACTATTGTGCTCAAAGGAATAATAAAGTGGAGGAATTCCATGGAGACTGGAACGACCTCCAGGAAGTGATGCAGAGTGAAAGGAGCAGAACCAGGAGAACATTGTACCCAGAGACAGATACACTGTGGCACAATCAAAGGTAATGGACTTCTCCATTAGTGGCGATGCAGTGATCCTGAATAACTTGGAGGGATCTATGAGAAAAATCTATCCACATTCAGAGGAAAAACTGTGGGAGTAGAAACACAGAAGAAGAAAAACAACTTCTTGAATACATGGGTTGTTACAAGGGAATCACTTTAAAAGACTGATATATATTAATTTAAGGTCGCCAAGGAATCAGCTATGTAATTCCTAAATGAAAAACTCAAGTCAGCCGTCAGCCTTTTTTGGAGTTTAATTACAATAGGAGCAAGAAAGGAATTAGAGATATATATAGAGAGAGAAAGGGGAGAGAAGGGAATAGGGCTTAAATACCCCTTCTGTTTAGGCTGGGCCAAAAGGCCCAAGCCCTTAGATAGCTGGGGCAAAGAAAAAAGATCAGTCCCTATTACTCACGTGTCCAAAATGGAGAAACAGTCTCAGAGGCCCCCACCTTCCGCTTCCTTCAGAGCAAGCTTCCTCAGAGCCCAGGAACCACACCGACCAAAACTCCATCCTCCCTCGAGTCTCCAGACCCTCCTATCTTTAAGGAAACCATCCAAGTTGCCTCCCCTCAGTCCTCACATCTACCAATCACTCTTCATCAATTTCCCTGTCAATGGAGGCTCTCGCTTAACCCAGGACCGCCCAGAGGTTTCTGGCTTTTGCACATGTCTGTTGAAGGTCATATTTTTCAAATGATTAAATCTTTACTCTTTTGTTACAGCCCTTTCTAAATCCTGTTAACTTGAGTATGGTAGAGATTGGAATAATTAAATTTTGATCTAGGCTGCAGCCCTTACTCAATCCTATTAGGACTGAATAGGGTGGAGATTTATTCCAAGTATCTCCATTGTATCAATTCTAAATCAATCAAGACTCAAAGAAATTCTTGTTCTATGCTTAAGCATAGGTCAAAGTCCTTTCCATTGTTCAGCAAAGGGTTTCTGTCCTAAAGTAATCTTAAGAAGGGAAGAGAAGGAACCTCCCATGCCAATGGAGTTCCCATTCCAATAGACTATCAGTAAGAAATTTTCCAAGTATGAAATATCCCAATGGTGAAATTTCCAACATTTATAAGTCTAAGGAAATTTTGAGGTTTACAGGGTCAAGGGATATGATTGGGGATGGAGACGCTAAATGATCATCCTAATGCCAATATCAACAACATGGAAATAGGTTTTGATCAAGGACACATGTAATACCTAGTGAAATAGCACGTCAGCTATGGGAAGAGTGGGCAGGGGAGGGAGTGAAATAAGAAGATTCTTGTAACCAAGAAATAATGTTATAAATTGACTAAATAAATTAATTTAAATTTAAAAAATATCTTTGTTTATTGAAAAACCATTTGTTGTTGTTGAGTAAATTTTTTTTTGCCAGCTTTGTTGGATTCTTTGTGACTATCTGGGATTTTCTTGGCAAAGATATTGGAATGGTTTGCAATTTCGTTCTCCTTATCCCTGTACATGAAAAACTGAGGCAAATAGGGTTAAGAGATGCAGGGTTGACAGCTGATAAGTATCTGAGGTTGGATTTGAACTCATGAAGACGAGTCTCCCCAGTTCCAAGTCCAGTGCTATATCCACTGCACTACTTGAGAGGTCATAGACCAATTATTGACTACTGCTATCCTAATAGATTGATCATGCTCAGAACTTTGCCTCCCAGTTTACTTTCATTTCAATTGGTGGCATCTGGAAATCCTTTCTCCTCTCAGAATCCTTGGGTGGCTTCCCTTGGATATACTTAAAAGGTTATTAACTGGGCTCCCAGAATTTGCTTCTCTACAGTGCTGGTTCTTCAAAGTTGCTTCTTTCCATATATGACCATCTTTTGATCATATCTGTCTGGAGTGTGTGCCTCTACTATCCACAAGATGAAGTATCTCGTACTTATCTAGTAACTTCCCTTCAAAACTAAGTGAAAAATATAGATTCCGAGCAGAAAGAAAGACTTCCTCTATCCTCCCTTCAGGGATCTCTTTCATAAATGGCTCTAGGCTTGTATCTTTCTCACGTTCAAACTGCTAAAGTTCATTCAGGACTCTGAAAGTATGACTAATGTGTTGGCTTAGTCCATCATGTTATTCCCTTGTCTCAATTAGAGACATTCACAATTTTTAAATTGAGCACGACATGGAGATTTCTTCTATAGTTTTAATTTTTAACACTGTCACAACATTATAAGTCTTTTATTGCTCCTTCAAATCTCATCTGAACTGGCAGTTGAATAGCAAGCACCTTCTTTACATATAAAAGAAATAATAAAACATATAAACACATAAATCTAAGGCCAACTCAAGGAGAAATAGACAATAAACCATCATTGTTTTGATCTTTGTATGCCTTTTAGACCAAAAAGAAGATAAATGAGAAGAAAAAGAGTCAAAAATTTTTTAGACAAGTTACATATGTCTCTGGGGCCTGCTGAACAGGATGTGTAGAGCATGTGTATTTCTCATTTGTATATTGCTAGCACCTTTACAAAAATTGGCCATGAATGATAACATTAAAAACTCATGCCAAATGCATATATTAAACATATCTTTTAATGACCAAAAATAATAATTAATAAAAATAATTTGAAGAAAAGTTTGGACTTCATATATATTAAGTGATATAATCCTAAAGAATGTGTGAGTTAAAGAAAAGGTGATAATTTTATCCAAAAAATTATAAAATGAGACAACATACCTATTTTTATATAATATAGTCAAAGCAACCATTAGAGAAAAATGTATATTTGTAACACTTTTCATAAGAAAAATGAAGAGATCAGTGAATTGGACATGAAACTAAAAAAAGCAAACAAAAGTAAAATTAAAAAAGACACAACCAGGAAAACAATAAATAAAAAATTCACCTAAATACAAATTTAAAATTCTGAAAATCAAGAGGTCATTAGAAATAAAAGCCAGTGAACCATTGAATTATTAAATAAAACCAGTAGTTGTGTTTTTTAAAAAAAGATGAATAAGATAGAAGGGCAATTATCTAATTTGATTTTAAAATAAAGGAAACAAATTACACAGATCAAAAGAGGAAAAGAAATTAGATCTGATAAACATTAGATCAAAGGAATTACAAATAATTTTATTTAAATATATGCCACCAAAATTGATAATTAAACAGATTAATACTTACAAAAGTTAAAATACTAACTTTAAAAGAATGAAAAACAGAGAAGTTAAGTAACTTTATCTCAATATAATTTTTTTTTCAAATTTATCACAGTAATTTTAATTACCAGATCACAAAAAAATAATCATGGCACAGACCTTTTTTCTATTAAATTTGGTTAGTCTGGTCTTCCCTGTTACCAGCATCTCTACCTTCCACAAAATTTATAGTCTGTTTCTTCATTTTACCCTGTGGAGATGATAATTTGAAAGCCACAGTAAGTTGTTGGCAGCTTTGATGTACTTACCAACAATGGAGATCTCATGGATCAAGTCTTTCATGCAGATAATTCCATTTTTACCCAGAATTTTTTCAATAAGGGCATTATCAATCAAAGTAAATTTCTGTTTCTTGATTTTGCCATAAACACATTTATAAATCAAATCTAATAGGTTCAGTAGGCATATAGTATTTGCCAGATTTGTGTTCCAGGGTAGCCAGTTGAATTTTGCTTCTGTACATCTGTCTTTACTCCTTATGGTAGCTTTAGCTTTTTCATAGATAACTTTTCTCCATATATTTTGGAGCTTTTTTTTTTTTGCCTTCTTCTTTAGGCATTTGGCCTTTCACTTTTTCAGGAGGGATTCCAGAACAGATGGTAGCTTCTTCTTTTCTTTTGTTCCTGCCATGATTCCAGCTAGAAAAAGGGCAACAAAATATTTTAAAAGCTGAACTCCCAAAGAATGAATCAAAATTGATTTACAAATGAATTCAATAAAAAGTTTAGAAAATATTTAATATCAGAGGCAGCTGGTTAGCTCAGTGGATTGAGAGCCATGCCTGGAGGTCCTAGGTTCAAATCTGGCCTCAGACACTTCCCAGCTGTGTGACCCTGGGCAAGTCACTAGACCCCCATTGCCTAGCCCTTACCACTCTTCTGCCTTGGAGCCATATTGGCTCCAAGATGGAAGGTAAGGGTTAAAAAAAATTATATAAAACAAAAGATTTGATCCTAATAACTAAACTGAGAAGAGTTAAAACAGAGGAAGAAAATTATTTCTAATAAAAATTGATACAAAAATAAATAAAATTTTAGCAAAGAGGATATAGGAACATAAGATGATTCACTATTAGCAAGTTGGATTTATGCCAGGATTTCAGGGTTGTTTCAATATCAGGAAAGCTATAAATATAAGTTCCCAGGAGAATAAAATAAAAATTGATTGATTACTTCAATAAATTCAGACATTTATTAAAAATATAGTATTAATTTATGTTAAGAAATACAAGTTGGCATAAGAGTAAATGGTTTTTCCTTAATATGGTAAAAAAACAAACAAAAAAAAAAGAATTAGCATTATCTGTAATGGAAAAACATTAGAAATCCTTCCAATAAGATCCAAGATGAAGTAAGTCAATGATTATCTGTTATAGTTCCAGAAATGTTCTGATTATAGTAATAAAGCAAAGAAAAAAAATTGAAGGAATAATCAAAAGCAAAGAGGAAACAAAAATATTTCTATTTACCAATGTTTTAAAGAACCTTAGAGATACATGAACATACATAAATTATCAGTCTTTTGGGATGCTAGTGACAAAATGCACCAAAAGGAATTTTTAAAAAAGGAATCCTATTTAAAAAATAACTACAGAGGGGCAGCTGGGTGGCTCAATGGATTGAGAGTCAGGCTTAGGTTCAAACCTGGCTTCAGAAACTATGTGACCCTGGGCAAGTCACTTGACCCCCATTGCCTAGCCCTGACCACTCTTCTGCCTTGGAACCAATACAGGTATTGACTCCAAGACAGAAGGTAAGGGTTTAAAAAAAACAAACTACAGAATATAAAACATAAGCTCATTTGCCATGATACACTAAAAACTAATAGGAATAGAACTATAAAATTGTCTGCATAAATAAAGGAAAACAAATAATTGGAGAGATTAATTCCTCATGGTTGGGCCAACTAAATAAAATAAAAATATAACACTATCTAAATTAAGAACAATTTTACTTCTGTATCCATCATATTATTTTTTTTAAGTTTACTTTTAACTAGAGAAAATAATAAAAAAATCAAAAAGCTCAAGGGAAATAATAAAAAATGTAGAAATTATGAGTATAACAGTATCAGATCTCAAAATATACTACAAGACAGTGTACATCATAGTTTTCTGGTTTGAATAAAATATTAAAAAGTTGATCAATGGAACATATTAGGCAAATGAAAATTGTTACATAGTCATGCATTCTTTTTTCTTCCTCATATATTGAATACTGAAATGTTTGCATGTTGGTGATTGTTACAATGAAAAAGAAAACTTAAAGTACTAAAAAATAAATAAGATGTGTGGCCCTGGGCCAAAACGGGGGAATAAAAAGCCATTCTCTGTTACTGGAACCATGAAATCCCAAACCATTAGAGAAATTACTAATTTTAAAGAAAGAAACAAAAGACAACCTTAGTGATCATTTCAATAACTTATTTTGAAATGAAGCAAAAAAAAAAAGAAAACTACACACAACTCAGTTTTAGTAAGCACACAATTATTTAACAGTGCAGAAAGGAAAAAATCATTCATGAGTCAGATGATGGGGATAAAGGAAACAACCTTTTATCAGATACATATGTTTAAAGTTATCATAAAATTTCACTGAAGCACCTGGCTTATCATAGCCCATTCAAAACCAGTTGGCAGATAACTTGGAAAACTTGTGTTTTTTTTTCCTTTCCTTGCTGATTTTTATAGAACTGAAAACTTTCTCTTGGGATCACAAAGCAAACACAAGGCCAGCATAGTCAGCCCTGTCCATGTCAGGAGGTATAACTGCTGCCAACAGCCATTCCCTGTAGTATAATGTCTTTTTCCCCACCATACACAGCTTTCAAAATATTTTTCAGTCCAAAAAACTAGCACACTGTGACAATTCGTGGATTAGTGGGATTGGATCTGTTTGGAATTGAATCTTTGAGATCAGATTTGCAAAAGAAATAGGACCCCTACAAGGGTAAAAAGGAACATCTAGAAAAGAAAAAGAAAATTCAATAAAAAAAGAAAGAAAAAGAAAATTTCTAGAAAGCATCTTAATTTGTAGTCTTTCTGACAATTGATTTATTTTTATATAACTCATCAATCAGAGCATTTTATTCCATTATTGTCTCTAAATTTGAGGATTATTCAAATAATCTTGCAATTTTTCCAAAGCAATTCAGTCTCTCTTGTATCTCAATACATTATCTCTCCAAGATCTCTCTTCATAAAAAATGTATACACATATGATCACACACATATACGTATGGGCTAAAAATATATAAATATGAAGAGGAAATAAAAAAAGTTAAATAACTTGCTTATGTAAGGATAATTTTAAGGTTGTGACCTAATCTAAATTAATTTGGTCACCAGAGAAAATCCCAAATAAAATACCCAAGTCAGTTTGGAAATTTATGGTGATTTTAATTAATATAGAGGGAAGGAATTAAGGAGAAGAGAGAGAAAGAGGGCATAGGATTTCTCACACCTGGCCTGTGCCAGGAGAAGTTCAAAGACCATGAGGTCTTTGAAGAAGATTAGAGGCTTTTCTAAGTGGATAGTGTTTGGAAGGTAAAGGAGAAAAGAATCAGCCTAAACTCTGAGAGAGCTCAGTGAAGATGCCTCACCTGAACTAGGCTACTCAGCTTCTCCCAGTATAGTATCAAGGAAAACTCACCATCAAAACCGAACAATAACTGACACCATGCCAAGATGCTAAAACACTCAGCAAGCTGCCACCAGAGTCACCTCTCTATGGAAATAAGACCAAAGAGAGGAAGTGACACAAAATATATAGACAGTTTTTACATCACTTTCCTGCATCTCACATGTACCAATGGTAGCATAAACTTGACTTAGGACAGGGGTCTGTCAGTTGTTTCTGATTTGTCACTTCCTAGCACATGTCTGTCATAGGCCATCCTCCTAAATACTTAATCCTTAAGTATGGGTGTAGACATTCCTGTTTTTGTTAGACTAAGTAGGGTGGAGTAAATCTAAAGTTCACACTTATCCCACTGTGAATTATTGACTAGACATTAAGCATTCTTCATCTTGTTTTTTCCTAGATATAGAGTTAGACCAAACTCTGTCAAATGGCTATAAATGTTAGATAGGAAACTTTACAATGTTGAGAGTTTGCTATATTTAGCATGACATCATCTCAAAAAATAAATTATTAAGAAGACCTCAATATCTATAAGGAATCCCCCTTTAACTTGGTCTCTGAATCGAATCTTCTCTATGACAGTGGTAAAGAATTTTGTGTTCATTCAACGACTTCAATTTCTCTCTAAACTAAGGTTTATCTTTTTAAGCATACTCTCTAGATTGACTTTCATAACTTGAATCCCAGCTAGAAGGTTGGGTCCTGGGGAATCAATGATTCTAGGGGTTCTCTTGTGAAAGATCACTCAGTTAATTGATAAACATTTATTAAGTACTTCCTATATGCCAGGCACTGTGCTAAGAGCTGGGTATATATAGAAAGGTAAGACAGTCCCTGCCTTCAAGGAGGCCATAATCTAATGGAAGAGACAACACACAAATACATTTTTATAAACAAGGAATAATCATAGGAAATAATCAACTGAGGAAAAGCACTAGAATTAAGAGGAATAGGAAAGAACCTCCAGCAGAAAGTAGAATTTTAGCTGAGACCTGAAAGAAGCCAGGAATGTGATGAAGAGGAAGAGCATTTCAGGCATAGAGGACAGCTAGAGAACATATTTGGAGCCAAAAGAGAAAATGTCTCATTCAGAAAAGAAATGCCACTGTCACTGAGTTGCAAGGTATATATGGGAAAGGAGGCAGAGGTGGATAATGACAGATAGAAGGTTAGAATGGTTTGAGAGCCAGATTATGAAGGATTTTGAAAACCAAATGGAACATTTTTTTTTTAATCCTGGAGGTTATAGGGAGCTGCTGGAGTTTAATGAGTAGTGAGGTGACTCGGTCAGACCTTGGCTTTAGGATGATCACTTTGAAAGTTGGGTGGAGAATGAACTGGAGTGGGGAGAGACTTTTGGCAAGCAGACCAACCAGTAGGCTATTGAAGTAATCCCGGTGTGAGATGATGCTGGCATGTCATAGGAGAAAAGGAGGAATATGTAAGAGATATTTAAAAGTTATAGTTAACAGGTCTTAGCAACAGGTTGGATGGTGAGGGAGGGTGTGAAAGTAGAGAGTTGAGATTATGAACCTGAGGGATTAAAAGGATGGTGGTAACCTTGACAGTTGTATAATTGAAAATCTGTTAGTCTAAAAAAGAACTACATATCCCTAGAGCCCACTGACTTCCATGTCATTACATTCTTCCTATAGACAGAGGATAAAGGGAGTGGGCACTGAGGGTCCTCCTCTTCTCTTGCGCATGATATAGAATCAGCAGCGATGGTGGTGAGTGGGAATTTTGAAAATGGCTAACCAGCCATGGGCACATTTTTTTTGTATCCTCTTCATTCCTTGATTTCTAATGATCATTTTAATGAACCCCCTAAACTATAATTTTTATTATTAAGATATAATTTTAAATTTTACACAGTGATAGGGAAATCTGAAAGGGAGAAAGGCTAGGAAGATAAGGAGATCAGTCTGGGACATTTTGAATTTAAAGTGTCTAAGAAGCATTTGGAGTTATGAGACTGGAGGTTAGCAAAGGTTAGGGTTAGATAAATAGAAATCATAAACATAGAGATGTAAAAGTTAAATTAATGTCCAATACTTCAAGTATTATTTTTATAAAGTTTATTATCTGGCAAAAATAGAACCATGTGAATAAGTTAATTTACCTGCTCAAAGGGGCCCATGTCACCAAAGTCACCCACAGGAAGTAAAGAGAAAGAGCTAGACATGGAACTCCACCCAATTTATATCCTATCTATGTCAGCACATAATGACAGGAAGTGAGTGGGGTTCTGGGAATTGTAATTTTTGCTAATTTTGAGGGTAACAGATTCTAATTTCACAGAGATGATCATTGAATCTTTGAACAGAGAATTGATGAGATCCCCAAGTAGTATTGAGGGAGAAAAGAGAGTCCATGACAATGGGCAACTCATTGGGGTTTTTGGGGGGATAGGGCAGGGAGAATTGGGATTTGGGTTTTGTTTTTCTTTTAGTAACTTCACTAGTACATGTAAGTTGGTAGAGAAATAGGTGCCCATGCCAGAAGAGAACTATATGTGGGATTGGATGGATTGGATCTATTCAATTAGAAACTTGGTTTTGTTATGCTGAGGGGAAGCCTTATCTGAGCAGAGGTCCAATCAAAGGAGGCAAAAGAAATAGATGAGAATCATCAAATCCAGCATCAATAGGACATAGAGCAAAAAGGCTTTCTGTGATCTAGATATAAAAGGAAAAAGATGATGAAGTAGTCCTGAGGGGCCAGGAGAAAAAGGAAGTACATGATCAGGTTGATGTACTTATTGATCTCATAGAAAACCGCAAATGTGACCTGGTTGAAGATCCAACAGAGGCAGATGAGATGGAACAGATACATAGCTAGGACAACCAGGAGAGAGAAGTGTGATGAAAACCCAGAGAGAAGAAAGTATTAAGGAGAAGAGGGTGATGAGCAATGTCAAGTCTGCAGAGAGAACAAGAAGAATGAGGATTGAGAAAAGACCATTGGATTTGACTGTTAAGAAATCATTTATGACTTAGGAGAGAACAGTTATGGTTGAAATATGAGGTCAGAAGCCAGGATGTAGAGAGTTGAGCAGAAAGTGAGAGGAAAGGAAGTAGTGGTAATTTCATGTCAAGTTTAGCCACAAAAGACAGAGATAAGGGACAATAATTAGCAGGGATGGATGAATCTGGTGAAGGTTTTTTGAGGATGAGGGAAGTAAGAGCATGTCTGTAGGCAGTAGAGTAATAGCCAATGGACAGAAAGACTGAAAGTAAATGAGACTGTAGATGGCAGAGGGGGTAATCTGTAGGAGAAGATAGGAAAGAATGAGATCACTTGTGTCTATAGAGGACCAGAAGAAAGACTACCTCTTTGCAAAGACAATCTCTTCAGGTGAGACAGAAGTGAAGGAGCAGATAGAGACAAAAGTCATCTGGAGGATGTGGGATGTGGAGGAGGGGAGAAATTAGAATTCTAATGTCACTTAAAATGGCATTAATTTATTCAGTAGAATATGAGGCAAGGTGTTTTGCTAAGAGAGTGAGGAGGGGAGGCCATGGGAAATCAAAGGAGGGATGAAAAGGTTTGGAAAAGCTGTTGTCATAGGAGTGAGATAAGTGAGTTAATTAGGGAGAAGTACAATGATTGCCTTGTAGCAGTAAAGGCCCATTTGAGGTTATGTGACAGAAGCTTATAGTGGACTGAATAATATAGTTTCATAACTTTTCTCTAACTTTGTTTAATAGCACATATATAGGAGTGAAGGCAGTGAATGATAAGATTCATTCAAGGCTGTAACTTGGAAGGATTAGATATTCTAAAGGAGAAGGGGCAAGTGATTCAAGAGAAAGGATAGTATAGAGCTGAATAGGTTCAATCAGGGGTCAAAATGGGGAAAGGAGGTAGAGCTACTTACTTCTTGGTTGAGAGCTTGAGAATGGAGGTCACTATATCACCAAAGAACAGAGTTTGGGATTACAAGGCAGAAGGAGCAATAGAATGACAGTAAATTGTGATCAGATAAAGGAATTTCAAAGTTCAGGAACACAGAAGTGGTACATTTGTGGGTGATGGCAAGATCAAGGATGTAACCATCTCTGTGTGACTGGATGAGGTGGAAAAGTGGGTCATGTGAAATTATTCATTTAACTTACTTCTCCTGAAGGATTATGAAGCCTTCTGAGGAAACAAAGGCTTGAAACCAATCCAACTCTATACTAGGAAAGGAATAAGAAAGAGCCAGAAAGCAATCCATTCACAAAGGTTTTTCTGAAGACCAAATCCTAGATATCACTGCAACAAAGACCCTTCCCGTCCCCACAGACTGACACTGATTTGTCACAGATGTGACTTCTGGGAAGTTGGAAACCTGACCTGGGCAATCTGGTGTATAACAATGCATCTGTTGATGAGTAGGGGCAAACTTCCTCTACTAATATGGGTGCCATTTTGCCAATTGGTGACAGGTTGTGGACCACTAGGGTTGAATGAGTCCTTCAACTGGCAAAAAGAACCCAGTTGGGTAGGAATAGTTGTCTTGTCCTTAGAGGGATAATATGGTCATGTACCCAGAACAACATGGGATTACTATCTCAAAGTCCATATTGGCAATCGGCATCTCCAACATCTGCTGCTCTTGTAATGATTTGTGTAGTGTGTGATTCCCCTTATGAGTGTTGGTATGCCCCATAAACAACTGTCTGATGTGAGGAGCATTGGAAAAATTCCATCCTTGGTCCTGACTCCAAAGGGAGAGCCTTTGATTATCTTGTCCTATGCTTTCTAGGTTTCTGATCACTTAGTAAGATCTATTGCCACTGTCCAGGAATTAGTGTAGATGAAAATCTTCTCTACCTCACCCTCAAGGCTCTTTCAAATTCTAACTATGCAGCCTAGAGCTTAACCCACTTGAAAGACTTGCCATCATTCCTTTCCCTAGAACTACTTGTTACCGAATTAATGACTACTGAAGTCTAATTGTGCATGCCTTTCTTATAGTGGACAAAGCCCCTGGTGAATTAGACAGAATGATGTTACTGAATAGTCAGGATAGTTGGGGGTCCATTGAGCCAGCAGAGGATGAGGAGGGGTTCCAGGGTCTGGATTTGAGTCCTCAGTCTTTGGCATAGTTACCACCTGTTTGTGTATGGTACTAACAATGGAGGAAACCAAGTAAGCATGATTTTTATGTATTTACTGTACTATTTCCATTTAGCAATATAAACCTTTTCTGTCCTACCCATCTTGTTGGGGGGCTATCTTTCATCAATCAATCCATAATAAGCAAATCTGGACAAAGGGTAATTGTATGACCCTGCATTACCTGTTCAGTATAAACTGGGGCCCAGAAACAGTCAACTAACTACTCTCCAAAAGCAGCACAGTGGTGGCACACTGCTTTGAGGAATTTGGAGCTTCACAAGCTTGATAGTCACTTATTTTGTCCACTTCTTCATGTGTGGAAAGGAAACTAAAACAAGTTCTGGATTTTCTGCCACTGTATTGGAACAAGCAACAGTGGAAATATTAGAGAGAAAAGAAATTGACAAGACTGACAGTTGGTGGGGGAAGGGGTAACTGGGAGTGGCAGTGGGTCTTGTGACTGGCACTTCCTTTCTGGTGTTGGAAGTGGGAGGAGCTTTGGCCTTCCCAGTCTGGATAGAATACCTCTATTTTCTTCAACCCAGAGAGACAGGCCCAACTAGCTCTGAAAGTCAGAACTTTTCTTGTTGCCTGCTGTCTACTGCTATGATTTTGAAAATAAGAAAACTAGCAAAGATATAGTGTGGAATAAGAGAAACCCTCCACCAACCTGTGAGGCCTGGCCTCAGCTCCAAAGCTGAGAAAGACTCCAACCTTATTTAGGAACATCCCTCTTCCCTTTTCCCTGATACCTCTCCAATCCAAACCATTTATTAAAATTTATCATATTTGAATATCGCAGTCAGATAAGAGGACTATCTTTTCAGGAGGCATAGAGGGAGCTGAACCTCAGTTCAGTCATCCAATTACAAACGGTCCTTATCAGATCCCTGCTGGGCAACCAAATTCTGGGGAAAGGCTTGTCCCTCAGGAGGGCCCATGTTTACTTGCTCTGGGGTAACTTCGGCAGCAGTCCAGCGAGAAGACATCTCCGCAGGCTATCATAAGTGGCTCATTTCTTGGACACCCCATTTTGTTCAAAATAATAGCCTCTCAGCAGGGTGTATCACTCTCCTTTGCTTCACCAGCAGCCATATTCCCTCTCTCCCTTCAACTCCTCCATTGCCTGCTACAAACCTTCCGTATCCCCTGTTCTTCATATCCACCCATTTTCCCCTATAAATATTACACACACCTACCAAAGACTCCACCCAGCCTGGTCTTTGTGGACAGCAAGTTCCAGAAATCCAAGGGCCCAAGTGGGGTACAGGGTCCCCTGGACACCCCAAGTCTCTAGAGGAATCCTAGGTCAAAAGAGTACATGAGGAATTTATCAATCTTGGAATCCCAGGAATGCTGGTGGTAAAGAAAGCCGGCCCTGGTGTAACTAAAGGGGCTAACTGCCTGATTAAAGGATTTTCCGAGACCTACATTTCCCTGTCTTAGCTGCATTTCCCCTAATGTTCTGATAAGAGTTTTTTAGCATACCTTCTGTTTGCATCTCAAACATTACTAGATTCTCTGAGACATGAAACTCACCTTTCTTTATGTTCAAGGTCCAACATGTCAAAAACAATGTATATTTCTATTTCTGTCCCAGACACCTAGGCACCTCACATGGGAATGCCACCTAATCCCCCTTGTTTGTTCCCCTTCCCACCTTCTGTTCCTGATCTCTCAGCCTCTGTTCCTTTAAGAACCTGGACCCCTTTTCTTCAGGGAGGCCGGTTTCACCTGCACCTGCCTCTCGGCTTTTCACTCAATAAATTCTGAGACTATTTTTAAAGTTTCATCGTAGCTTGGTAATTCTTTAAGAGTACATCCTCTTGAACCAGATAATATCAAGCTCTCCCACAATGCAAGGGAAAGATTGTTAGAGAGCTTGCTGCATATCTTCCAAGACTGTAACCTCTTCTTAAAACAGGTAAACTTAGGGGTGACATACTCCAACAGCTTGTAGAGTCCAAAATAGTCTGGATTTCCTTCTTTGATTATGAGGAAACAAGTGTCAGTAACTTATTCTAGATTAAATATCTTTTACCTTCCTCCCACAACCCTACCCTCCACCCCAGGAAACCACTTAGTGATGGTTCAGATAACTCTTAAGAATTTCCATTGGATCCTACCTATAGTAATATTCATAGAGGTTGCTGAAAGGGCCTGCATGGAGTCTGCCTTCAATGAAATTCCTCCTTCCATGGTTTTCCCTTTATAGTTTCTCCTAAATGATCCAAAGGTTCAGGAGGTTTAGAAAGTGTCACAGTTTGGGTGAAGCTGATGGACTCTTTGTACTCTGGTGCTAAATTTCCCTTTATAGTTTCTCTAGCACCCCTATATGTTGGCCATCAGTTGCTTTGGTACCAACTCCATATCAGTGGCCACACCCAAAGTTCTCTTTGAGACCCAGGCCTGGTTTTCTACCACTTTCAAAGCACCCATTCTCACTTACAGTTATATTTGCTCCTGATAACCACTGATGTTTCAGTCTCTCCTTTCTGTTGATTTTTAGATGACGAAAATGGGGAATCATTCACACTTGGCCCTTGTAAAGATGAATTTCTCTTGCAGGCAGTTTCTCATTGCAATCTGCAAGGGAGGGAATGAAATTCTTAAAGGAAATGAGTTTGATAGATTAAATTTAGGTCTCCACCTCCACCCCAATCCAGCTTCCCAAACCCTGTTCCTTGCTTCAAGAACAACTAAATACCATCTTCTGAGGGGAGTCACACCAGGTTGGCATCAGACTTCAACTCTGGGTCTTCCTAGCCATATAGAAATGGACAAATCAACCGGCAATATTTGAATGGGAATTTGGAACAATAAGTTCTTTGAAGGGGATGTGGCAAAATTGGGAAATTGGGGCTTTAATACACTGCTGGTGGAGTTGTAAATTGATCCAACCTTTCTGGAGGGCAATTTGGAACTATGTCCAAAGGGTGCTAAAAGACTGTCTGCCCTTTGACCAGCCATAGAACTGCTGGGTTTGTACCCCAAAGAGAAATAATAAGGAAAAATGTTTGTACAAAAATATTCATAGCCACACTTTTTGTGGTGGCAAAAAAATTGGAAAATGAGAGGGTGCCCCTCAATTGGGGAATGACTGAACAAATTGTATTATATGATGGTGATGGAATACTACTATGCAATAAGGAACAATAAGCTTTGATTTCCATACGAGCTGGAAAGACCTCCACCAACTGATGCAGAGTGAAATGAGTAGAACCAGTAAAACACTGTGCACAGAGACGGAAACATTGTGGCATGATCAAATGTAATCAACTTTGCTACTGATAGCAATACAATGATCCAGAACAATCCTGAGGGACTTATGAAAAAGAATCCTATGCACATGGAGAGAGCAGAAATGCAGAAGGAAACATTTGATTTTTCACTTATTTATATGGATATTGGATATTGTTTATATGGGTATTATATAGTGGGGTTTGGGTTTTTTAAAATTATTACAAAAATGACTAATATGGAAATGGGTATTGAGGGATAATACATGTATAACCCAGTGTAATAGCTTGTTGACTCTGAGAGGGGGAGGGAAATGAATCATGTAACCATGGAAAAATACTTAAATTAAAAAAAAATTTAAGTCCTTTTAGCAACTTTTATGAATGCTAATTGTGGGTAGGGCCAAATGGAAACTTTTAGAGTTATCTTATCTCTCCCCATTCCTGGGGTGGAGTGGGTTGGGCAAAGAAGGTAAAAGATATTAAATCCATAATAAGCTACTGACCCTTGCCTTTTCATAATCTGAGGAAGAAGCCCAGAAATTTATTGAATGTGCTTTTACTATGAAGTAAGCTACATTTTAGGCAGCTCAGTGAAGAGAGTACAGGGCCTGAAAGACTCAGGAATACTTATCTTCCCAAATTCTAATCTGGCCTCAGACAAGTAACCAAGGACAAGTCACTTAACTCTGCTTGCCTCAGTTTCCTCATCTGTAAAATGAGCTGGAAAAGGAAATTGAAAACTCCTTCAGTATCTTTGCCAAGAAAACTCCAAATGGGGCCATGAGGATGCAGATACAATGGGGAAAAAAATGACCAAACAACTGAAGCTACATTAGGAATAGTCTGGAGGTTTTCATAAATGTAGTTTACCCCACATCCACAGAGAGATTCCATAGCCCATTGAAATCAACTGCCAAAGAGCATTTTAGCATTAGCCCATGTCCTCAGGAACCATTGTTCCAGTTTTCTTTTTGAGCTTTACCTGGACCCCCCATACCAGATAGAGATGGTCCAGCTGATCTTTGTTCCCTCAAGGGATAGATGTGAACACATTCTTCTTCTTTCTCACTTTCTCTTTCTCCTCCCTAAAGGCTCTAATCTTTTTTTTTAAATCCCTACCTTCCATCTTGCAATCAATACTGGGTATTAGTTCCAAGGCAGAAGAGTGGTAAGGGCTAGGCAATGGGGGTTAAGTGACTTGCCCAGGGTCAAACAGCTGGGAAGTGTCTGAGGCCAGATTTGAACCTAGGACCTCCCATCTCTAGACTTGACTCTCAATCCACTGAGCCACCCAGTTGCACCCCCCCCCACCCCAATGGCTCTAATCTTAATAGAAATCAACATGGAAGCCAGTCAGTCCTCACACACAAGGAGAAATCATTTCACCTAAATGATCACTAGCAGTTCAGTCAGCAACAAATAGAACACCCAGACTGTGCACTTTCTTCTTGTCTCCCCTGCCTGGCATCCTCTAGCACTACAACACCCACTGAGCTAATCTCTCTGCCAGAACAGACCCTGCTCCCCTCTTCTATATGCCCATGAAGAGGAAGAAGGGTATTTGCAACCAAGAGCCGTCCTATCACCCCATCCTCCCTATTTGCCGTACATTTCCCCCAATTCAAAACCCACTAAGCAAGCAAGCCACCGGGCCATCTTTTCTCATCCCAGTTACCAAGCCAATGCCAGATGTCCGAGGCAGGTCTAAGGATAGCTCTCTTAGTTCAGGTCCTGTTTGGGGATGCGTGGATGGACTGATGTCTTTGACAAAAAGGTGCATTTCGCCCTCACGCAGCAAGGATGGGTAGCATGGAGAGGAGCCCTTCTCTTGAGCTTGATAGACTCTGCCTCCCCATCTCCTTACAGAAAACCTTCCAGTAAGCAGGTCATCGGGTGCATAGGGACTTACGTGGTATCAAGCACCCACTGAGTCTGAAATGCCCTGACGCCATAGGGTGAGACTTTTTATGCCCTTAGCACCCACCCACCCGCTGAGCCACCCAGCTGCCTCCTCCACATCTACTTTTTGAAGGCATTGTCATTAAAAGTAAAATGACTGGGAGCAGCTGGGTAGCTCAGTGGATGGAGAGCCAGGCCTAGAGATGAGAGGTCTTGGGTTCAAATTTGTCCTTATACACTTCCCAGCAGTGTGACCCTGGGCAAGTCACTTCACCTCCACTGCCTAGCCCTCACCACTCTCCTGCCTGGGAACCAAAACACAGTACTGACTCCAAGATGGAAGGTAAGGGTTTAAAAAACAAAAGAAAAAGAAAAAGAAAGTAAAATGACTAAATAATCAGCCATACTACTAGTCCTATTAAACAGTATTCTATTTGTTGCAATGGGAAGTAATGCCTAGTGCATAAGAATGATTGACTTGACAAGGGCATGAGATCAGAATCTTTCCTGGAGCCTGATGAAATGGAATCCTTGAGGGACAGTTGAGCAACTGACAGTCTCTCTGAACCTGGGAGAGGAAGGAGACAGGTGTGTTTTCTGAAGCAGCTTGAGGATCATCTTTCTAGCCACAAGCCTGTGAATATCTTTGGCTGTGGATAAGAAGTCAGACTTCAGTCTTCTGCTGGACAGAGATTGAGAAGCTACTACAACTGGGGAAATGCCATCTGTGAGCCTATCTTCTGGGATTCTGGGATTTTGCTCCCCAAGAACTCTTTTGGAAGATACTGGTCCCTGATAGACTTAGCCTTTAGATAATTCAGAGATTAGATAGAATAAGCCTGATAGTGCATATATTTATTAGGTAAAAGAAGTTAAGATTTCTCCCTTATCCCTTCTTCCTTTCTCCTTTCCCCCTTACTGCTAAATAAAATCAAAATATTTAAATGTTATTCCCTCTGTGTTTCCTCCTAAACCCCTTCAAATCTATGTATTTATAACATACTAAAATGAAGGCTCTTTTTTACAGTTGTAGCCCATATATATATATATATATATATACCAGATATATGTATAGATAGATGTAAACAAATCTATCTATATTATATTATACACCATTGTGATACCTATGGAAAAATCACCTTAGTAAAAGCTTTGCCACTCTTTCCTTTTAAAGGCATTGTTGGAGAAAATTGAGTTCATCTCTCCCTGTTCTATATTATGCAGGATTTTTCTGTATGAGTTGATGAATTCTAGGGAGAGATAGCTAAAAAGGAGAAATTTCTCTAATTTTACCCCAATTATTTTCATTTTTCTTTTACTCATGGTTGATTCCCCCCCCCCCTTCTTTTGGTAACAGGAGTATTTTCTTTTACTTCTTTTTATAATATAAATTTTTCAAAAGATATCCCTTGACATTTTATTTTGTCTTTTGAAAAGGCGGTGTCAGGGAGTCCTTACTTGTACTCATGATAGTCTCACTCACCCAGAACCCTAGGCCCCCTTTGAACTATAAGATATGCCCCTTTTTCTTTTTTTTTTTTTAAACCCTTACCTTCTGTCTTGGAGTCAATACCTGTATTGGCTCCAAGGCAGAAGAGTGGTAAGGGCTAGGCAATGGGGGTCAAGTGACTTGCCCAGGGTCACACAACTGGGAAGTGTCTGAGGCCAGATTTGAACCTAGGACCTCCCATCTCTAGGCCTGGTTCTCAATCCACTGAGCTACCCAGCTGCCCCCTCCCTTTTCTAAATAAATGTTTTTATACACTAATCTTCTTTCTTATTATTCTTGGTATATTGAAATATTCACGTTAAAATAAAAATAAAAATAATACTTAAAAGAAAAAGAAATTTTCTTTTTTCCCTCACTGCTTGAGGATAATGTCACTATAGTTTATATTTCTTTTTTTGAATTTTCCATTATAATTTTAATAATAAACAATCTGAACATTTAAATATACAAATGAATTGCTTGTCGGATTTGAGAGGGGAGGCAAAAAGGGAGGGAAAGGAAATGGATCATGGAAACATGGAAAAATATTTTTTTAATAAAATAAAAATTTTAAATGACAAAATAAATATACAAACAATAACAAAAAAGATTAGTGTATAAAAACATGACTTTCTTGAAGGGAAGAAATTGTGCCTTATGGGCCACAAAGTGGGTCTGTAAGCTCTATGTATGAACCTAAAGAATAGTGTGTGTTGGGGTGAGTATGGTTATCTGCCAACAGAGCAGCCCTAACATCGATTTCATGGACAAGCCTTTGGTAAAAACTCAAGAGATGGAGTGCACAAAAGACACCCTCTAGTGGGCAATTCTCTCCAGAGTAAACCTCTATCACAGGGCAGGGAGGACTCCCAGCAGGCATTCCTTCCCTCAGTTGCGCTGCAAATAGTTCCTTCTGTAAGGCTAAAAGCAAGAAGTGATGTTCTGTCACTTCTGTATCTCCCAGCAGATGGCATCCAGCATCACTGCAGGCTGCATTTTTTTTTCTGTAATTATCTGAGGATTCTGGCAGTAATGTCCATCAAGAGACTCTATCAGCCACACTAGCCAAGGTCCTCTTTGAAGGAGTGGTTAGAATTCTGGGTCTGGAGTCAGAATCAAATCCAAATCTAGCCTCAGACATTTGCTAGGTATATGATCCTGAGCAAATCACTATCTACCTCAGTTTCCTCAACTGTGAAATGGGAATCATAATAATAGTGCCTACCTTGCAGGGTTGTTATGAGGACTGTAAAGCTCTTAGCCCCAAAGCTGGCACATAGTAGGTGCTTAATAAATGCTTTGTCTCTTGCTTTTTCCCTTTCCCTGCTCCCATCAGAAATACTCTTGTGTTGGGTACCATACAATCCAGAAGAGGACCATATTCCAGAGGTTTGCCATGTAGCAAAAGAAACAAGTTTTCTTTCCTCATAGTCTTAATGCAATTCTAGACAAGGTACCCCTACTTATGGCATCTCTTACTTTGAAAATTTTCCAACCAACTTCTGACCTCAAGTAGTGTGCTTGGAAACCAGGAGCATGCCAGTCTTTGTCATCTCCAGGAGAATAGAAAGATTGTGGGATTATGGGAGCTGGATAGTTTGATGGTACATCGAGACTGATCTCTCTACTTAAATGAGATTTCATAGATGTCATGGGAAGCCAAAGAAGTGCATGTAGAGAAGGATCCATTTGAGAATAGGAGGCAAGATAGAATGGTGACACTTCTGGTGTTTGGTCCTAGGTCTTTCCTCTCTATGCCCTCATTATGGTTGGTGGGTGTTTGTGCCAATCCATATCATACTTTCTGCTTCTAGCGAAGCTGTGGAATAAGCTCCAGCCTAATACTCTTTACCTAACGATACCAGTAGAACTTATCCCCAATTCTCATTCATAATGTAGAGCTGGGTACCCACTGCCATTTGTACCTCATAAATCTACCATTTAGAAGGATGCATAGGTGACTTAAAGACCATCACACTAATCCTATTCGAGACATCAGGTAGGGGTCATTCTGTGCACAACATAAAAGCTTGTGAAAACTGATAGAAGATAACATAATTGTTTTCTAAACTCTACAAATATGGCAAATTGTATCAAGCTCTTTCAACAAGCTCAGATTGACTTACAAAAAAGATGGTACTATGAAAGGTTGAGGCTCTGTGGATAAAGAGCCAAGTCTAGAGACAGGAAGGTCCTGGGTTCAAATCTTGCCTAAGATATTTCCCAGCTCTGTGACCCTGGACAAGTCATTTAATCCCAGTTACCTAGTTCCTATTATTCTTCTGCTTGAAATTGATACATAGTATTGATTCTAAGACAGAAGGTAAAGGTTAAAAGAAAAAAATTAGCTCCCCCCAAAAATTTCCCAGCAATGATGAAAAAATGACTCATTTGAGTTCAGTAAAGAAAATACAGGAGAAAAGATATCATTTTCCTAAAATTGTTTTCTGATATTTTTTAAAGGAAAGAACTAGCTTTTTCTTTTCATTGGGATGTTTCAGAAAAAGAGTATATAAACATGGCTATGGGGTTGGGTGGGGTAGGCATATCAAGAGTCTCATTCTTATCTAAAGTGGGCAAAAGAGGATTATTTATCCCAGAGGGAAATACTTTTCCCAGCAGGGCCAGCAGGAAGTTTGTAGGTTCCAGAGACTTTAAGGCACAGTTGAGGGAGCAAGAACAAGCTCTGGACATAAATTAATTTAGAAAGGCACTCAGTGAAGGGAGAAAACAGCTTTAGGAACAATGGCAAAGAGAGTTGAAGTGTAAACTCAACTGAGAAAAATCCAGCAGAAATGTTGAACCCTAGGGATATTGCTTGAGAACTCTGTGAGAGAATATTTCCTTTGCCTTGTTGTTCATCCTTTGTTTTCAAAGAAATACAATGACCTCATGGGATGATGTCTTGCCTTGATCATGAATTGGATTTAACTGAGGGGTCAAGTTGCACATAGTCTTCAGCTTCACTCTCTTCTGAAAGTCACTGAAGTCCAGCAGCAAGACAAAAGTCAGGACAACTGGTGATGGTCCAGGATGCAGTGGATGAACGTGGCATCTTCAGCTGCCTTCAGAGTCACTGGAACAATTTTGTTCTCACTGCCCATTCCAATTGGGGGAAGTCTTCACATGCTTGGAGTACTCACCTCCCCAACTCACCTACAGGTTTGAAGCCTGCCAATGAGTCTCTACCTGGTTTAACCTGTCCACTAAGATAGTTTTACTGGGGCTTGGCTGCTGCCCATGGTATAGTTTCTTGGAGCTTCAGTGACAGTTGGGTGAAAGATGGCCACCAAAGAGGGATGAGGAGCCCTGAAAAGGCTCAGCAAGCCCTCACAGTGGAGGTGCTAGTCTTCCCTGAATACTCCATACTCCCCCACGTTGTACTACTGTACATTTGAACCCATTCTTCCTGTATTCACAGTATGTATTTGTTAGCAAAGTTTCCCTTGTCTTATGAGGGAAGATGGAGAATATTTTGTAGCTATTGCTTTTATGGTGTCTTCTTAGGAAATTTGAGTATTAATGGGAAACAAGCTTACCAGTAGAAGAAGACTATGATGGCTACTTCTGGAGATGTCTAGTCATAATCATTGTTTAGGAGGGGTATCTTAGAAGAGGTACTAGAGTATTAGAATCCTGGGAGGGGGGGGCAAACAATATTTTTCCCATGTTAGAGATCAGAAGAGGGTATGGCCTGAAGGAATATGTCAGCAAAAATATTCTGAATTATTAATTAAAGAAAAAATTTCAATTAAAAAATAAAGGAATATGTCAATTCAAGGAGATATAGGGCTCACTGGTGGTGTTTGAAACTAGATAATACTTACAGAGAACATCCTAGTGTGAGAAGCTGGAGAGAAGAGACAGGGAATGCCTCATTACAGAAGGAGAAGAAGACTGCAAAATTCATATCTTCTTGGATATCTTTTCTGATGCATCAGAAGCTTTCGTTCCTTCTGCAGCATATGCTCCCTAGGGGAGTCCTGAGTGTTGGGCTATGCTGCCAAGCTTTCTGAGGTCTGAAACACAGAAAACACCAAAGAAATTGGCAGTGATAAATCTTTGTCACAAGAGCCAATAATAGCCCTTATTTCTGACACCGCCATCTAAGACTTTCTTCTCTGATATATATTCATTTCAGAGGTCGCCAGATCCCCCACAAGTAACATTGCTATAGAATGGTTTTAGATACTTTTTATGCCATAAACTTTTTTGTCAGTCTGATGAAACCTATGGATTTCTTCTCATAATAATATTTTTAAATGCCAAGGAAACCAATGAATTATATTGAAATATGGTTATCTGATTACTTTAAAATTTATTATATAGTAACATCCATGTACCCCTATAAATACATTAAATAACAAGAAAATACATTTAAAATGTAGGCAAATTAAAGTTAAATTTTTTTTGTTAAAGATATCAAGATGGGGAGCAGCTGGGTAGCTCAGTGGATTGAGCCAGGCCCATAGAGAGGAGATCCTGGGTTCAAATCTGGCCATAGACATTTCCTAATTGTGTGATCCTGAGCAAATCACTTAACTCCCATTATCCAGCCCTTTCCACACTTCTACCTAGGAACCGCTACACAGTATTGATTCTGAGGCAGAAGGTAAGAGTTTAAAAAACCAAAAAAGACATATTAGGATGAAAGTTATTTTTGCTTAGCCTGAATAACATTAAATTATGGGCAGTAACACACATATCATGTTGTATAACTAAATTTATGGCTTTTTAAAAAATTTTATTGGTTAAACTATTAAGAATATGAATTTACCAAGATACATTGTTAAAATTGGACCTAAAGGGGCAGCTAGGTGGCTCAGCGGATTGAGAGCCAAGCCCAGAGGCTTGGTTGATCCTGAGTTGAAAATCTGTCCTTGGACACTTTCTAGCTGTATGATCCTAGATAGGTCACATAACCCCAATTGCCTAGCCCTAACCTCTCTTCTATCTTGGAACCTTGCTTGGTATTGGTTCCAAGACAGAAGGTTAGGATTATTATTTTTTTAATTAAGTATTTTTACTTTATATATATTATATACTAAATATAGTTTACTTTGCAAGGATTCTCCAAGACTTTCTGAGTTAAATTTCAATTGTAATATTTTTTTGTCCTACAACAAATGAGTTCATTTCTGGCTACGTTGATACCTTGAATATAGTTTATATCAGTAAAAAAAAGAATTGTGAGTCTAGACTTCAAATTTAAAGTCATCAAGAAGTAAATGATTTTAAAAGAGTTTTGAAGTATCTCTAAGTATCAACAGATTTCTCTTTTCAGAGAAATTGACAAAGAATTGTGTGTCTTCATTCTGGATTGGTAAAGAACTTCTTCCACCACTGGAAGGTTTGCAAGTATGTTGGCCTCTGCGTATCAGCAGCTTAGCCAAGAAAGCTTGTCATTTCTTTTTCAGTAGTATCCATAATGGTCTCTTCAGCAACTTTAATTGAAACATTTATCTCACTTATCTGGTTCAAATTATCTTCCAGGTAAGCCAAACAATGAACAAAATCTGGTTTTTTGTAAGTGTTGTATGAGTGCGTTTTCTTTTTCTTTTGGGGAAAAATATATATATATATGTATATATATATAACTCCTTTTCTTAGTTTAAACAAATGTTTCAAGATTTGTCTTCCTGAAAGCCAGTGAACTTCTGTGTGATAGAGAAACACTCCATATTCAGCTCCCATTTCTTGACAAAATCTTTTTTAAAATGTGAGATTCAGAGCCCTGCTCCTGATAAACTTGAAAATTCTTATGACTTCTAAAATTTTTTTTTATTTAGTCAATTTAGAACATTATTCCTTGGTTACAAGAATCATATTCTTTCCTTCCCTCCCCTGCCCTACACCTTTCCATAGCTGGTGTGCAATTCCACTGGGCATTACATGTGTCCTTGATCAGAACCTATTTCCATGTTGTTGATGTTTGCACTAGGATGTTCATTTAGATTCTACATCCCCAGCCATATTCCCTTGACCCATGTAATCAAGCAGTTGTTTTTCTTCAGTGTTTCTACTCCCACATTTCCCCCTCTGAATGTGGATAGTGTTCCTTCTCCTAGATCCCTCCAGGATGTTCAGGATCACTGCATTGCCACTAATGGAGAAGTTCATTACATTTGGTTGTACCACAGTGTGTCAGTCTCTGTGTACAATGTTTTCCTGGTTCTGCTCCTCTCACTCTGCATCAATTCCTGGAGGTTGTTCTAGTCCTCATGGAATTCCTCCACTTTATTATTCCTTTTAGCACAATAGTATTCCATCACCAACAGACACCACAATGTGTTCAGCCATTCCCCAATCGAAGGGCATCCCCTCATTTTCCTATTTTTGGCCACCACAAAGAACACAGCTATGAATATTCTTGTACAAGTCTTTTTGTCCATTATCTCTTTGGGGTACAAACCCAGCAGTGCTATGGCTGGATCAAAGGGCAGAAAATCTTTTATCACCCTTTGGGTATAGTTCCAAATTGCCCTCCAGAATGGTTGGATCAATTCACAACACCACCAGCAATGAATTAATGTCCTGACTTTGCCACATCCCCTCCAGCATTCATTTCCTTCCATTGCTGTCATGTTAGCCAATCTGCTAGGTGTGAGGAGATACCTCAGAGTTGTTTTGATTTGTATCTCTCTGATTATAAGAGATTTAGAACACTTCTTCATGTGCTTATTAATAGTTTTGATTTCTTTATCTGAGAACTGCCTATCCATGTCCCTTGCCCATTTATCAATTGGAGAATGGCTTGAATTTTTGTACAATTAATTTAGCTCTTTATAAATTTGAGCAATTAGACCTTTGTCAGAGGTTTTTGTTATGAAGATTGTTTCCCAATTTGTTGCTTCCCTTCTAATTTTGGTTGCACTGGTTTTGTTTATACAAAACCTTTTTAATTTGATGTAGTCATTCTGTGATTTTTTTCTAGCTCTTGCTTGGCTTTAAAAATCTTTCCTTTCCCAAAGATCTGACAAATATACTATTCTGTGTTCACCTAATTTACTTATAGTTTCCTTCTTTATGTTCAAGTCATTCACTCAATCTGAGTTTATCTTGGTGTAGGGTGTGAGGTGTTGATCCAAACCTAATCTCTCCCATACTGTCTTCTAATTTTCCCAGCAGTTTTTATCAAATAGTGGATTTTGGTCCCAAAAGCTGAGATCTTTGGGCTTATCATAGACTGTCTTGCTGAGGTCACTTACCCCAAATCTATTCCACTGATCCTCCTTTCTGTCTCTTAGCCAGTACCAAATTGTTTTGATGACCACTGCTTTATTATATAGTTTGAGACATGGGACTGCTAGGCCGCCTTCCTTCACATTTTTTTTTATGATTTCCCTGTATATCCTTGATATTTTGTTCTTCCAAATGAACTTTGTTATGGTTTTTTCTAATTCAGTAAAAAAAAGTTTATTGGCAGTTCAATGGGTATGGCATTAAATAGGTAAATTAATTTGAGTAGGATTGTCATTTTTATTATGTTAGCTAGTCCTATTCATGAGCAGTCAATGTTTTTCTAATTGTTTACATCTAGTTTTAATTGTGTGGAGAGTGTTTTGTAGTTGTGTTCATATAGTTCCTGTGTTTGTCTCCGGAGATAGATTCCTAAGTATTTTATATTGTCTAGGGTGATTTTAAATGGAATTTCTCTTTCTAATTCTTGCTGCTGAGATGTGTTGGAGATATATAGAAATACTGATAACTTATGTGGGTTTATTTTGTATTCTGCAACTTTGCTAAAGTTGTTGATTATTTCCACTAGCTTTTTAGTTAATTCTCTAGGACTCTTTAAGTAGTCCATCATATCATCTGCAATGAGTGATAATTTGGTCTCCTCATTGCCTATTTTAATACCTTCAATTTATTTTTCTTCTCTCATTGCTACTGCTAGTGTTTCTAGGACAATGTTAAATAATAGAGGTGATAATGGGCATCCTTGTTTCACTCCTGATCTTATTGGGAAGGCTTCTAGTTTATCTGCACTGCAGATGATATTAGTTGATGGTTTTAGATATATACTGTTTATTATTTTTAGGAAAGGCCTTTCTATTCCTATGCTTTCTAGTGTTTTCAGTAGGAATGAGTGCTATATTTTATCAAAGGCTTTTTCTGCATCTATTGAGATAATCATGTGATTTTTGTTGGTTTGCTTGTTAATATGGTCAATTATGTGGATGGTTTTCCTAATATTGAATCATCCTTGCATTCCTGGTATGAATCCTACCTGGTCATAGTGAATAACCCTTGTGATGACTTGCTGGAGTCTTTTTGCTAGTATCGTATTTAAGATTTTTGCATCTATATTCATTAGGGAGAATGGTCTATAGTTTTCTTTCTCTGTTTTTAACCTTCCTGGCTTTGGGATCAGTACCATGTTTGTGTCGTAAAATGAATTTGGTAGAACTCCTTCTTGGCCTATTCTGTCAAATAGTTTGTATAATATTGGGATTAGTTGTTCTTTGAATGTTTGATAGAATTCATTTGTGAATCCATCTGGATCTGGGGATTTTTTCTTAGGGAGTTCTTTGATGGCTTGTTCAATTTCTTTTTCTGATATGGAGTTGTTTAGGTAATCTATTTCTTCCTCTGGTAGTCTAGGCAATTTATTTTTTTGTAAGTATTTGTCCGTATTTCCTAGATTACTATATTTTTTGCCATATAATTGGGAAAAATAATTAACTCCTATGACTTTTGACAAAATTTCTTTCAGAGTTATTAGAAATCTCTATTACTAGTGCTTGTGTAAAAATCAATGCACGACAATGATTAAGAAGCTTCCTTTTTCATTGAAGAAGCAAAACCAGATGTATTGCCAAGCATGAAAAAACTCCATCTGGGTATGAAAATTTTCATTTCATTAAAAGCTTTGTTTTAAATTACGGTATCTGTTGGTGATGGAATACTATTGTGCTGAAAAGAATAATGAACTGGAGGAATTCTATGTGAACTGAAACGACCTCTAGGAATTGATTCAGAGTGAAAGGAGCAGAACCAGGAGAACATTGTACACAGAGACTGATATACTGTGGGACAATCAAATGTCATAGACTTCTCTACTAGCAGCAATGCAATAATCCAGGACAATTCTGAGGGACATATGAGAAAGAACACTATCCACATCCAGATAAAGCCCTGTGGGAGTAGAAACACAGAAGAAAAACAACTCCTTGATCACATGGTTCGATGGGGATATGATTGGGGATGTAGACTCTAAGAGATCACCCTAGTGCAAATATAAATAATATGGAAATAGGTCTTGATCAATGACACATGTAAAACCCAGTGGAATTGCTCATTGACTGGGGTGAGGGGGGAGAAGAAGGAAAGAACATGAATCATATTACTCTGAACAAATCTTCTAAATTAATTAATTAAATAAAAAATTTCAATTAAAAAAAGCTTTGTTTTGCAAAAACAAAAAACAAAAAACATTTTACCATTTCTAAATTGTTGATGACCTCTGTAAAATTCAAAAAGTATTCACAAATTAAGAATTTATCTTTAATGGCACCAGGATACACATAGCAAACAAAAACAAAGGAGCTAGATATATTAAGATATGTCTGTTGTTTATTTGAATTACATACTAAAAAGGAATATAGCAGGGCAACCAGTTCCTTCATGACCTGCTTCAAAATGTCAAAAGAAATATCAACTAATTGCTTACTAATAAGAGGAAGGGGAGAAGGGAGGGAGGGGATTCTTTCTTAAATGGTGGAAACAGTGAAAATTGCTTGTCAACTCCAGGACAGGGAAGGGAAGAGGGGAGGTAGACAACAAAAATCATGTAACCATGGGGGAAATTTTTAAAAAATAAAAATTTAAAAATAAAACAAAATGATGGAAAATGTTTTTAAATGTAATTTGGGGAAAATTAAAATTAAAAAAGAAGTATCAATTACTCTAGAATGTATCATATCAGCTGACAATGGAACTACTTTCAGTTTTTTCTTTTCTTCCAGTCCACTTATCGAACTTTACTAAAATCTCTCCAATAGCATGGGACTTCTTTTGTCTGGCAATCCCTTAAACAATTTGATAGGACACTTAAAGAAAAGGTCTTTGTGAAATGGTGTATCCAAGTATTGGAATTTTCCCAGTTTTTTTTTTCATTGAACTTTGTTCATACGAAAACAATTTTCACCTTTTGATTTATTTTCAGGATTGACATATATAAGATGGCTTTCAGTTTTGCTACCTTCATTCTTCTGTTTGCAAGAATTCTTCTGCACAAGTCCATTGTGGTTTTTGTGTTACATCATTTTCGTTAATGCAAGTGAATTCATCCTTTCTTTTCTTCAACATTTCAATTTAAGTTGTCTGTAAAAATAGTAAGCAAATAAACCTAAACTAAAATACTTGATTCATTAATATTTTTAAACTCAATATTTTATATCATTTTTATTTGCTTGATAATTCTGAATAGGAATAAGTAATTTATATGCTAATTAAGAAAAGTCCAAGATATTCAAGAAATTTACATGAGGAGTAGTAAAATTAGATAGGTTTTATAATTTATCCAAAGTTTTAACACTTGGCTATTAACCCTCTGCATATGGAATAAAGAAGTAGCTTATGAGACATGACCTTCCTGGAATTTGACTATTCTTTCACATGAAGTTGCATTACTTCCTGTGCCTTCCTAAAAATAATAGTTCTCATTTCTAATCTCATTTGCAGTTTTCTCATGATGGTATTTTTATAGATACGAATACAAGAATATCACTTATACAGCCTACAATATATGCATACCTTTACTTCATAACATGGGAACTATACAAAATGAAAATACAAAAAGAAAAAACAGAAGAAACTTTCTATTCACAGAACATGTAACGCTGTGTATGACCCATATCACTGAGAAATCTGTTAGCAATAATGAGAAGTTACTTTAAATGAAATAGTTATCTCAACTGCCAAGTGTGTTTGAATTTGCCTGATCTATATTGGTTATCTTTGTTTAAAAAGGGGGAGACTTAAGGGAGGGGGAACTTAATTTATGGCAGCTTAAGAATTCTAGTTTGAACTGCTCAATTTTATAAAACTTTAAAGAACAATGAAAATGACTCATCATATATATATATATAATTTTTTTTAAACCCTTACATTTTTGTCTTGGACTCAATACTGTGTATTGGTTCCAGGGCAGAAGAGTGGTAAGGACTAGATGATGGGGGTTAAATGACTTGCCCAGGGTCACACAGCTGGGAAGTGTCTGAGGCCAGATTTGAACCCAGGACCTCCCATCTCTAGGCCTGGATCTCAATCTACTGAGCTACCCAGCTGCTCCTTATCTTCTATGTATTGAAAAACAAGTTATTGTAGATAAGGAATGCTAGAAAAAAGTAAATGTACCAGTCACCAATATGAGAAAATACAATTTCTCTCTGATGGCACAGTAGCCTGACAATTGGGAAGATATCTATCACATGTGACCTAATGATGACTCTAATAATGACAGCAATTTCAAAGTATTGATGATGGTAACAAGGTATTTATAAGTTATATTGTAAAAGGGAATTCTTTGTTCTCTCTGATTTTACACTTGTGAAAAGGAATCCTTTATTCTCTTTGTCTATTTTGATTTAACACTACCTTAAGTACCCCTACTTAGATTGTGAAGATGGGCTTAACTCTCCTTTGTCTACTTTTGAATTGAATCAACAAAAGATTAAACACCCTACTTAGTACTAGGTAAGAAGTTAGCAAGGTACTTATAGAACTCACAAGTCACTACCCTTTTAACTCGGTCCCAAACTTGTGAATCCTATGATCAGAGTTTACACCCTCAGAAACTCAATCAGCCTTTTGTTAAGTATTCACCCCTTCAGAAGGTGAGGACTGGTTCCCACAAACACTTCCTCCTGGTCATTGCTAGACAATTTGGAAACTGTGATTGGCCCCTGTAAATAGGGGCAGGGACAAGAAATCACCATAAAAAGCCATGAATCCTCTCATTTGGGTCAGTCCTGTGGAGATAGTCTCCTGACTAGAGAGAGTCTTCCAGGGAGCTTAGCTGGAAACAGCAGCTTGGATCATGAGCTTGGAGCTTGGCTTCAACTTGTATTCTGCCTCCTGGACTACTTTGCGGTATGAGTGAAAGGCTGACTCCTTTCCTAGTTTCTGGAGAGGCTAGCTTCCATCTTGGAGCAGGCCACATGATTATTCACTACTGGCCTTTTAAAAAAATTAATTTAATTTTTATTAAAATTAAAAATAAATAATAAAATATTATATTTTATCAGGTTTATTAAAGATCATTAGAAATCAAGGAATAAAGAGGATACAAAATAAAAACCATGTGCCTATGGCTGGTTAGCCATTTTCAAAATTTCCTCACCTTACCACCATAACCTCTGATGCTACATGATGCCAAAAAGAGAGGAGGAGCCACAATGTCCAATCCCTTTATCCTCTGTCTACAGGAGGTACATAATAACAGGAAATCAGTAGGCTCTCCAGATATGTAGTTCTTTTTTTAGGGTAACAGATTTTCATTTATACACCTTCCTGGTTGAGAACTAATTAATCTCTGCCTGGATTAAGATAGGATAAACAATTTTTCTATCCCCTTTACATTTCTCTACTTTATTGTTTCCTCTCTATTTTATAAATAAACTTCTGACTTTAAATATAATATATATTGGCTATAACATAATTTCATAAAATTATTGTCCAACCATTAATTTTCCTCTTTACAATATGGTGTATGAAAATATGTGTGACTTCACTTGGCTACAAAGTCATAGGTACTGCTGATACAGCTATGATTTCTTGCCTACATTCTAATTTAAGGAAAACTTTTTTAAAATATTAATTAGAGGTTAATGGAAACAAAGATCCTCAAAAAAGAATCCCTGTTCTGGAGGCTATGTGAAAAATTGTCAAAGGAGTAAGTGAACAGCTATAAGAACCATGTGTGATGGGAAAAGGTCTGCTGGGTGTGTGGGTCAGCAGGAGTATTCCATACTTTCATCACAGTGACAGATATTTTGAATGCTAAGCACTTCCACAAAGTTGCTATAGACCTCTTGCTAAATTTCACCACCAGCACAGCTAGTTTCAGTGGCTTTTTCACCATCAGAATCTTCAATTTTGTTCTCTTCTTACCTGTTTGACTACTGCTTAGTTTTCTTTGCCAGAATATCATCAATGTTATGCCCTTTAATTGTGGGAATATCCCAACCTTCTGTACTTGGGCCTCCTTTATTCTCTCTCTACACCATTTCTTTTGCTAAGTTTATCAACTCCAATCATTTGAAGAACCATTTCTAAGCAGACAATTCCCAAATCTATATTTCCAGCCCTAGCCTCTGTAGCCTCTTCATCATTAACTGCCTTTTGGATATTTTGAACATGGATGTTCTATAACTTCTCAAATAAAACACAACCAGAACCAAATTCATCTTTTACCCCCAAAATCTCTTCAACAGCTCTGTGTCTATTGAGAGCATTAAAATCATCCTTCTAATCCTTGATTCCTAATTCATACTTTCTCTTTAATCCAGGCAATGCCAAGTTTATTATTTCTGCTTCTACACTTTCACTCCCATCCTTCCCAGCTCTCTGCCAACACAGCTTCCATTCTCATAAGGCCCTCATCACCTCTTGATTGGATTATTGTGATAGACTCCTAATTCTTCTCCCTGGAAACCTTATTCTTATCCAATTCATTATCAAAGCCATTTTCCTAAACCACATGTCTCTCCACCACTGAATACATTCCAGTGACTCCCTTTTATCTCTAAGGTCAGATAAAAAAAATCCTCTGCCAGGCATTTAAAGTCTTTCATAGTCAGGATCTAACCTATCTTTCTCATCTTAATTTAGACATTTTATGATCTAGCTTAAGTAGTCTTACTTTTCTTTTCCTCAGATACTCCAATTTCATTCTCATGCTTTTGCTAACTGTCTTTCCTGGATTGCACTTCTTCCTGTTAGAGTAAACCCCTTAGTTTCTTTCAAAGATCAGCTCCGACATAAGCATCTACAGGAAAGTTTCCTGTGTCCCAACTATTAGTGCCAATTGGCTCCTGGCCTCATCATTCAACTGAAACAGCTCTTTTCAAAGACAAGATTTTTTAAATGGCCAAAATTAATGGCATTTTCTCAATCTTTATCC
The DNA here is from genome assembly GCF_027887165.1 of Monodelphis domestica. Lineage (NCBI taxonomy): Eukaryota > Metazoa > Chordata > Mammalia > Didelphimorphia > Didelphidae > Monodelphis > Monodelphis domestica. The sequence goes on along the minus strand of NC_077230.1, from coordinate 17,475,869 downwards.
TTGACCTTTCCAAAGCTTTTGACATCTTTGCTCACTCTCTTCTCCTTGATACCCTCTTCTTACCTCTTCGTGTGTGTGTGTTTAACACTACTTTCTCCTCATTTTCTTCCTATCTAACTACTTTTTCTCAGACTACTTTCATCCAGGTCATGCCCACTAAGTATGGCTATCCCAAAGGGTCCTGCCTCCAGACCTCTTCTCTTGATATTGTATATTATTTTACTTGATGACCTCATCAGTTCTCATGAATTAAATTATCATCTCTATACTTATCATTCTTAAATCTATTTATCCATCCCAAATTTCTCTGGTGACCATCAGACTCACATCTCCAGCTGCCTATTAGATATCTTAAACTATATGTATATAGACATTTTATAGACATGTTGAATGTCCAGAATGGAACTCATTATTTTCTCCCCCAGTTCCTCCCTTCTTCTTAACTTCCCTGTTACTGTCAAGGTTACCATCACCCTCCAAGTCACTCAGGCTCACAACTTAGGTGTCATCCTCAACTCCTCACTTTCTCTCACCCCTCTATCCAATCTTTGGCCAAGGCCTGTTGATAGTATCTTAACTATCTCTCACATGCTTTTCTGTCCCTCCTCTGACATAGCCACTACCCAAGTACAATCTCTTATCACCTCACACCTGGACTATGGCAATAACCTACTGGTTGGTCTGACTGCCAAAAGGTTCTCCTCACTCTAGTTCATGCATTCATCTGCCTTTTTTTATCCCTTACCTTTTGTCTTGGGATCAAGTCTGAGACAGAAGAGCTTAAAATGGCATCAAAACTTTTGGGACATTATGTCTATAGGATAATAGAGAGATACCACAGAGAAAAAAGCATTAGCATTAAGGTAAATGGGGAAAGCTTCTTGCATCAGGTAGAATTTTTAGTTGGAACTTAAAGAAAATCAAGGAAAGCCAGAAGATGAGGAAGTACAGAATTCCTGGTATATGGGAACAATATGTATAAGTGCTTGGAATCAGGAGATGGAGTGTTGTGTCCCAAGAAAATCAAGAAAATGAGTGTCCCTGAATTGTAGAATATGTGAGGAAATAAGAAGACTCGGAAGATAGAAAATGAGCACATTTGAAAGGCTTTAAAAGGCAAACAGAAGATTGTATATTTGATCCTGAAGGTAATAGGGAGCTACTGGTATTAACTGGGGAGTTCATATTATCAGATCTGTATGTTAAGAAGATAACTTAGTGGTTGAGTAAAGAAGGGACTGAAATATAGAGAGTCTCCAGGCAGTAAAATCAACCAGAAAGCCATTGCCATAGTTCAGATGTGAGGTGATGAGGAGAAAGAGGAGAGAAGGGGATATATACAAGAAATGTTTTGAAGGTAGAACCAACATGACTTAGCCACAGATTAGATATGACAAATGAGAGAGAGTTAAGAATAGAGTGACTTCTAATTTTTGAGTCTAGGTGACTGGGATAATGGTAATGTCTTGATAGTAATAGGGAAGTGAGTAAGAGTGGAATGTTTGGGAAGAAGGATAATGAATTCTCTTTTGGATATGTTAAGTTTAAAATGTCCACAGGATATCCAATTCAAGATTTTGTCCAAGATGTCAGTTGATGTTGTAAGCCTAGAAGTCAAGAATGAGGTTAGGACTATATAAATAGATCTGAGAATAGATCATTTAACCCGTAGAAGCCAATGAAACAACAAGCAAAAGAAAAAGACTTATGTTAACTAGGTTCACTATAAATATGTTACATGATTTCATCTGAGCCCTCAGGGCAGCAAGGCAATCTCTTTATAACTCTATTTGATTCACTATCCTACTAACCACAATGGTTTTTCTAATCCCTGTCTTCCTCCCCATTCTCAGTTGAGAATTTTGCCATAGTTGATACCCATGATTAGTGGGCATGACCTGGATGAATATCCAGCAAAGGAAGTCAGATGGAAGGACAAGGAAAGAATAGTCTCTCTCTCTCTCTCTCTCTCTCTCTCTCTCTCTCTCTCTCTCTCTCTCTCTCTCTCTCTCTCTCTCTCTCTCTCTCTCTCTCTCTCTCCCCCTTTCTCTCTCCCCCCCTCTCTCTCTCTCTGTCTTACACAAACACACACACACAGTCACACACATACAGTCACACTCACACACACACATTTAGAGAAAATATTATCAGGTAGTAGAGAATGACCAACAATGTTTGTGTCTGTAAAGAGGTTGAGAAGGATGAGAACTGAGAAAAGATTTGGCAATTAAGAGATCATTGGTAATTTTGGAGAGGGCAGTTTTGGTTGAATAATGAGATTGGAAGTCAGGCACAGAGAATGAGAAGAAAGAAATGAAGTAGAGGCATCCATTGCAGATGATCTTCTCATGTTTAGCCATAAAAGACAGGAGAAATATGGAAAGATAGCAAGGATGGATGGAGCAAATGATGGTGTTTTGAGGATGGGGGACATGGACATGTTTATAGGTAGTAGGAAAGCATTTAGTAGACAGGGAGAAATTGGACATAAACTTATGGGTGAGGATGTCAGAAGAGGCAATCTGCTAGAGAAATCAGGCTATAATGATTTCTTTTGAGGTTCTCCATGGCAAGATTGAGGGATACCTCTTTGTATGAAGCAGAGATGAAGGCGGGGAAAATAACGGAAGTCATGAAGCTGATGCAAAATGAGAAGATGCTCTCAAAAATGCCCTCAATTTTTTCAGTGAAATATAAGGAAGGATTCAGTTGAGAGAGGGAGAGAAAGCTATATAGGAAGTTTGAGTGGGGACAAAAGAGCTTGGAAAAGTTGCTGGCGTATATGGGATAATGAATCAATTAGAGGTGTAAAAAGGTTGCCTTAATGCACTGAGGACTCAGCTGAGATTTTATGCTATAAAGTTATAACAGTAGACATAGTTTTATGATTTTCTGTAGCTTCATTCTCACGTATATGGGATAGGTGCTATTATGGCCCCCATTTCGCAGTGGAAGAAATAAAAGCAGAGATTAATTGAAATGCTGAGTCACCCAGCAAGTTAAGTGTCTGAGCCTGGATTTGAATTCAGGTGTTTCAGACTCTACGCCCAGTGCTTTTATCCATTGTACCAAACTGTCCCAAAGGAATTTCAACATTCATGAACATGGAAATGGAGCACTTGTGGATGATGGAGCTGAAGTGGAATGGAGGATTAGATGATGGGAAATGAATATGTTAAGAAACTGGGAAATGGGATTTTTTAGAGGAAATATCAGTATATTGGTATGACAGCTGGAGTTGTGGAGGAGAAAACAACTGTGAGCCAGACACTAAAATCATTGTGGGAGGAAGAAGAGTATCTAGGGAAATTGGGGGTTTTGAGGAAGTATCATTCTATAATTTGGAAGTCCTCTAGTTTGAGGACAGAAATTGGGAAAGAAGGAACCCTTCCCTCCTTTAAGGATATATCACTGATGAATATTGATGGGAATTTTTTTTAAAACACTAGCAAAGAAATTACAAAGCATATGTTCCCCCAAATTATTCATTATGATCAAGTTGGCTTCATGCCAGAATTGCAAGGATTCAACATTAAAGAAATTTAACATAAAGATTAACATAATCATCTACATCAAAAATACCATGATTCACATGATTGTTTCAATGAATACAATCTCAGATTATATATATCCATGCCACACATGAGCCTATTTCTATACATTTAGGAAATACATATCTCATATAAACTCATTCATATCCTAAATAATCAAAGATTGGAGAATGGTTGAACAAACTATGGCATATGGATATAATGAAATACTATTGCATCACAAAAAATGGTGCATGTGAAGACTATAAAGAAATCAGGGAAGTAATAAAAGAGTTAATAAAATAAAATGAAAAGAAAAACGTATAACTATGCAAATATAACCCCTAGGTAGAGACAATAATAACATAAACCAAAGTTTGATAAATATACAGAAAAGGTGTTCAAAAGAAGTCTCGGAAACAAACAGGAAAGGCAGCTGAAGTGCTCAGAGAGCCAGACTTGGAGATAGGAAGTATGGGGTTCAAATCTGGCCTCAGATATTTTCTAGCTGTGTGACCCTAGGCAAGTCACTTAACCCCAATTGCCTAGCCATTAATGTCCTCTTGGCTTGGAACTGATACCTAATATTAAGATAAAATTAAGGGTTAAATAAAAAAGAAGACATCAAGGGACCTTGATGCCTTGACCAGATGTGTTGCCTATTGGCATATAATATGCTGTATGTATATGCTCATTTTTCCCACTAACACTGTGTACACAGAAGAGATCACCCCAGGTTAGGACAGCTAGTTGGCACAGTGGTGCTGAGTCTGGAGTCTGAATTCCAATCTGGCCTCAGGCACTTACTAATTGTGACCCTGGGCAAACCACTTAGTCCTATTTACCTCATTTTTCTCATCTGTAAAATGAACTGGAGAAGGAAATGGCAAATCACTCCAGGGTCTTTGACAAGAAAAACACAAATGGGATGAGGAAGAGTCAGACACAACTGAACAACTAATTAGGTATTTTGGGCAGCTGGGTGGGTCAGTGGATGGAGAACTGGACTTGGAGTCAGGAAGACCTGAATTCAAACACCGCAGACACTTAATAACTCTGTGACCTGAGAGCAAGTCATTTAACTTCTATTTGCCTTCATCCACTGGGAGAAGGAAAAGGCAAATCTCTCCAATATCTTTGCCAAGAAAATCCCACAGACAGTGTGGTCCACTAGGTCCTGAAGAGTCAGACAACAATGCAACTCTGCATTTATAATGGAGGTGTTTCATGGCTATTTTTCCAATAAATTCTTTTGTTTTGAACTAATAGAGTTAAATGGCTAAAGACTAAAAATAAATACATAAGTGGGGCTTCTGAGCTAGAGTTTCAACAGTGTGGGCTGACCTACTACCTTAAACCAGTAGGAACAATCCATAGAGGTACCCAAAACACAAGTGTGTCAGGGCTAAACCCAGAGAATTTTAGTACAAATTTTAAATATTTCTTAAAAGGAATAGTGAATGTTTAAATACATGGACCAACCTTCCTTCTAGGGTGATCCACGTCTGGGAGAAATTTGATTTAAAGGAGAAAAGAGTCTTTCCTTTTTCAAACAGATTTGTGATTTCACATTTCATAACTCCACTAAAACAGACTGCCAACTATCCACAATTTATAGTCTTTGAGAATTGCCTAGGGCATTGAGAGATTAAGTGACTTGTCCATGGTCACAAATATGTGTCAAATCAGAACTTGAACCCAGGTCTTCCTGTAAGCAAAACCCTTACCCAGGCAATGGGTGACTTGCCCAGGGGCCACACAGCTAGTGTCTGAGGCTAGATTTGAAACCAGGTCTTCCTGACTCCAGGTTTAGCTCTCAATCCACTGAGCCACCTAACCACCACCTAGCCTCTACCCCCATTAGTACTTTCTAAAGCCAGACCCAAATGAATTCCTTTTTAGTAGCAATTCTAAATATTCAATAGCCTGATAGCCAAGATGATCTCCTGAGCATGAAATAGCTCACCTAGCTCCCAAATATTTAATCCAACAAAACCCCAAAGTTCACACAAGACAGAAAAATGATTAAGAGACCCAATGAGAAACTTCAGTTAAGTCACTACTCCCACTCACATTTGGGGACAAAAAATCCCCAAACAAACAAATTCAGAAAGCATTGAGGAAAGCATGGAGTATTGGGAAAAGGAATCTCTCCAGAATGATCAGGGATGGGTCCCATCTGTGTGTGGTTGAAGCAAGTGAGAAAGGCTCCCATGAGAAAGCCCCAAGAAAATCAGAAACTATCAGACAGCCTTAGTGAGCAAGCAGTAGCTGTAGCAACAGCAGCAGCACCAGCAGCAGTAACCAATCAGTGCTGAGTAACACAGTGCCATTATGGCTCAGAATAGGACAGCACAGCCCAGGGATCAGAGGTCCCTTATACTGTATCTGAGACACCAGAAAGAGCCCTAAAGATTCAGAGCTCATGAGGTGGAGCTCACCAAAGACTCCATTCCCTCTCCAGTAATTAACTTCCCTTTTGATCCTTCCCTTTCTCATCCCCATTTGTTTCTCAGATGAGCATCACCAAACTGTTTTGTGTTTGTGTGTATTCAACTCTCTTTGGTCCATTTCCTGAGTGGGATTCATGTGATACCCAATTCTTCTGGCCCTTCATTCATGTATATATTCTTCTTCCCAAATATGAGAAATATCAAGTTCTTTTTCCCTTTCTTATTCTTTTCAATTCTATGATAGTCTTCATTTTATCGTCCCTTCTTTTCCCGATATTCAAACCCTTGAAATGGAACCAATCCCTCCTCCTTCTCCCAAGTGTCTTGGATATCTCAGCACAACTATCTGTTATAGTTCACATGGAACTCTCGAGTGTATAAATCAAAAGTGCTTTCTGAGTTTTATACACACTGTTACAAAATGATGAGTTTTGCCATCTAAATTTCTAAAACCACAAAAATCTTCAATGGTAAGAAGGTGAGCTTGAGGAGACATCTCACTGAAAGAAAACTGGAAGCAATATAATGTGATTTCCTGAGTCATTTTGGAGAGGTTTCAGAATTTTTCAATGTTACCTCACTTCCCCAAATCATAATCACTGCTCACTTCCAATGACCCACACTTCTTCATCCCCACCTCAGCTACACCTAAAAGTAGTTATACACATAATCTTGTTACCATACATAAATATATCACCTCCATGTTCAAGAATCTCCAAATCCCTTTAGCTGATCATAATCTATTATTGCTATTCCCATCTCTCCTTCTGTCTTTCCTTACCAAACCCTACTCTTTGTTCATGCTCCCTCCATGCTTCCATTTCCTCTCAGGCCACCTCTTTGCATCAGCCACTCTCTCTATCCCCCATCATGATTGCTCTTCTCTTCTCTTGAGTCCCTGGCCCCCTTATCATATCTCCAGTCCAACCCTACCAAACTTCAGTCTTGGATCACTCCCACTATTTGTAGCTTTTGATCATACACACACACATGCTACTGGACAAAGGTAGAGAAAATCACACAACTATTCTGATTGGGTCCACTACAGATTTATGTTACATAACCCAAATGGACCCTAACTGCTACTGGACAATCCTACTGTGTGTCCTTTGTCAACTCATTTCCCATTCTCTACAGTAGCTCTTCCAAACCTTTTCATCCCTTCTCAAATTTCTCATGGTTCTTCTTCCCCATCCTCTCAGTTGAGAATTTTGCCTTATATTTTATGGAAAATATTGAGACTATTTACCAAAAGCTCTCTCTTCTTCCCTGCTCCCTATCTCATATCTCTCAGAAATCTGCCATATCCCTCCCTTTACCCCATCTTACATGAAGAAGTGACCTTACTCCTTACCAAGGCTAATATCTTTATCAGCTCAAAAGATCCATCTCCATCCCATCAACTTCTACTGATTGCTGCCTCTGACATCACTACTCAGTCATTTATTTTCAGTCTATTTCTGTCTATTGGGTACTTCTCTATTATCTAGAAATATGTCTATGACTCCCCAATCTTCAAAAAAGCTTCACTTGATCTTTCTTATCCCACTCTCTATTGTCCTATAGGACAATAACAAAACAAAAACGTCTTCTCTTTATGGTCAAACTCCTGGAAAAGTCCATCTATAGTAGGTATCTCCAGTTCTCAGTTACCCCTCTTCTCCTTCATACTTTCTCTTATTCTTTTTAATTTTTATTATTTTCTCTTATTGATTTGTTTATTATTTTAGGGGTTTTAAAGTATAAAGTTTTAAACATATTTTTCTATGGTTACATGATTCATGTTGTCTCCCTTCCATCTTCCCTCCCCACTCCTGGAGCTGACAAGCAATTCTACTGGGTTATACATGCATTATCACTCAAAGCCCATTTCCATATTATTTATTTTTGTAATAGAGCAGTCTTTTAAACCCCAAACTCCAAATCCTATACCTATATAAACAAGTGATAAACCATATGTTTTTCTTGGGCATTTCTACTCCCACAGTTCTTTCTCTAGATGTGGATAGCATTCTTTCTCATAAGTCCCTTGGGATTGTCCTGGATCATTGCATTGCTATTAGTAACAAAGTCTATTACATTTGATTGTCCCACAATGTTTCAGTCTCTGTGTACAATATCAACCTGGTTCTGCTCATTTCACTCCACATCAGTTCATGGAGGTCTTTTCAGTTCTTATAGAAACCAAGCAGTTCATCATTCCTTATAGCACAATAGTATTCCATCACCATCATATATATATTAAATAAAAGATAAAATAGGGAAGTTTGTACCCCCAGGGAAGTTTAGACTTTCAGTATGGAGAGGGGGAAAGAGAGGAGAACCCCCTTCTCAAAGTGGGGTTCACGGAAGACAGCAGATGTAATGAGTTGGCACAGAGAGAGGAGAGAGAATTTGAAGATTTTCCCTCTTCTGCCTTCCCTCCTTAGCTATGGCTGCTCTCCCAGATTCGCTCTTGTCCCTCTTGTCCCCCCTCCACTACTCGAGACCAAAAGGGTCTCTCCTTGATCTGTTCACTCACACTCAGCTTGGGGAACAGATAACTTTAATGTCAACTCAATCAGGTTATACATAATGGGCAGGGAAGAATGGGAAAAAGAATTTGGGAAAAGGAGGTCCCTGTCTCTATCTAAACCCTTTTCCTTCTCTCCTCAAGTTTGGAGGGGGGAGACTCAGGCCTTGGCAGCCTGAGCCCCCTGAGAGAAAGCCAGGTTGACTCACCCCTGGGCAACGGGAGCTGAGGTAAAGTCTGCACAGGTTTCTCTTCAGAAGTCCCTTCAATTGGGAAATGTTGGGGGGAAGTATTTCCAGTTACCAGCAGGAAAAATGGGTAACCCTCAGGAGAAAGTCTTTTTCCCAGCTTCTCTCTTCAGCTTCTCAAGACCAAGAGACCCTCACTGCTCTCCCAGCCAGAGTCTTCTCCTCCTCTGGATTCCACTCCTGGGGCCCCTCCCCCATCAAGGTGATCAATTTCATATATTCTTCAGCCTGGCATTTTTTCTCTAGTGCCAGCCTCTGTCGTAATACCACAATTTGTTCAACAATTCACCATTTAAGGGACAACCCCTCATGTTCCATTTTTTTTTTGCCACCACAAAAAAAGAAGGGTTTTTTTAGCTATAAATATTTTTGTGCAAACAAGTCCATCCCCCTTTTTTTTCATTTCTTTGGGGTACAAACCTAGTAGTGGTATTGTTTTATCAAAGGGCATGTGCTCTTTTAAAGCCCTTAGGACATAATTCCAAATTTTCTTTCAGAATGGCTGGATTAATTCCATACTCTTTTCACTAAGTTTTTGAACAGCACTCTCTACTGGGTTCTCCTCCTACCTAACTGAGCACTTCTCATTCTCCTTTGCTAGACCTTCATCCAGTTCATGCCCTCTAACTCACGTTTGGGTTACATGCCCCATAGTGTTATGTGTTGGAAGTTCTCTTCTCCCTCTATATTATTTCACTTATTGATCTCATCAGCTCCCATGAATTTAATTAGAATCTCTATGGTTTTTTTTAGTGTTTAACTGAATTTTTTGCTTTTTAAATTATTTTTTATTTTTTAATAATATTTTATTTCCCCCTATTACATGTAAAAACAATTTTTAACATTTTTTGTGTACTTTGAGTTCCAACCTCTCTTTTTCTGACCTTCACTCCCTCCTCTAACCCCTCCGTGAAATGGCAATCAATCTTATAAAGATTTTACATGTGCAATCATGCAAAGCATTTTTCCATATTAGTCATTTTATGGAAGAGACCTCAAATTTAAAAAAAGAGAGAAAGAAAATGAAATATAGTATGTTTCAGGCTGCATTCGGACTCCATCTGTTTTTTCTCAGAGGGCAGATGATATTTTTCATTAAAAGTCTCTGAGATTGTCTTGGATCACTGCATTGATGAGAATAACTAGGTCATTCAAAATTATTTATCAAGAAATATTGCTTGGGGCAGCTGGGTAGTTCAGTGGATTGAGATCCAGGCCTAGAAATCAGAGGTCCTAGGTTTAAATCTGACCTCAGACACTTAGCTGCGTGACCTTGGGCAAGTCACTTAACCCCCATTGCCTAGCCTTTACCACTCTTCTGCCTTGGAACCGATGCAGTCCTTTGAGCATAGTTCCAAGATGCTCTCCAGAATGGTTGGATTAGATCATAATTTCCCCAACAGTGTATTAGTGTCCCAATTTTTCCCATATCCCCTCTAACATTTGTTTTGTCAAATTAGCTAATCTGATAAGTGTGATGTGGTGCCTCAGAGTTGTTTTCATTTTCATTTCTCTAATCAAGAGTACTACATTCTTTGTACTGATGATTCTCAAATCTCCCTACCTGCCTTAATCTCTCTGTTGACCTCTGGTCTTATATTTCCAAATGCTTTTCTGAAATCTCAAACTGGATATCCAGTAGATATCTTAAACTCAACATATCTAAAACAAAAGTCATTATTTTCCCCAAGTCTTCCCCTATTCCTACTTTCCCTATAACTCTCAAGGTCAACACCATTTTCCCAGACCCTCAGATTACAACCTAGAAGTTATCCTAAACTCCTCCTTATTTCTCACCCCCATATCCAATCTGTTGCCATGGTCTATTTGTTTTACCTTTACAATAATTTTCAAATTATTTCTCTTTGTTCCTCTGACATGACCACCATACTGGTACATGCCCTCATTATTTCATGCATTATTGCAATGCCTGCTGGTGGGGTTACCTGCCTCAAGTTGCTCTCCACTCCACTTCATCTCCATTCAACCACCAAAGCGATTTTCCTAGAGTGAAAGACTGGCCATGTCAGCTTAATAACTCTAGTGGCTTCCTATCACCTCCATGATCAAATATAAAAATCTATTTGGCATTCAAAGCCTTTTATTTATTTATTTATTTATTTTAGTTAAAATGTTTTTTTTTTAGTTCATTTAATTAATTAATTAATTTTGAAGATTTTTCTATGGTTACATGATTCATGTTCATTTCCTCCCCTCCTCCTAACCCTTCCCATAGCCAATGTCAAATCCACTGGGTTTTAAATGTATCATTGATCAAGACCTATTTCCAAATTATTGATATTTGGGTCATTTAGAGTCTATATTCCCAATCATATCCCCATCGAACCATGTGATCAAGGAGTTGTTTTTCTTCTGTGTTTCTACTCCCACAGTTCTTTCTCTGGATGTAGATAGTGTTCTTTCTCATTAGTCCCTCAGAATTGTCCTGGATTGTTGCTAGTACAGAAGTCCATTATATTTGATTCTACCACAGTATATCAGTTTCTGTGTATAAGGTTCTCCTGGTTCTGCTCCTTTCACTCTGCATCAATTCCTGGAGGTTGTTCTAGTTGACATTTCATTATTTCTTTTAGCACAATAGTATTCCATCACCAACAGATGTCACAATTTATTGAGTCCTTCCCCAATTGAAGGGTATCCCTTCATTTTGCAATTTCTTGCCACCACAAAGAGCACAACTATAAATATTTTTGTACAAGTCTTTTTCCTTATTATCTCTTTGGGGTACAAACCCAGCAGTAATATGGTTGGATCAAAGGGCGGGTAGTCTTTTAAAGCCCTTTGGGCATAGTTCCAGATTGCCTTCCAGAATGGTTGGATCAATTCACAACTCCACCAGCAAGGCATTAATGTCCCAATTTTGTCACGTCCCCTCCAACATTTATTACTTTCCTTTGCTGTCATATTAGGCAATCTGCTAGGTGTGCAGTGGTACCTCAGAGTTGTTTCAATTTGCATTTCTCTAATTATAAGAGATTTGGAACACTTTTTCATGTGCTTATTGATAGCTTTGATTTCTTTAACTGAAAATTGCCTATTCATGTCCCTTGCTCATTTACCAATTGGGGAATGGCTTGATTTTTTTGTACAATTGATTTAACTCCTTACAAATTTGAGTATTAGACCTTTGTCAGAGGTTATTGTTATAAAGATTTTTTCCCCAATTTGTTGCTTCCCTTCTAATTCTGGTTGCATTGGTTTTGTTTGTACAAAAACATTCTAATTTAATTCCATCAAAATTATTCATTTTACATTTTGTAATATTCTCTATCTCTTGTTTGGTCTTAAAATCTTTCTTTTCCCATAGATCTGACAGGTATGCCATTTTATGTTCACCTAATTTACTTAGAGTTTTCTTTTTTATATTTAAGTCATTCACCCATTTTGAATTTATCTTGATGTAGGGTGTGAGATGTTGATCTAAATCTAATCTCTCCTATACTGTTTTCCCATTTTCCCAGCAGTTTTTTATCAAATAGTGGATTTTGGTCCCCAAAGCTAGGATCTTTGGGTTTATTGTAATCTGTCTTGCTGAGGTCATTTACCCTAAGTCTATTCCGCTGATCCTCCTTTCTGTCTCTTAGCCAGTACCATATTGTTTTGATGACCACTGCTTTATAGTACAGTGTAAGATCTGGTACTGCTAGGCCTCCCTCCTTCATGTTTTTTTTTCATTATTTTCCTTGATATTCTTGATCTTTTGCTCTTCCATATGAACTTTGTGATATTTTTTTCTAATTCAATAGAAAATTTTTTGATAGTTTGATAGGTATGGCATTGAATATCAAAGCCTTTTAGAATGAAGCACTCCCCCTCTACCTTTCCAGACTTTGTTTACCCCATATACCAACCCTCCTAAACTTTTTGAATTAGTAACACTTGACATTTTTGTTGTTCCATGAACAAAGATATTTGGCTCCACATTGTGCCTCCACATTAGGGGCATTTTTCTCTGGCTGTTCCCCATATCTAGAATGCTCTCCTTTCTAATTTCTACTTCCTGGCTTCCTTGGCTTTCTTCAAGACTCAGATAAAATTCCATCTCCTACAGGAAGCCTTTCCCAACCGTTTTAAATTCTCAAGCCTATTAAGTATCTGAGGTTATATATGAACACAGAACTTCCTGACTTCTGACCAGCATTCTATCCACTGCACTACATAGCTGCCTTCATTTCTGCATATATAATATAACACGAACATCTTCATTCTTATTTGGGCTATTCCCAGGAACATTTGGCAAAGATGTATTTATTGTTTGTTCAAGTCTTGTTCTTAAATTTGTTTAAAATACATGAGTGACTTGTTTGAACTGTCATTAAGAAAGCCATATGTTAGCATAGCACTATATGAAAGCATTTTTTGCTATTTTTAGAGTTCAAAATAAGGGCATCTCCAAAGAAGTTTTAATTGCACGGCCAAGTATAAAAGCAAGACAATAACTGAACTGTAAGCAATGCCAAAAATCTATTTAGTTCAATCCAATTCTTTTCAGCATTGAGCTAGTTTCACCAAAAATACATTTTTAAAAAATCATCATCAGATACTTGAAGCTTTTTAATCTTGGTGCTTGAGAAAACTGCACCTGTATATTGTGTTTAGAAATGAATGTGGAGGTCTAATCAAAGTACCTACTTTACCCAGGACAAAAATAGCAGTCTTTCCTTTCCTTGCATCCAGTAAAAAACAAAATAAAACCTAGAATCAATAGTTATGAGAAATACTTCTAATTCTTGAGTTAAAGGAACTGAGTTTATCTTGATTATGCTTCATATAAACACATATAATGATCTCTTAACATAAGGGCTCTTTTTAAATGCAAATTGATAAAAATAAATATTTTTCTATGAGATGCAAATTTTTTTTAAAGTGATCTCACAATTTTCTCTCATCCTTTGGGTAATTTGTTCCTCGCAAGGAACATTTGTTCTATCCATTTTAAAATAACTTACACTTCTAAAGTTTTGAAAACATTTCAAGGTCCTCTCCTTGGGAATACACATAATATGCTCTCTTAGTCTTAGAACAGCTGGAGTGTTGGAATGGTTTCATTTGTAACTAGTAACTGAACCAAAATTACTAATTGCTTGAGAACAGGAGCATTTCAATTTCTTTAGATTTCCCACAATCTTGGACTTTAAGTACTGCATTCTAATGTATAATATATTCTTATTCCCAAAACCCAGCTCCACGTTGCATTGGGAACTAACAATACTTCAGCCACAACTGGAACTACTTTGCTTTTTTAAGTTCTTATCTCAAGACCTTCAACGTTCCTTGAAAAATGTCTAATAGGGCTAAAATTCCTTGGGACCCATTTCAAGGTCAAAATGGCTTCTGAGTTGGGAAATATTTTGGAGTGGGGGTGGAAACTGGGAGCAGGGAAGTCTCTGAAAATGAATTTTTCATAAGCAAAGAAGAAGCCTTAACAAATTCCTTTTATGATACAAACATGGTGCTGTTGCCTAAGCTAGGAAGAGTAAAAAGAGAAAAAGAAAATGAAATCCTTAATGAATATAGATGCAGAAAGTTTAAATAAAATGCTAGCAAGGAGACTATGACAATATATCACAAGAAACGTTTACTATGACTAGATGAGATTCATTTCAGGAATGAAGGGCTGGCTTAATATTTGGAAACCAATCAACACAATTGGCAATATAAATAACAAAAACTAACAGAAATCACATGATTATCTCAACAGATGCAGAAAAAGCCTTTGATAAAATACAATACCCCTTCCTTTTAAAAACACTAGAAAGCATAGGAGTAAATGGGTCTTTCCTTCAAATGATAAGGAGTATCTATCTAAAATGAAGTATCATTTGTGATGGGAATAATTTAGAAGTTTTTTCCAGTAATATTAGGGATGAAGCAAGGAAGCCGAAGAGAAGAAAAAGAAAATGAAGGAATTAAAGCGGGCAATGAGGAAACTAAATCATCACTCTTTGTAGATAATATATGATGGTTTACTTAGCAAATCCTTGAGAATCAACTAAAAAACTAGTTTAAATAATTAATAACTTTAGCAAAGTTGTAAGATGCAAAAAACCCCACATAAATCATCAGCTTTTACATGTATTTCTTTTTTTTTTTTAAACCCTTACCTTCTGTCTTGGAGTCAATACTGTGTATTGGCTCCAAGGCAGAAGAGTGGTAAGGGTAGGCAATGGGGGTCAAGTGACTTGCCCAGGGTCACACAGCTAGGAAGTGACTGAGGCCAGATTTGAACCTAGAACCTCCCGTCTCTAGGACTGGCTCTCAACCCACTGAGCTACCCAGCCGCCCCCTTTTACATGTATTTCTAACAAAACCCAGCAGCAAGAGACAAAGAGAAATTTCATTTAAAATGACTCTATATAATATAAAATAACTGGAAATCTACTTCCTAAGACAAACCCAGTAATTATATAAACACAATTATATATATTTTCCCACACAAATAAAGTCAGATCTAAACAATTGGAAAAATATTAATTGCTCATGTGTAGTCTAAGCTAATATAATAAAAATGATAATTCTACCTACATTAATTTACTTACTGCCAGACCAAATTACCAAAAATTATTTTATAGAACTAGAAAAAAATGACAAAATTCATCTGTAAGAACAAAAGGTAAAAAAAAATAATGAAAAAAGAACAAAGAATGGTGGCTTTCCAGTACCAGATCTCAAACTGTACTATAAAGCAGTCAAAACAATTATACTGGCTAAGAAACAGAATGGTGAATCAATGAAATAAATTAGATACCCAATATTCAGGGGTAAATGACTATAGGAATCTAGTGTTTGATAAACCCAAAGATCAGAGCTTCTGGTATAAGAACTCACTATTTGATACGAACCACTGGGAAAACTAGAAAACAGTATGGCAGAAACCAGGTATAGACTAATATGGTTTAAACATAAAGAGTGATGCCATAAGCAAATTAGAGGAGCATAGAATAGTTTACCTGTTGGATCAAAGAAGAAGGGAAGAATTTATGACCAAACAAGAGAGAGTGAGCATTATAAGATATAAAATGAATACCTTTGATTATATTAAATTTAAAATATTTTTGTACAAACAAAATCAGTATAACCAAGATTAGAGAGGAAACAACAAACTGTGGAGTGGAGGTGGGGGAAGTTTATAGCAAATTTCTCTGATAAAGATTTTATTTCTAAAATATATTAAGAACTGAGTCAAATGTACAAAATCACAAGTCATTCTCCAATTGACAAATGGTCAAAGGATATGAACAGTTTTAGATGAAGAAATGAAAGCTATCAATAATCATGTGAAAAAATGTTTTAAATCACTCTTTTATTTATTTGGTTAGTTTTAAACATTATTTTATTTGGTCATTTTCAAACATTATTCCTTGGAAACAAAGAACATTTTCTTTTCCTCCTCCCCTCCAAAAGCCATTGCACGATTCCACTGGATATCATATGTGTCCTTGATTTGATCCCATTTCCATGTTCTTTGCATTAAGGTGTTCATTTAGAGTCTCTCCTAAGACATGTCCCCTCCACCCCTGTAGTCAAGCAGTTGCTTTTCCTCGGTGTTTTTACTCCCACAATTTGTCCTCTGCTCCTGGTGTTTTTTCTACTAGATCCCTGCAGATTGTTCAGGGACATTACACCACCACTAATGGAGAAGTCCATTACATTCGATTGTACCACAGTGTCTCAGTCTCTGTGTACAATGTTCTCCTGGTTCTGCTCCTCTCGCTCTGCATCACTTCCTGGAGGTTGTTCCAGTCTCCATGGAATTCCTCCACTTTATTATTCCTTTTAGCACAATAGTATTCCATCACCAACATAGACCACAATTTGTTCAGCCATTTCCCAATTGAAGGGCATCCCCTCATTTTCCAATTTTTGGCCTCCACAAAGAGCGCAGCTATGAATATTCTTGTACAAATCTTTCTCCTTATTATCTCTTTGGGGTGGAAAACCAGCAGTGCTATGGCTGGATCAAAGGGCAGACAGTATTTTAGCCCCCTTTGAGCAAAGCTCCAAATTGCCCTCCAGCATGGTTGGATCAATTCACAACTCCACCAGCAATGAATTAATGTCCCGACTTTTAAATCACTCTTGATTAGAGAAATGCAAATTAAAACAATTTTGAAGTACTGCCTCACACCTATTAGATTGGCCAATATAACCCTAAAGGAAAATGATAAATGTTGGAGGGAATGTGGCAAAATTAGGACACTAATGAATTATTGGTGGAGTTGTGAACTGATCCAACAAGTCTGGAGGGCATTTTAGAATTATGCCCAAAGGGCTATAAAACTATGCATACCCTTATTGCCAAGAAATTTAAAAAAAAGTGGGGGGGAGGAAGGACCTACTTGTACAAAAATATTTATAGCAGCTCTTTTGTTGGTGGTGTATAAATGGAGATTTTGAACCCTAGACTTCAATCCCCATAAGTCCTTGCTTTTCCCAGAATTCCCTAAAATCTCACCCGAGTCTCCCCATAGGTAAATTGGTATTTAACTAGCAGTAATGCCTACCATGTGCTCTTCTCTGCCATTGCAATGATGTAGTAAGTAAGCTAAGCGCGGGGACTTTGGATGGGCTAATTAGCCATGGGCACGTGGTTTTTATTTTGTATCCTTGATTTCTAATAATCCTTAATAAACCTCAAAAATATATAATATTTATATTAGTAGAAATATAATTTAATTTTTACAGTTAATGGCAACCACAAGATTGGACGAAAACTTCTCAATTTTTTTTAAAAGATAGCCTGGATAAATTTTTTTAAGCCACATTTCTCTGACTAAGGCTTTTTGCCTACCCTAGCAAAGCTTCTGATTCATCTCACTCCTGCTGCCTGCTTCTGTACTCCAGCCATCTGCTTCTGCCTCTAGTTATCCACTCCAGAACTGCTTGACCCAGATTGTTCTCCTGCCTGGGTCCCAACCACAGCCAGCCCTGGCCCCAGCTGATCTCTAGCCTCTGAGCCAAGCCCCAGGACCAGCCCCAGGACCAGCCCCAGGACCCAGGCTGCTGGTAGCTGCTCCTGTGACTTTGGAATCACAAACAAACTGGTAAAAATCTGAGGTATTCTTTCCTTAGGCAACAATTAGCCTCCATGTGGCAGGGGACCTAGGGTGCCGGGGCTGGGCAGGGGGGGGGGGGAAGGAAAAGAGGAGAAGGAAGAGACTTCTCCAAACAGGAAGTTGATTACAAGCATGGCTTTTTTCAAAGGATATTTTTTTAGTGTACTGATCCTTTTACTTACCTTACCTGGGATTCAGGCAAGAAATTCATCTCCCTGCAACACTTTGCCATTTGGACCTGCCCAATTTGAGATTCCTAAAACCCATGTTCTCCACTATGGGGAATTTCACAGTACTGACAAAAGGCATCTCAATGGATAAAAAAAAACAACGAACTTTAAAGAGACTGGAGGTTCTATTTTTAAGACTTTTCAGACTCCAGTGTTTTATAAAAATCTGTATTTTATTGCATTTTGCTGACTGTTTGGTTTAAGATTTAATTTTGTTGGTTTTGAGTTCATTTTTAATGTATTCAATGCTATTCTGTTACCCTGAATCATTTTAATGTACTAGGTTTTAACTACTGTTATATTCTGTTGCTTTTCCCCTATAACTATACTGAACAAATATTATTGAATAAGCCCATTTTAAAAAAAACAGCTTTTTTTCTATTTTGACTTTGTAAATTGTCACATAGAGGATGGATGGACTTCATCAAAACTGGTTACAATATATAACAACCTTTGGAAAATTTAATGAGCTAAATATCACAAATTGATTTTAAGGGGTTTTTAGACATGATTTTTAGATTTTTTTTCAACAACTCTGATCATTTTGCCTGCCTCTAACAGGAGGTAAGGTCCATTTTAAAAGCTGAAGTGAAATACAATTTTAATCCCCACCTCCCACATTTATAAAAATGTGAATGGATGGGACATCACAGTCTCATACCAAAGGAGCTGGGAAGTTAATCCCAGGGCATGGTACCCCTGGATGGCTCCCAAAAGAGGAGCATCTCTCATTTATAACTTTTCAGCTCACTTTACCCTTTCACCAGAATGAAATCTAGATTTCGTGATGCTGTTCTAGACCCAAATAAGTTTTACTTTGTTTAAAAATGTATTTGCCAAAGTTGAAAGATTTGCTACATCTGTAAAAATTGTGACAAACATCCATCAGTTCATAGGCTTCTTTAAATGTCATACAGCAGACTCCTATTAAATATGATAGTGGGTTTGTTTGCTTTTGTAATTAACTGGGCTATTGTGAATTTTGGGGATTTTGGTGCTTTTTGAATTTGCATTACATGTTGTATTACTGTTCTTTATTAAAAAATTGTTATTTTGTGAAATTCATTTGATTGTACTCACAGTGGATCATGGCCAGTATGAAGAGGAAATGGATCTCATTTTTGGTGAGAAACCTTTCTATTATATATTTCCTTAGCTCACAGTGTGTCAATGATTACAAGCTATATTTTTGAATTTTAAAACTCTTTTATTATTATATTCCTCTTGCATGTGCAATATACTATTTCAGTTTTATTTTTTCTCTCCTTTTTAATATATGAAACACATGTCACCAGTATTGAGATTTTCTTTAACTTTTTTAATTTAGCAGGAATATAAGTTTAAAATATATTTGCTATAATTTCAATGCATGCCCCCAAAGCTTGAGACTACAAAAATGATGCCACTGATTGTTTTAAAAAAATTATGGGACTTTGCTTAATGATTCTGTCAGATTCCAGGACAAAAGAATACAAAAAGAGCCATTCCACAGTGCCAAAGAAACACAAAGCTAACCTGCATAGTGCCAATCAAGCACAAGGTCAAAGACACCAACCAATCCTGATGGGGTTGATGAAAATTTTGAACCATGACAAGAGGACTTGAACATGTTTGGGGTTTGAGGTTGTGGCTATGTAACATGTGTTAAAGGCAGGTCTTCCTTGTCTTACATTCTACCAAGTATCTCAAATTTGGCTCCTACCTGACTCCTAAAATCTAGTCCCTATTCTGTCTTTCATAATGTGGCAACTTTCTGTAGTCTACTGACAGGGTAAATGTTTAATTGCTTATATCATTTTAATTGGACCCTGATTCAAGAACCTGTTATATAGATTTATTTTTCCTTTACTTGGAATTTTTACACATAAGACTTTGATAGTCTATATTTCATCCAGAAATTGTCTTTTTTATTTGGGTTTTTTAATTTTTTTTTATTTCTTTGCCAATTGATTCATATACCTCATAACTGAGCCATGCATCCCTGAGTGATCCCTATGTTTTTCAATCACCATCTTCCGGGGGGGGGGGGGTGGAAGGGAGTAAGTATAAAATATTATTATTTTAAATTGCA
This sequence comes from Monodelphis domestica, assembly GCF_027887165.1. Taxonomy (NCBI): domain Eukaryota; kingdom Metazoa; phylum Chordata; class Mammalia; order Didelphimorphia; family Didelphidae; genus Monodelphis; species Monodelphis domestica. The sequence goes on along the minus strand of NC_077230.1, from coordinate 17,455,748 downwards.
AAGTTTAAATTACTTTTGAGAGTAATTTTAGGTTAAGAAAATGCTACCTCTCCGAATCAAGAAAGTGAACTGTTTGGAGAAGACACTATGAAGATGCCTACACAGACTACAAGCTGCACCAGAAGATCCAGAGTGAACTTGGGTGTGGTTAATTGAACTGAAGGTTGATGGAACATTTGTTTTGTATGTATACTCTTATGCCAAAGGGGGCTGCCCTCTAACTGGCTTTTTGTGAATGCGCCTAGCAATTATTGGTTTTGTTCTCTTTTCCTTTTATCCACAAATTATTGCACTCTTTAAGGTGATTATGTTTCCATGATCTTTTGGGGGAAACTGGTTTCCAAATAGGATCATAGGGGATATGTATAAATGGAGATTTTGAAACCTAGACTCCAATCCTCAGAAATCCTTGGTATTTCCCAGAATTCCCTATAATCTCACCTGAGTCTCCACATAGGTGAGATCACAGTTGGTATTTAACTGGCAGTAATGCCTACCACATGCTCTTCTCTGCCATTGCAATGCTATATATAGTAAGTAAGCTAAGCACAGGGTCTTTGAATGGGCTAATCAGCCATTGGCATATGGTTTTTATTTTGTATCCTTGATTTCTAATAATCCTTAATAAACCTCAAAAAATATAATATTTGTATTAGTAGAGTAATTTAATTTTTACAGTGGCAAATAATTAGAAATTGAGGGAATGCCCTTCAAGGGGTGAATGATTGAACAAATTGTAGTCTATGATGGTGAAGAAACCGTATTGTGGTATTAGAAATGATGATGAAGAGGATTTCAAAATAAATCTAGAAAGAACTATATGAATTGATGTGAGGTGAAATAAGTAGAACAAAGAGAACACTGTATTTAGTAATAGCAATATTGTATGATAATCAACTGTGAAAGACTACTACTCTCAGCAATACAATGATCAAGACAATTTTGAAGGAGCAAGCATCTCTAATTTCATGGTTGTAGTGATCTTTGAGCCCAAGAATATAAAATCTGACACTGATTCCATTCCCTCTATATGCCAGAAAGTGATGAACCAATTGCCAAGATCTTAGGTTTTTTTGAAGTTAAGCTTCAAGCCAGATTTTACACTCTCCTCTTTTACCCTCCTCAAGAGACTTTTTAATTCATCTTCACCTTTTGCCATCAGAGTGGTATCATCCACATATCTGAGATTGCTGATATTTCTTCTAGCAACTTTAATTCTGGCTTTTGATTTGCCCAATCTGGCTTTCATATGATGCATATAAGTAAAATAATAAATAAGGTAACAATATGCAGCCTAATCATATTCCTTTCCCAGTCTTTTTTTAAATTTTGAATTAATTTATTGAGTCAATTTAGAACATTATTTTTTGGTTACAAGAATCACATTATTTCCCTACCTCCCCTCCTCCCACCCTTCCTCGCAGCCAACATGCAATTTAATTGGGTATTACATGTGTCATTTATCAGAACCTATTTCCATGTTGTTAATGTTTGTATTAGGATGTTCATTTAGAGTCTACATCCTCAACCATATCCCGTCGACCCATGTAATCAAGCAGTTTTTCTTCTGTGTTTCTGCTCCCACAGTTTTTCCTCTGAATGTGGATAGTATTTTTTCTTGTAGATCCCTCCAAGTTGTTCAGGATCACTGTATTGACACTATCCATTACATTCAATTATACCACAGTATATCAGTCTCTGTGTACAATGTTTTCCTGGTTCTGCTCCTCTCACGTTGCATCACTTCCTGAAAGTTGTTCCAGTCTCCATGGCCTCCACTTTATTATTCCTTTGAGCACAATAGCATTCCATCACCAACATATACCACAATTTGTTCAGCCATTCCCCAATTGAAGGGCATCCCCTCATTTTCCAATTTTTGGCCACCACAAACAGTGCAGCTATGAATATTCTTGTACAGGTCTTTTTTCTTATTATCTCTTTGGGGTACAAACCCAGCAGTGCTATGGCTGGATCAAAGGGCAGACAGTCTTTCAAAGCCCTTTGGGCATAGTTCCAAATTGCCCTCCAGAATGATTGGATCAATTCACAACTCCACCAGCAATGCATTAATGTCCCAACTTTGCCACATCCCCTCCAACATTCATTACTTTCCTTTGCTGTCATGTTAGCCAATCTGCTGGGTGTGAGGTGATACCTCAGAGTTGTTTTGATTTGCATCTCCCTGATTAGAAGAGATTTAGAACACTTTTTCATGTGCTTATTGATAGTTCTGATTTCTTTAACAGAATATTGCCTATTTATATCCCTTGTCCATTTATCAATTGGAGAATGGCTTGATTTTTTTTTTGTACAATTGGTTTAGCTCTTTATAAATTTGAGTAATTAGACTTTTGTCAGAGGTTTTTGTTAAGAAGATTGTTTCCCAATTTGTTGCTTCCCTTTTAATTTTGGTTGCATTGGTTTTGTTTGTATAAAAATATTTTAATTTAATTTAATCAAAATTATTTATTTTACACTTTATGATTTTTTTCTAACTCTTGCTTGGTTTTAAAATCTTTCCTTCCCCAAAGATCTGACATGTATACTATTCTGTGTTCACCTAATTTACTTATAGTTTCTTTTTTTTATATTCAAGTCATTTACCCATTCTGAGTTTATTTTGGGGTAGGGTGTGAGATGTTGATCCAAACCTAATCTCTCCCATACTGTCTTCCAATTTTCCCACCAGTTTTTATCAAATAGTGGGTTTTGGTCCCAAAAGCTGGGATCTTTGGGCTTATTATCATAGACTGTCTTGCTGAGGTCATTTACCCCAAGTCTATTCCACTGATCCTCCTTTCTGTCTCTTAGCCAGTACCAAATTGTTTTGACGACCACTGCTTTATAGTAGTTTGAGATCTGGGACTGCAAGGCCTCCTTCCTTTGCATTTTTTTTTCCATGATTTCCCTGGATATCCTTGATCTTTTGTTCTTCCAAATGAACACTGTTATGTTTTTTTTTTCCAATTCAGTAAAACAGTTTTTTGGTATCCTTTCCCAGTCTTAAACCGTTGTGTGGGAATCAGTTTCAACTGTCACTTCTTGACCTGCATTACGTTCTTCAGAAGGCAGGTAGGATGATTTTGTACTTTTGTCTCTGAGGATTTGCCACTTTTTTTTTTTTGGTGATTCACATAGTAAAAGACTTTAGTGTAGTTAATGAAGCAGAAGTGGAAGTCTTTCTGGAGTTCCCTTGCTTTCTCCATAATCCAGTAAATGTTGACAATTTGGTCTTTAGTTCTCCTACTTCTTTGAAAACCAGCCTGCTTTTCTGGTATTTATTGATTCACATATTGCTAAATTCTAGCTTGTAGAATCTTAAGCACAACCTTGCTGGCAGTGAAATTAGTGCAATTGTTCAGTAATTCAAACTTTTTTTGGCCTTGCTTCTCTTTAGAATTGGAGTGTAAACTGATCTTTTCTAATCCAGTTACCCCTGTTGATTTTCCAAATTTGCTGGCACATTGAGTACAGCACTTTAGCAGCAGCATCTTTCAGAGTTTTAAATATCTCAGCTGGATTCCATCATCTCCGCTAGCCTTATTGTTAACAGTGCTTCCTAAGGTCCACTTGACATCATTCTCCAGGTTGTCTGGCTTTAGATCAGTGACCACATTATCTTGGTTTTTCAGTGATGTTAAGACCTTTTTCTTATAGTTCTTTGGGGATATTTTCCCCATCTCTTCTTAAACACTTCTACTTCTGTTGTCACTATCTTTTTTTTTTTAACCCTTCCCTTCTGTCTTTGAATCAATACTGTATAATGGTTCCAAGGCAGAAGAGTGGTAAGGGCTAGACAATGGGGGTCAAGTGACACAGCTGGGAAGTGTCTGGGACCAGATTTGAACCTAGGACCTCCCATCTCTGGGCCTCGCTCTCAATCCACTGAGCTACCCAGCTGCCCCCAATAATATTTTTAAAAGAAAGAAAAAACCCAAAAATTTTGTTTTGAAGTTCTTAATCTATATTTTGACAGACTACCTCTAATCTAGACTCCTCCTCCTCTTATCTGGCATCACTTCCCTTTTCTGAAAATTTCTGTACAAGAAATGTCTAACTCCTAATGTTCCAATAGCATTTCCCTACTTATGAGAAAAAACCAGTCAGATTTATCTTATTTAGACCATACCCATATCTGTAAAGACCTGAGTCTAGCCTACTTGGGGGCTGCTACAAGAATTGACCATCTCTGGGCTACCTGAGTAAGTGGACAGTCTGCTGTAGAATGAAGGGCTTTCTTTTACCTCTAGATGGGGAGATCAGTTTGTAGCTATAATTTGAGAAATACTGGCTCCCAATTCTAGTGTCAGGGTTAGGAGTATGCTGCCAGGGTATTGGAGTTGAACACCAAGTTATTACTCATACTGATGATGAAGAATAACCAGAGAGATGGAATTAAGAATGCCAAAGGCTAAAGAAAAGCTCCTTTTTCAGGATTATTATTGAACTCCCATTTTCATCATGCCAGAGACCATTAGAACTGAGATTCAGGACTTCAGCAATTGTAACTTTTCTTTGTTTTCCTTACCTCCCCACTCTCTTATTCCTCCCCTCCTCCCAGTGTTCCATTAAGTCTCACACTTTCCCTTGTGTGAGCTAAAATATGCCAAATAAAGACATACTGATTTTAACACCATTGGTTAATCTGAATTTTTTGAGAATACCTATAAGACCCCAAATAGTTATTTCCAGAATCTGAAATAGATAACAAATTAGTAATCATTGGAACCATTTTGAAATAATTTTAAAAATAGAAAAGTATATCAATGAGATAGACTAAACAAGAAAAACTCAGAAATAATTGAACTCAAGAACTCAGTGTTTGATAATCTACATACTCTGTGGATATCCTTGATGAGGATATTGGTAGGAAACAGGCAGGTTTTCACAAGAGACATTTCATAGTGGGACTACATCTTTACCCTCACAAAACTGAATGAATAATGTTGAGAAAACAAGATCCAAGTTTACTTTTTATTTCATCATTATAAAAAAAGTATTTCATCAGTAGGGCAAAACAATACTACTCCTTTTCCAATAAGATGACTGCTCTACATAACATAAAATCATTCATGATCACTGAAATATAACAATAGAGATAACTTTAACTTAACTAAGTTTCTACATAAAATTGTTCTTTCTAAGTTCATATCCCAAGGCCAACTTTTCTTTTCACCTCTGCTGGATGAGTCCTTGTTTTAGCTTCTATTCAGTGGGAAATACAAAGGTTTTTCTAAAGATTGCTCTTGTTCTTTGGAGCATGGATATTGTCCTGAGAAACCTGCCATAACCCAGAAAGGGTCCATTCTGCTCTCCACACTCATAATGAAGACCAAGACTCACTCCTGGTCTGAACTTATAAGCTTTTTTCTCCACCCACTAGCTTTCACACATCACATCTCAGGAACCAATCATAGTTTCTTAATTTGTCTGGGCCACCCAGGGGGGCAGTGCCTGTGGAATTGACTTCCTGTCTCATTGGTTCCTTTGTTCTTTAACTTCCTCTTTTGAGGTTCGTCTATGCCCGAATTTACTTAGTGGTATTGGAGCTCCAGGTCACTAAGGGATGATGTTAAAAAAAAAAAGAGGCAACCCTGGAGAGAGAGAAATTTGCTCGCAACAGTTTATTATTTAGTTGGAGCATATAGTTCTAAACTTTAGTACAGAATTGTAGTACCAACACATAGTTCCTCCAACAATGTATTAATATAGTTGTTTTTCCCACATCCTATTCTACATTTGTCATTTTCCTTTTCTGGTCAACTTTGCCAATCTAATGGTTATAAGATGGAACTTCAAAGTTACTTTAGTTTTCATTTCTCTAATTATTCATTATTTGGAACACTTTTTTTCTCATATGAGCATTTTGGATTTTATCCTTAGAAAACTGCCTATTCATATCCTTTGACCATTTATCATTTGAAATCACGAATTCTTTTTAATGACCCCACACCTACCCAGAAACAAAGAATGATTTTCAAAAATAGCAGTATTCTATCAGTGTTATATGACTTTGAGGACAGAAACTACAGTCTCCAAAGAATTTAAAATGAATAATACACAGAAAATAATGAAGAAACACATTGTGTTTGTGACCAAATTGCAACATATAATTTAATTAAAAAGGATGTCATCATGTAATAGAATGAAGTAAAGGATGTCATCATATAATAGAAAATTAAAATAGTCTGATTCAATGTCTAGGGAAAAGAATAAAAGGAGGACAACCCAGATGTTACATTGTCCTTCCCAAGATGTCAAGTGTAAGCAAAGCCCATAGGATGAACCTCTAAGAATGAATTTATGGGAGGACATAGAAAGGAGACAAACAGAATGAGCAGGCATAGATAGATTATGATCAGCATTCCTGGAAGAAATATCCAAGTTAATGCAACCACAAATCCATTTGAGTATTCTCTGAGTTTGCATCTATTGACTATCATCCTGCCAGTCCTCTAGTTAAACAAGACTTAAAACAGGATCTTCAAAATTTCCATATTTTGATTTGGAAGCAGGTAGAGAGTCTCTATGTAACTTCTCTATATAATCCAACAACAAGGGAAATTTGAATGTACTTTAAGGACTATTGGTTCAGTATATTCCATTACACATAAACATAGTCTATGGATTATAACGCTTTGACGGCCCCACCAGCAACATTGCTTTTGGACTTCTTTGATATTCTATCATACCTCTGCTCTGAATACTTTCCCTCTCTCTGCCTTCCACTTTTCAGCTTTCCTTTTGGTGTTGTCTTCCATCATCTAAGGTCTTAAAAGGTCTTTGAGGGCAGGAACTACTTTGTTTTTATTTGTAATTGTATCCTCAGAGAATAACAAGATGTCTGGCACATAGCAGGCTTTCAATAAATATTTATTTACTGACTACAGTGAAATATAGATTTATCTATTGGCATGTGTAGCAAAGTTCAAATTATATATCTAATATATTCCACAATGATTGATTGATTGTCCTGGAAATAACCATTTGGGAGTGTCAGCTGCAGGGTTGTTCTTGCATACTTCTATATAGCAGGAGCTTTATCTGTGACCAAACCAGTGGAACAGGTTGGTATTTGAAGTGCCCCTTCAAGGCCATTCATTCAGTGTTCCTGGGTCATGGTCTGATCCACCAAGACCTTAAGACTTGATGATTCATTGTCCAAATTTGCTTTTGTTGGTCTTTTGGCCTCCCTTACCCCCAACCTAACCATCTGTATTTTCTAGAGCACTTTGAGTAATAGTACTCCTACAGTCCACAACTCTACCTACTGCCACCATCTCTTATAGAATCAGGCTGGGTGGAACAAGATTGGATGTGCCAAATGAAAGAGGGTGAGGTGACCTAATACTAACATTCAGTAAGACCTTAGTGGTACTTCCAAGAAAAAATAGGCCTGGGTTGGATAGTAAAAGGTCAAAACAGAAATCACTTGACTATTTCAGTAGATGAAAAAAAAGTCTTTGACAAAATACAACATTTATTCCTCTTAAAAAGCACTAGAAAGCATGGGAATAAAAGGGCCTTTCCTCAAACTAATTCACAGTATTTATTTAAAACCATCAGCAAGTATTATCTACATTGGAAATAAGTTAGATGCCTTCCGAATAAGATCAAGAATGAAGGAAGGATGCCCATTAGAAATGCTAGCTGTAGCAATTAGAGAAAAAAAAGAAATAAAAGGGATTCAAGTAGGCAGTGAAGAAATTAAACTATCACTCTTTGCAGATAATATGATAGTATACTTAAAGAACCCAAGAACATCAACTAAAAAGCTGGTGGAAATAATTCATAATTTTAGCAAAGTTGCTCAAAATAAATCCATGTAAATTATCAGCATTTCTATTTATTTCCAACAAAACTCAGCAGCAAGAGTTAGAAACAGAAACTCCATTTAAAATCACTCTAAGGACCATAATTAAAGTCTTTCCAAGATGGTAAGCATGGCATCATAGGATCATAGATTTAGAATTGGAAAGGACCATCATTTTACAAGCCCCTCATTTTATAGAAGATAGAGAAATTTCATTTAGCTTCTCAGGGTGGCACAGCTAGTAAATATCTGAAGTGAAATTTGAGCCCAGGGCTTCCTGACCCCAAAACCTGTGCATTATTCATGATGCCATACTGCCCATTTTATTCCTTATGACAATTCAATATCATAAATATTACTACTATGTCTCTCCCAAGTCTTTTATTCTCTAAATTAAGTAGCCATGACATCACTACATATAGGATGTCTTGAAGTAGAGTCTGCTTTTGGCTATGGATTGGACTAGATAATCACTTTATCTTCCAAGTCTGTGATTCTATGAGTTGGAATTTGCTGAGGTTAAAATTATCTCACAGAGGTCATCTGTCCCTTAAATGACACAATTGGATAACTATTCAGAGGTCAAATTTTCATGGAAAATATTTGAAAGAGAAGTATTCAGGAATGGAAAATACTTCAGACAGTACTAGTTACTATTGCTACCCTTCAAAATCAATAAAAGAGGCATCAATGACCAATATACATAAATACCAAGTTCTCCTCTTTATAAAACCTTGATGAAAATTCTCTATGTAAATATTAAGAGTGCATTAGTAGCTACAGGATATATAGTAAGGCAAGTATAATCAGGATTGCCCTGTAAATCCTGAGACAAAGTAGAAAGGACATATATCACAGGTGTGTTCTGCATACAAGGGACAAAAGGGAATGCTCAAGCTCCCTTCTATGCATCCTTTAGCAAATATGAGTACTGAAAAAGAAATCTATCTGGGAAGGACCTGGATGGATTGGTAATGGAAAAAAACAAACTAGGGACTTCCCCAGGGCCAGTAAAGCACAACCCCTTGAGATTATAGAAAACCAAGTTTATTGAAGTTAGGGAAATGGTAGATAAACTTAACAGGGTCTCGATCTCTAAAACTTACTCTCTACCCAACGTCATATGCTCCCCTTATTGGGCGTGCTCTTCAGATCTTCTCAGTCCCTTCTTACCAATTCCCTGATCTATCTAAGAACCCAAAAACTATCTGACTACCTTACTGACCTAAATATCCCAGGTTGTCTCTATTTTTTTTTTAATTTTATTTAATTAGTCAATTTAGACCATTTTCCCTTGGTTACAAGAATCATATTCTTTCCCTCCCCTTACCCCACCCCTTCCCATAGCTGATGCACAACTCCAATAGGTTTTACACGTGTCCTTGATCAAAACCTATTTTCATGTTGTTGATGATGAGGATGATCATTTAGAATCTACATCCCCAATCATATCCCCATCAACCCGTGTAATCAAGCAGTTGTTTTTCTTCTGTGTTTCTATTCCCACCATTCTTCCTCTGAATGTGAATAGTGTTCTTTCTCATAAATCCCTCCAAGTTGTTCAGGATCACTGCATTGCCACTAATGGAGAAGTTCATTACATTCAATTGTACCACAGTGTATCAATCTCTGTATACAATGTTCTCCTGGTCCTGCTCCTCTCACGCTGCATCACTTTCTGGAAGTTGTTCCAGTCCCCATGGAATTCCTCCAGTTTATTATTCCTTTGAGCACAGTAGTATTCCATCACCAACAGATACCACAATTTGTTCAGCCATTCCACAATCAAAGGGCATCCCCTCATTTTCCAATTTTTTGCCACCACAAACAGCACAGCTATGAATATTCTTGCACAGGTCTTTTTCCTTATTATCTCTTTGGGATACAAACCCAGCAGTGCTATGGCTGGATCAAAGGGCAGACAGTCTTTCAAAGCCCTTTGGGCATAGTTCCAAATTGCCCTCCAGAATGGTTGGATCAATTCACAACTCCACCAGCAATGCATTAATGTTCCAACTTTGCCACATCCCCTCCAGCATTCATTACTTTCCTTTGCTGTCATGTTAGCCAATCTGCTGGGTGTGACGTGATACCTCAGAGTTGTTTTGATTTGCATTTCTCTGATTAGAAGAGATTTAGAACATTTTTCTTGTGCTTATTAATAGTTTTGATTTCTTTAACTGAAAATTGCCTATTCATGTCCCTTGCCTATTTATCAATTGGAGAATGACTTGATTTTTTGTACAATTGGTTTAGCTCTTTATAAATTTGAGTAATTAGACCTTTGTCAGAGGTTTTTGTTATGAAGATTGTTTCCCAATTTGTTGCTTCCCTTCTAATTTTGGTTACATTGGTTTTGTTTGTACAAAACCTTTTTAATTTGATGTAATCAAAATTATTGATTTTACATTTTGTGATTTTTTTTCTAACTATTGCTTGGTCTTAAAATCTTTCCTTTCCCAAATAGCTGACATGTATACTATTCTGTGTTCACCTAATTTGCTTATAGTTTCCTTCTTTATATTTAAGTCCTTCCAGATTATCTTTAAAAGGCTAAGGATATAAGACCCACAGATGAACTGAGTCCTTTTCCCAAAGCCTGGGGTTGGCTTTCAAGGTAAAACCCCAAAGTCCCAGATGTAAAACCCTTGGGTTGACCTTAGCCCAGTTGTCTCAGCCAGATTGTTCTCAGCACCTCAGGGAAACACAAATCTCCTCCCAGATATTACTCCAAACCCAGTAATTTACTAATCTTTTCCACAAGACTAGCCAGTTCACAGGAGATGATAGAGTCACTTCTAGCTCAGAGAGAAGCAGAGCAGGAATTCCAGTTAATCTCAGTTAACTCCCAAGATCCTCCTGTCCAATGCATTCTCCTTCCAGAATCTTCTCCCAGGATTTGTGGCTAAATTCTCTACCTTCCCCTTAGAGACAATCTTTACATTTTTACCTATCTCTTATCCCTTATCCTTACAGGAAGTAACATGCTTTTACTGAAAATTACCTATACCAAAGTGGATCTAGCACTGGATTAGTGACAAGAAAGCAATGTATGTTCAATATCTTGTAGCACTTGAAGCTTTTGAAGAAATTTTTTTTTTTGCTCTTTTTGCATTCATGTTTTGGCTCAAGAAAAGAAGCTTAGTGCCTAGCTTAACTTTTTTCCAATTAACTTAATAGTAAAGATACAGGTTTACACTGTGATTTTGCCAGCTTAATATTCAAATACCTAGTGCACAAACCTTCAGAGGAAAAAGTAATAGTCATTAATGCTATTAGAATAGAACAAGAGTTCTTGCCTTGCTCTGAATGTGAAACTTATTGGTATGAATTGTATTTTAATGAAGTAGGGCATTGAATTTGTAGCAGTGTGGCAGCTTGGAACTGGGATTTTGCAAAATTCTGAAAATAGAAAATTCATTTTGACTGCTAGAGTATTTCATTGGGGGAAAAAACTAATTTCTTTAAGAAAAAATTAAGAATGTGTCAGAAGATGGACATGATGTCCAGCCCAATTGAGAATTCTCTTTTCTTTGTAAACAGATTTTTAAATAAAATGAAGATGTGCTGTTAACTGAGTTTTTTATTCAATAGGAAAAAAAGTTACTTTTAAAGTTCTACTAGGAAATTTCTATTATTAGTGTTCTTATACTGTTATGTAATGAACTCAGAGGGAAGAAAAATTTTTGTTTAATATTTCAAATGATATTGCTTAGGATGTGGTGATACATGAAACATAAACAACCCAGATATTTATGCTAGTTCTGAAAATGGAAGCATTAATATTTTTGCAAGCAAGTTCAATCTACAATACAACACCATAAACATTTATTGAACACCTACTATGTGTAGGGCAGGCATGGTGCTTAGTGCTGAAGATACAAATTGAAAAAGAAAAACAATTCCTGGCCTCAAGAAGCTTACAACTCCAAAGAAGGAAAAAAACACACACAAAAGGAAGTTGAAAAATTGAGGAGGAAATGGAGAGAAGATATCTGGTACAGGGGCATGATGATGGTGAAGTCAAATCCAAATAGTACTACTGATGAGAAAGGAAAAGTTGTCTGGGCTTCTGAGCCCTCTTTAAATGGGGGCTTTGGGAGGGGACCCACATGGCAGAGGAAGCAGAAGCCTCTGTGTTAGGCAACCTGGACATACTCCAAAAGCCTCTCAGAGTATCTCCAAGTTAGATGGACTGGACTTGCTCAGATAAACCCAGGTTACAAATATATTAATAATGCTGGTAGAGGTGTGAATTGATCCAACCATTCTGGAGGGTAATTTGGAACTATGCCCAAAGGGCAATAAAAGACTGTCTGCCTTTTGATCCAGCCATAGCACTGCTGGGTTTGTACCCCAAAGAGATAATAAGTAAAAAGACATGTACAAGAATATTCATAGCTGAGCTCTTTGTGGTGGCCAAAAACTGGAAAACAAGGGGATGCCCATCAATTGGAGAATGGCTGAACAAACTGTGGTATATGTTGGTGATGGAATACTATTGTGCTCAAAGGAATAATAACATGGAGGAATTCCATGGAGACTGGAACAACCTCCAGGAAGTGATGCAGAGTAAGAGGAGCAGAACCAGGAGAACATTGTACACAGAGACCGATACAACACTGTGGTACAATCAAATGTAATGGACTTCTCCGTTAGTGGCAATGCAGTGATCCTGAACAACCTGGAGGGATCTATGAGAAAGAACACCATCCATATTCAGAGGAAAAACTGTGGGAGTAAAAACAGCAAAGAAAAACAGCTTCTTGAATACATGGGTTGAGGGGATATGGTTGGGGATGTAGACTCTAAATGATCATCCTAGTGCAAACATCAACAACATGGAAATGGGTTCTGATCAAGGACTCATAATACCCAGTGTAATTGCGTATGGGCTGAGGGAAGGGTAGGTGGAGGGGAGGGAGGGAAATAATGTAATTATTGTAACCAAGGAATAATGTTCTAAATTGACTAAATAAACTAATTCAAATGGGGAAAAAATACATTATTAAGTGTCAGAAACAATGCTAAAAACTGGGGATAAATACAAACAACCCAGATAGACCCTGCCCTCAAGGATCTTACATGCTAATGGAGGATGACAACACTTAAAGTTGATCTGAAAAGGTGGAAAGAGTCCATGTCGTGTGATATGGAGATGTACAGGAATGGCATGGAGATCTGGCTTCCAGCAAGATAAGAACAAATTTTACCTATCAGAGCTAGGAGACCCAAGGACAGAAGATAAATTCACAAGGGAAGGGAGGAAGGGAGGAAGAGAGGAGGGAAATGAGGACTGTGTCAGGAATCTACAAGAAAAGCAAGAGAGTCATGGTAAATGAACGAGATATGAATTGTTTTGTTCTCTATGTATTTGCATCTCTCTGTGTGCCTTAGCCACACATGTTCTTTTTCTTTAAAAAAAAAAGTATATTTTCTGCTTCCTAAGACACAAAGAGCAAAGACTGGGCAAATGGGTCTTGCCCAGGGTCATATATCTAGAAAGTTTCTGAGGCTACATTTGAACCCAGGTCCTTCCAATTCCAGACCTGACACTCTTTCCATGGCGCTACCTTGTCTGTCTCTAGCCACACATGCTCTGAATAACTATGTTTTCCTGCACTAATGTCCTTAGTATAGTTCCACACTGCCCACTGATGTTGTATATCCTTGAGAGACAGTATATCATCAGTTTATGGGGAAAATATCTTATTATGGCTTCTATTTCTTCTGAAAGTCCATTAATGACAGTCATATTAGTGGATGCTCATGAGATATGGTTTTAGAAAATATGGACCCACTTGTCCTAAACCTAAGGTTTTCCTTAGGGAGACAAGTCCTGGGAAGTGGAAGAGAAAGAGATTTGCTTAAGGTACTACAATGATTCTTTCAACTAAAAAAAAAAAATCTTACTACCAAAGTCAGTCAAAAAACATTTATTATCTACTACGTGGCAAGCATTGTGCTAAGTCATGAGGATGCAAAGAAAGGCAAAAGACAGACCCTGCTCTCAAGTTCACAGTTTAATAGGGGAGAGAACATGCAAACAACTATATGCAAACTAGCTATATCTAGGATAAATTGGAAATAATTGAAGGAGGGAAATAGAATTAAGGGAGACTGAGTAGAACTTTATCTGGAACTTGAAGAAAGGCAGAGAAGGAAGGAGGTAGTGATGAGGAAGGAGAGCATTGTAAGCATGGGGGGCAGGCAGTGAAAATGCCCAAAGTCAAATCTTGTTTGAGGAGACCAGTGTCACTGGATCATAAAATATATGAGGGTGAAAGATGGCGTAATAATTAAAATTTGTTGCCAAATATAATAGTTAAAAATTTGGTTTGGCAACAATAATAATGGTTAGAAAAAAGAATTGTTGTGGTTGACGCTTATAAAAGTTAAACTATGAGTCAGTAGGCTGTTAGTAGCTTTATTTATAGCAAGATAGAGATATTAAAGTGGGAAATATAGGAAGGAGGTAGAAAATATCACCTAGGTAAAAATAGCCTAAGTCCTAATCCTAGAGCCTCCAGACCACGAATGTGAATCTGAATGTGAATCTCACCAGAATCCAAAGTCCAAATCAAGAATCTGAAGAGCCAAAGACGCTGAAAAACTGCCAAGAACCTTTAGTGCACATGAGGCCAAGACTGTTAAGAATCCCACCAGAGCTCACACTCCCTAGGCTAAAGGCCGCCAAGAAAAATGAAGAGCCAAGAATGAAAAAGCTCAGAATGACTGAATCTCTCTCAGGCTCCAACTTATATGCAGTCTTCACCCATCAGCTCTCTTCCTCACATCTCAGAAATCAATCAAAGACTTTCAATTTGCCTAGCACTTGGGGGTGGAGAGAGCAGTGCTTGTGACCTGTTAAGGTGTGAACTCTCTTTGTTAGTGATTTACTAAGTGTTAAGTAGGGGTACTTTAAGTTCTTGATTGATTAACTTAAAATAGATAAAGAATAAAAATTCCCTTTTAATGGTAAGGTGTAAAGACTGGACAGGGAGTAAGTACTTTGAACACCAAAGAGATTTTTTTGGTTTGATCCTGGAGATGAGAGGGAGCTGCTAGAATCTGTTGAGTAGATGGTGATATGGTCTGTTCTTTACTTTAGGAAGTTCATTTTGATAGATGAGTAGAGAATGAACTAGAAGAGTCCACTATGGGAAGAGCCTTGTGGCAAGCAGACCAACAAGAAGGTTATTAGCCAAGGGTGAGATGATAAAGGCAACACTTGGGTGGTGGCAGTGCCAGAAGAAACAAAGAAAGTCTCCAAGAGATGTCCCAAAGGTAAAATTGAAAGATGTTAGTAATAGATTGGATTTGGAGGTAAGAGAGAGTGAAGAGTTGAAGATGACACCTAGGTTATGAGCCTGGGTAATTGGAAAGATGGTGCTATCCTTAGCAGTAATAGGGAAATTAGGACAAATATAGAGTTTAGAGGAAAAAGATATATTCTGTTTTGTACACATTCAGTCAAAGAATTCTATAGGAAATCCATTTTGAGATGTCCAATAAGCAATTGGAGATGGAATTTGCACCGAGGTCCTCTGTCTGTCGGGTCATTGCTTTTTTCCTCAATACCACACTACTATTCACTCCATTAGTCCTGTATCTGTCTTCTGGGACCAAACTAAACATGTCTAATAATACCTGTACTACATGACAGTCATTGAATATTTAAAGAGAGTCATCATATCTTCCACAACTCTTCTCTTCTCACCTATGACACTTAAAAGTTTTGTGACAAAATAACATCACTTCTCTCTGGTCCTTAGTTTCCTTAGCTATAAAATGAGGACAACAGCCAAACCACTGCTATATTTATACCCCAAAGAGATAATAAGAAAAAAGACCTGTACAAAAATATTTATAGCCACGATCCTTGTGGTGGCAAAAAATTGGAAAATGAGGGGATGCCCTTTGATTGGTGAAAGGCTGAACAAATTGTGGTATCTGTTGATGATGGAATACTATTGTGCTGAAAAAAATAATGAACTGGAGGAATTCCATGTGAACTGGAATGAACTCCAGGAATTGATGCTGAGTGAAAGGAGCAGAACCAGGAGAACATTATACACAGAGACAGATATACTGTGGCACAATCAAATGTAATGAACTTCTCTGATAGCAGCAATACAATGATCTAGGACAATCCTGAGGGACTTAGGAGAAAGAACTGTGGAAGTAGAAACAGGAGAAAAACAACTGCTTGATCACATGGTTCGATGGGGAAGTAGTAGTAGATTAGGGAAGTAGTCTCTAAATGATCATTCTAGTGCAAATATTAATAATATGGAAATAGGTCTTGATCAATGACACATATAAAACTCAGTGGAACTACAGAATTCCATCTCCAGAAATAACTCCCCAAATGCCAACTCCCCGGAATATTATAGTTAAGTTCAAGAGTCCCCAAGCCAAGGACACAATATTGCAAATAGCTAGAAACAATTCAAATACCATGGAGCTAGAGTCAGGATTACATAGGATTTAGCAGCCTCCACAGTAAAGGATCAAAAAGTTTGGAATGACATTCTAAAAGACAAAAGAACTAGATTTATAATCTAGAATCACCTACCCAGCAAGACTGAGTTTATTCTTTCAGGGGGGGAAATGGTAATTTAATAAAATAAAAGATTTCCTAGCATTTGTAATGAAAATCCCAGACCTAAACAGAAAGTTTAATGCTTAAATATAAATCATAAGAGAAACATAAAATGGTAAATAAGAAAGAGAAATTTTAAGGGATTCAACAATGTCAAACTGTTTTATATTCCTACATTGAAAGATATTTGTAATGCTTTTTAAAGTTGTTTTTTATCAATATTAAGGCAGTTAGAAAGAGTATACATACATAGAGGGTATGGGAGAAATCTGATTAGGATGCTATAATATGCAAAAAACAAAAGAACAAGGAGTGAATAAGAGGACTTTAGGATGATATAATATGAAAAAAAAAAAAACCAAAACACCAAGTAGTGAATAAGAGGACTGCACTGAGAGAAAAAAAGAAAGAAAAGGTAGAATGGGGTAAATTATCTCACCTAAAAAAGAGCAAAAACTATTACAGTGGAGATGAAGACCAGAGTGGTGATGGGCAATGCTTAAACCTTACTCTCATCATAATTGACTCAGAGAGGGAATAATAACCATACTCATTCGGGTATAGAATCCTACCTTACCCTATTGAGAAAGAGAAGGGAAATAAGACAAGGCAGGGAGGGATAATAAAAGAGAGTGTGTGTAATTAGAATTTTGCACTCCAGGACTCAATTTCCCAGAATCCCACTTTCATCCTCACATTATATCCTTACATTTTGGAGATAAAGGTTCTGTAACCCTGCCCTCGCTCACTTTTCCCGCTAATTGCAGTTGGGAAAACTTCTCTTTACTCAGTTTCTTTCTATTTCCTCTACTTCAAGTGATAATTAATAAATCTTATCAAATATAGTACTTGGAGTTATTGGATATTAATTTTAATTTTACATTTCTGGCAACCACCAAAATTGGAAAAAGAATTCTCAAATTTTTTTAAAGATAGCTTTTTAGTGAAGGTAGGGAGTTTTCCCAGTGGTTGGTACCTGCCCACCATAAGTCAGGGACTGGCATCTCTGTCCATCCTGCACCCTCTCTTAAAGTACTCCTCACTGCTGCCCCCAAGCACTGTGGAGTCCCAGAAGTTCCTATGACAGAAGGTGAGAAGCTAAATAGCTGACTCCTTGCCTGCTGGCATTGTTACTCCTTTCCCCACCCCCATGTGGGTCTCAAATGTGGGGTAGCCACATGAAGTTCCAGCTTGTAGCTGAGGTGGCTCTTAGACTACTGAGCAGCCCCTTACACGCTGAAAGGTTCCCCCCCCCCACATAGCCTGCCCCCCCCCAACTTCCAAGCTGATTTTTAAGCTGACCCTGGTGGTTTTGACACTACTGGCTAAGATGGTAGAAACTGAGGGGTTAGCTCACATGGGGGGGGGTCTCCTATGCCACCTTCTACACACTAAAACCCAGCATAATAGGGGGGCAAGCTAGTATCAGGTCAGTGGATTTGAAGCCAAAATTTTTGGAAATTAGCCTCTGGGGTTTCCTGACCCAAACATCAGGTGGGATCTGTATTTTCTATTCAAATACTCTTTTGTTTTCCCTGGCATTTTTGCCCCTAGGGAGGAAGGGAAGGAGGAATATGTTTCCAAAACTCTTAACTAACTCCTAAAGCTTTGTTTTTTTGTTTGTTTGTTTGTTTGTTCTACCTTCAAGTACATGATTTTGTTTTCCCTATAATCAAAAGCCAGAGAACTATCTTAGGAGTAATGATGTTACAAAGCATGGTTGAAACTCTAAGGGAAAGGTTTTTGTTCCCAGGGAATTTAACTGAGTTGGAAAAGCTTACAAGTTCAGATTGGCTCTGTTTAATTCTGTTCCTGGGGGTTCTTGTATTGATAGGCTACCTTGCAGTTGATAGCTTGAATACTCTCAAGATTCAGAGGAGAGATTCATCTCCCTACACCCCCTTGCCATTTTGGCCTGCCCAGTCTTTGCAACACATCCAATATGGGGTTCATCCACACTATGCCCAGTGCGGGTATGGGGAACCCCAGAAGTGTGACCAAAGGAATCTTGATGGATGATGATGCTCAGGAGGGGAAGGAACCTTAATGAGTCTAGAGGTGAATTTTAAGCCTTTTCAGACCCCATTGCCTTATTGATGTTAATTGTTGAATTAGTTCCCCTCCAAATAGTGAAGAAGTCTCTGTAACATAGCTATTGGGATTGGAGAAAAGAATGCTTGACTTCAGTGCCTGTATCCTGTCATATATTTTGTATTTGCTGATTATTTGTTTTAAGATTTAATATTTTTTGTTAAGTTCACATATTAATTTAGTCCCAATATCTTGTTACACTAAGTCATTTTCAGCTATAGTTTGGCCATTAGCTATATGTTCTTTTACATTGTCTTTATTTGTACCTCCCCCTAACATTGGACTGGAGAAAATACTATTGTAAAAGCTCATAGTCTACTTGGACAAACCCTTTTCCATGGCAAAACGATTGGTCCTTATGGATGCTGGATTTGTCACCAGATTCATCGAGGTCACGTGTTGCCTTAATAGATTTTTCTTCCTTTTTGACTTTGTTAATTGTCACATAGATGATGATGGATGGACTCCATTGAACTGGCTACAACTTGTATACAACCTTTCGAGAATTTAATGACCTAAGAATTTAAATTGATTTTAAGGGGTCTTCAGAAGTGATTTTCAGATATCTAGTAGCACCACTAACTCTGACTTATCATTTGCCTATATTTGAGTTGTTTGTAACAAAAGGCAAGGGTCCATTTAGTAGTTGAAATGAAGCACAATGGCACTATTGTATTCCCCACTTCCACATTTATTAAAAAATGTAATGGATGAGGCATCTGAATTGATTTCCACTATTGTAGTTCTTGCCTCCACATTGCAATGGATGGGACATATAAAGACATTCCTTTTACACCATTACAGAGTTATACCAGAGGAGAGAGGTTTCCCAAGGGGCTTGCTTACCCTGTGATGAGTTATAATCTGATCTAGGAGGTGGGAAGGATTTTTCAATGGTGCCTAGTGTATCCTGGATGTTTTTTTGTTTGTTTATTTGTTTGTTTTGTATTTGTAACTCTTTAGCTTACTCTACCCTTCCACCAGAATGATCTAGATTCTTGGTGACATTTTAGACCCAAAATATTTTCATCAACAATACAAAGGTTTGTGCTTTTTTCTGGGTTCCTCTGCCACATTTGGAATGATGAAGTAATAGACTTTGTTAGAAATATTTTCACCAAGGTTGAAAGATTGATTAGATCTGGAGAACTTATGACAAGTATCCATGCGTTTATAAGTTTTTTAAATATCACACAGTAAGTGGCTATATAGAGACTCATGTGAATCCTAATGATAGTGGGTTTATTTGCTATTGTGATTAAATGGGCTTTTCTGAATTGGGGATTTTTGTATTTTTTTTTGAATGTGCATTACCTGCTGTACTACTGTTTTATAAAACTGTTACTTGCTGAAGATCATTTGAACTCACACTGTGAATCATGGCCATGTTTAAAAAGGAAATGGATCTCATTTTGGGGTGAGAAACCTTTGTATTCTGCTTCTACTTGGTTGACACTTTTTCACTGATTGTGAACTATCTATTTTTGATTTTTAAAAATATTTATTATTGTTTTCCCTTGTATGTGCAATATAATGTTTGAGTTTTCCTTTTTCTCTTATTTTTTTGTACTTGAAGCACATATTACCAGTACTTTTGTTTTTTTTTACTTTCACTAGGACAAATTTAATGTCCATTAGCACTAAAGTCAATGCATACCCCAAAGCTTTATACTATGGAAACCTATCATTAATTGTTAATTATTATTAATTTATGATTATGATGAATAATTGTGTCTGATTCCAGGAGAAGGGAACACAAAAGAGCAAATGCTCAGTACCAAGGAGCACAAAGTTAATCTGCATAGTGTCAAAAATTACAAGAATTATTAAAGATTATTTGTGTCTAAAATTTTTTTTAATGGCTTGATAATCAAATCAATGATCTTGAATAGTGGTGTCAAATTGAAATGGGACCACTAAACCATATATAAACATCCCGGCTGCCATATATTGACTTAGAAAACGATATACTAGCATTATCTATTATAGCCCAGGCTTGTTTATACATGCCCAGTGCTCCTAACATGGAGTTCTCTGTGTCCTCTTACCATGTTATTCCAGGTGGCCCTGAAATCTGGTGAGACTGAGACCTTCACTCTCTTTTCTGCTGCTCTCTTTTTTGATCACTCTTATCTGCTATGTCCAGAGGTTGGAGATCACAATTGACTCATAGTCATTAACTGAATTGTTGAGTGGAGAAGGACTTCCTTCTGCTTCTCCCTCTTTAACCCTAGCTCTGAGAAATGAACCTGGAGATATTTCTTTATGTTCTGTGTTGCTGTCTTCCTCAGTTTCAGGTTTGGGAGATGATCTCCATAGGACTCAGGAGTTGGATTCATGAGGACCTGGGAGTCAGGATTGCAGGCAGAATGGTGCAGCCAGTCAGCTCACATGGAAGTACTGAGAAGCTGGGATTTCCTGGACTTGAGCCCAACAGTAGGTTATGGCCTGGGAAATGGAAGTGTATTTTATGGGAACTGAGACAAAAGTAATTCAAAAAGGGCAGAAAAATTATGCCTCCCATGTGTTGGATGAGTTGGTATATATATAAAATTCTACTTTTTGAAGTAACTATTCCCTTCTCATCTGACTGTTAGTAGTAATGGAACTGGAGTGCAGTGGACCCCCACCCCCCACACACACACACACACATACACAAATTGGCATACTTGGAAGGGAGCACTACCCATGGAGTCTGGAGCCATTTTCAAAGAGCCTAGCTATATCACCCCAGAATCCCCTTAAGGGTCTGAGAGAACTTGAGAGAAGATAATCTACCTGGCCTTCAGGTAATGGGGGATAGGGTGACTTATATCATACTATATTCTATTGCATTTATATTGTGGAAAGGAAAACTGAATCAAGCTCTGGACTTTCTGCCACTCAGGTGGAACAAACAGCATTTGGAATGTTAGAGAGAAGATATTGACAAGAATGACAGTTGGTGGGGGGAGGGGAACTTGGAGAGTGACAGTTGTTCTTGAAGCTCTCTTTCCTGGCCCTCGGACTAGAAGGAGCACTCTCTCCTTGGCTCAGGATAGAAGTACCTCTATTCCTGGACTTTTCCCAACTGTGTGCTCTACCTAGATTCCTGTGATCCTGTCATGGAACAAAAGGATTAAAAGGGGTGCAGTTGAACTATAAGGCTGGTCTTTAGGAGTGTCAGCCTGAAGACAGGCCCAACCAGCTCTGAAGGTCAGAACCTTTTCTTCCTTTTGCTGTCTACTGCTAAAGAATTTGAACTTAAGAAAACTAGCATAGATTAGCTTAGACAGGAATAAAAGACACCCTCCACCAGTCTGCAAGGCCTGGCCTCAGCTTAGTAGCTGAGAGAGATCCAAACCCAATCTAGGGAAATCCTGATTCCCTCTTCCCTGATACCTCCCAAATACAAACTTGTTATTAAAATTCATCTTTATATAATAAAACCACAGTCAGATAAGAGGATTATCATTTCAGGGGAACATAGAGGGAGCTGAACCTAAGTATAGCCATTCAACCATAAACAGTCTTTATTGGACCCCTGCTGGGTGACCTTGGTCTGAGGGGAGGCTTGTCCCTCAGGAGGGCCTGTGCTTACCTGCTCTGGGGTATCTTCAACATCAATCAATAGAGAAGACATTCCCTCAGTCTATCATAGGTGGCCCATTTCTCAGGAACCCCAATTTTCAAAGCAGGGGTATCTCTCTCCTTTTACCTCACCAGCAGCCATATTCCCTTTGTCCCTTCAACTCCTCCATTCCCTGTTACAAAACCTTTGTTATCCCCTGTCCCTCTTCAATCTCTATACAATCCCTTTAACTATTACAATATTTATTTTATTAAATATTTCCCAATTGCATTTTAATTTATCTTAGGCTTCACTCAGGAGTGTTATAAATGTAGCTTATGATCTATAAAGTGCCCAATAAATATTAATTGAATAACGAATTGAATGAATCCTGAATCCTGCTTCTCACTCCCACCCATCACCATCCAAACAGACCCGGAGAAGCCCAACCTCTCCAACAGCCAAACTCTTCAAATTCTCTAGCTCACAGTATAATACTGCAATCAATTCTGAGTCCTGGGGAACAGCTCCATCTGCTTCTAGGAAGGGTGTGACAATCTCCAGTTCTGTGGCTAACAAACTCTCCTCTATACCTCTACATGGGATCTTTGTGCTTCAGTCATTGGCTGCCTAGGCAACTCCCTTCCCTTCAACTTCTCGCTTCTCCATCCCCATCCCTGTCAGTCTTAGCCCTCTGATGTGAGTATCCTGCTCTGCTCTCTACACACACACACACACACACACACACATACACACACACACACACACACTGTGCTCTATATCACCCATGTTCTATTATTAACAAACTGCAATTTCTATTAGCGGCTTTTCTAGCACATTCTTACCATCTTCTGGCAATTGCAATGTAGTCAGTTTCTGAAGCTGCTTTCCCAGACCCCACTTGTACCAGCAAATTAGATCCTCAGAGGGCAGTTACTATCTCTCTCCTCAGGGTTCTACAGGTAGACGAAGGGATCTTAGTGGGGAAAGCTATTTTCTAATGCCATCGTTTCTAAAAATCCCTACTGGCGTGCTTCCCTTCTTCCTCCATGACTACCAGTTGATGCCAATTTTTCATCAAGACTTAATTCATTTTTAGAGAGGGATATTTACTACAGTTGTATAGCAAAAATGAACAGCTGGCATAAAACATTTCCCCAAAAGTGTGTGTCCCATTCTGCCACGAATACATATGAAGCCCAAGGGAAAGTGAGATAAATACTGGATAATAGAAATACTGTTCCTCCATTTGTAGGACTTTCATGAAGTTCTCCATCACTATGGTGCAGCTTTCTTATGGGGTCTTTATAACTGCCTTTCCCCAATATCTATTCTATCTATGACAGCCAATGAATATTTGGTAGGCAGCCACCATTGTTCCAGTGACAATGGCAAGGTGTCTATGAGAAGTCTAAATCCCCCAACCTTACAAAGTTTACAGGGGGTGCTGTTAAGAAAACAGGAGATCTTTTTCTTTTTCCCCAACTCTAAATGATTCCCTTTCCAGAGTTTGGATGAACTACTCTCTCCTCTGTATTTCCAGATACTAAAATCACGGATTCCACACTGGCTTTCTGTTTTTATAGGAGGACTTCAGAATGTGACTAAGTTTTTACAACCAATCCAAACTTGCCTCCTGTGTGGTATCTCTTCATTTATTTGTTTCTTTTATATTTTATTTGTTTAAATCAGTCAATATCTGACTTCCCATCATTCCATTTGACCCCCACCCCCAATTGAGAACACAAGAGAAACAAAACCCATTGCAAATACTGATAGTCAATTACAACAAATTTCCACATTTGCCATGTCCAAGAAAATATTTGTCTTCATTCTTCATTCTGAGTCCTTCCTCTCTCTATCAGGAAAAGCGTAACCTGTTTCATCAATAGTCCTCTGGAATACTGGTTGGTCATTACTGTGCTAAGAGCTCAACACAGTATTTTCCATCACATTTTATATACTAGAACTTGTTCATTCATTTCTCACTTTATGGGCACTCATTCAAATTCTTACTCTTTGCCACCTCAAAAAAGGTTATAAATATTTTTCCATATCCTAGAGGGTTTTATTTTTGTTTTAGTTTAGGATTGATCTCTCTCTTAATCTTCCCTCCTTCTAATTCTCCATTCCCCCCCCCCTTTTTATCCCTTCTCTCCTATTTCCTTGTTGAGTGAAATGCATTTTTCTACCCAGCTGTGTGTATAAGTACATCTTTCCTTCTTTTGACCAGTTCAGATGAAAGTGAAGTTCAAGTTTTAGCTACTCCTCCATCCCCTCCTTCTTGTTTGTGTAAATGTCTACTTGTAAATTCTCATTATGAAATTATATTC
Source organism: Monodelphis domestica (assembly GCF_027887165.1). Classification (NCBI taxonomy): domain Eukaryota; kingdom Metazoa; phylum Chordata; class Mammalia; order Didelphimorphia; family Didelphidae; genus Monodelphis; species Monodelphis domestica. The sequence goes on along the minus strand of NC_077230.1, from coordinate 17,431,353 downwards.
TCTAAATTTCCTTTTCTTTCCCCCTTAGTGTGTTCTTCTTCCCCTCTCTTCCCATTCTTTTCTTAAGATGATCAGGACATAACAGATCCACTTCTAGGTTTTATCTAATTGGACTCCCTCTGTGAACCTTGATGATGATAAGGTTCAGAGAGGATGTATATATCATCTCCCTATATTTGATTATAAGCATTTTTCCTTGCTTAGTCTTTTATCAGTGTTCATTCACATGTATCTTTTTATGTTTCTCTTTGAACTTCAGTGTTTCTCTGCAGCTCTGTTCTTTTTATAAATAATGTTTGGAAGTTTTCTATTTCATTAAATATCCATTTTCTCTTCTTATAATCAGTTTTGCCAGACAAGGATAAGCCTATATCCTTTGCCTTCTGGAATATCATATTCCAAGTTCCCTTTCCTTGATGAGTGACTGTTCAATCATGTGTTTTCCTGACTGTGACTTCTTTGCATTTGAGTTCTTTCTTTCTGGTTGCTTGAAGTATTTTTTCATTGACTTGGAAATTCTGGATTTTGGCTATAATGCTCCTGGGAGCTTTCATTCTCTGGTTTCTCTGAAGAGGTGACTGGTAGATTATTTTTCTTTCTTCTTATTACTTTGCTTTCTAGTCTTTGGAGATCTAGACATTTTTAATATTCCTTGAAATATAATGTGGAGGTTCTTTTGGGGGGTCATATTGTTCCAAGTTCAATGAGTCTTAATTAATTTTTATTTCTCTTTGATATATTTTATGGGTCATTTGTTTCTGCTTTGAGATATTTTGCAATTTCTTTATATTTTCAGCCTCGGTAAAAGTTTCTTATTGAGACCAATATTGAAGTGTGTTTTGCATGAGAATACATGTATGTTCCAGATCAAATTGCTTACCATCTCCAATTGGTGGAAGGGAAGAAGACAATTTGGATCTTATAGTTTTAGAAAATGTATGTTGAAAATTATTATATGTGACTGAAAAATAAAATATCTTTAATTAATTTATTTATAAGACCCTTACCTTCTGTCTTAGAATCAATACTATGTATTTGTTCTAAGGCAAAAGAACAGTAAAGGATAGGCAATGGAGTTTAAGTAACTTGCCCAAGGTCACACAGCTAGGAAGTGTCTGAGGTCAGATTTGAGCCCAGGACCTCCCACCTCTGGACCTGGCTCTTAGTCCTCTGAATCACCTAGCTATCCATCTTTAAATTTAAAAGGAAAAAAAGTTTCTTACTGACTCTAGAAGTCGTGGACTTCTACTTGGTCCATTTAATTTTCAGGGAGTTTTAGCTGTTAATTCTCTTTTTGAGTCTTTCTTCCATAGTTCTCATTTCTTTTCTATTTTTTTTTTCTCAAGCACTTTCATTTCATTTATAAAAATATTTTTCACCCCTTTTTTTAACTTTTTTGCCTCATAGTTGAGTCTGTCTCCAAGCAGTGTTTTTCTCTTAGACATTGCCTGTTCATATTTTGGAGTCATTCTCGGCTTCTGTGTCCATGTCTTGAGCTTTTTATGGTGGGGCTCTTTGTTAACCCATTTTTCCTGCCTGTTTCCTGACATCCAAATTAATATTAAGGCTAGACTCTGTTTTGTTTCTGGAGAGAAGGTCTAGGCTTGTCCTCTTGCTGCTTTCACAAGGTATTGAGTGTTGGGTTATATGTCGAAATCTTTGATGCCCACGATCCCTCCTGTAACTTCACTTACCTCTTCCCAAAATGTCCACTCTATCATTAATCAGTTACACCTTATACTATCCTCTCCCTGTCCTTTAATCTTGGGCTCTAATCTCCAACTTATCACTCTTCACCCCTTTTCAAATTCTAGTCCTAGATGATTGCCATCTCCACTTGCTCTGTGAGGATTGCTAAATGCAAATAAAGCCATACAACTGTACTAAGTCCATTGCAAACATGTTATAAAATTTCAACTGAGGCATGCCAATCCTTTTATTATTAGTTGATTAGTACTCCTCATAGCATTTGCTTTAAATCTCTTCTTTCCTTGAGTGACCTATACAAAGCCTCCTTATTTCCTGAAAGGTATTCTCTCTTTAAAATCTTTTTCATAAGTAGCAATTAATAATAAAAAGGGCAGAAAAGGTATTTTCAAGAGAAAGAGATTTCCATTGAGGAATGATGTGGAATATTATCACTGTTATGAATATTTTAAAATCTAATAAAATTTTTTATTTTAAAATATAGTATATATCTATATATACAGTGTATATATATATACTTTATATATAATATACTGTATATGTATATAAATCTTTTATTAAAATTTTTATTTATATATATAAATATGTATATTATATATATATACACACACAAATATTTAAAGAAAGCTTTTGGTAGCATTTGGATAGTTTTGAAAATGTAGAATGATGCTTCAATTTTATAGAAACTATTTAATGTTAAAAAGAAATGGGGGAGAAAGAAGGCAGTTAGGTGAGCCAGTGGATAGAGAGCCAGGTCTAGAGATAAGTGGTCCTGGGTTCAAATTTGAACTCAGACACTTCCTAGCTGTGTGACTCTGGGAAAGTCACTTAACCTCCATTACCAATCTTTTGCCTTTAAACCAATATACAGTGTTGATTCTAAGATAGAAGATAAGAAAGGAGAGAGAGAGAGAGAGAGAGAGAGAGAGAGAGAGAGAGAGAGAGAGAGAGAGAGAGAGAGAGAGGAGAGAGAGAGAGAGAGAGAGAGAGAGAGAGAGAGAGAGAGAGAGAGAGAGAGAGAGAGAGAGAGAGAGAGAGAGAGAGAGAGAGAGAAGAGAGGAAGAGAGAGAGAGAGAGAGAGGAAGAGAGAGAGAGATAGAGAGAGGAAGAGAGAGAGAGAGAGAGGAAGAAAGAGAGAGAGAGAGAGAGAGAGAGAGAGAGAGAGAGAGAGAGAGAGAGAAGAGAAAATAATATATTCACTAAAAACCAGAGAAATGTGAGTATAAATAAACCAAATATCAAGGATTCTAAAGAGATGAAGTATTGTGTTGAGAACTCCAGAGCTTCAAGCATGGAATTAGAACCTCCACTGATTTGTATTTACATCTTTACAGCTATAGTAAAAAAAAAAATGTTTGTTTTTTTTCATGAGAAATCATATAAATAATTGGAGACTGATTTTCAAAAGGGCTATCTCTTTAAAGTGGGAAATTGAACCCTGGGCAAGTCACTTGACCCCCATTGCCTAGCCCTTACCACTCTTCTGCCTTAGAACCAATACTCAGTATTGATTCTAAGACAGAAGGTAAGGGTTAAAAATTTAAAGTGGGAAATTGAGGAAGTTGGTGGCTTTTTAAGCAAAGGTAAGCCTCAGAACAGAGCAGCAGTAGCAGCAGCAAGGACAGTGAAGGAAGAGAAGCTGAGATGACCAAAGACCCAGGAGGGGAGCTACAAGACTGCTTTGCTGGAGCTGTGGAGGTTAGAAGCAGTCAGCGGCTCTTCAGAAGGGTCTGTTGCTCTCTGCCACCACCTCTGACTTGAAAAAGACAAGAGAGCAGAGAGGGCTTCCCAGCTGCTTTGGTGACCCAGTTAGTTGGAGCTGAGTTCCTGGGAGCTCTGTTCTGATTGGTCAGTGAAGCATGTGGATGACTGTCTGGGCCATCTCTGAGCTGAGTTTGATGAGCTGCTCTGGATATCCACATTAAAAGCTACTATTTCCTCAGTGCCTTTGGAAGGGTGATTGCTAATTGAAAGAATTTGTAAAGGTTATATTTGAGTGGAGGAGAGGATTTCCCCAAGTGTGATGTAAGAGAGATACAGGAATGTGTGGGATGATGGTTCCTGAATGGGTCAGTAGAACTGAAGTCCATCCTCAGAAGTCCTCCGGAGCACTTGAGTCTTTCTCCTTCAGACAAGTTTCTTCAGAAGAGTTTTCCTCCTTTTGCTGACAAGTTCTCATAGTGTATATCCCCACTTCACTATAGACTGGGTGCGTTGGTTGCTGGCAAAGTATGAAAAGGTTTATTGTTGGGTGTACTAATCCTCAGACCTCACTCAACAAGATCCTCTGCCCCTCGGACCGCAGGGTCCTTCTCTCAGATTCCATTTAAGAAGGACTCCCAGGCCAGCCATCTCTTAATTGCCCAGATGGCGGCACACCTTTGGACGTCTCAATCATGGCTCCTGTCATAGAGGAATTAGTTGATGGTAAAAGGAGAGAGGGAGGATGGATATCTTCTCTCTCAAAGCAGGGTTCAGGGGAGACAGCTGACATTAAAATGGCCCAAGAGAGAGGAAAGGGGGAGTGAGTAGTTTCTCCCTTCAGCCTTCCCTCAGCTATGGCTGCTTCCCCAAACTGGCTCTTGTCTTCCTTGACTACTAATGTCTAGAGCTTTCCTCCTCAGGGAGATTGCTCTCCCTCTCAGGCTGCCCACTCACACTCAAGTCAATTTGGGAAAGACAACAACCTTTATTCAGTTGGGGATAACACAGGGAAATGGCTGTAGGAAGAGTCTGTGAGGAAAGAGGGAAAGGTGTCCCCATTCTAGCTACCCTCCCTCCTCAAGTTGGGGAACCCAGGCCTTGGCAGCCTTGGGTCCCCTGAGAGAGTCAGGCTTGGCTAGCCCTGGTCTTGGCCCAACTGGCACCAGGAGCTGTGAGGTAGTCTTGTCAGAGGCTTCATGTCTTCTCCAGCTGGCCACTTCGGTTGGGAGTTGATGGGGGGAAGGAAGGCTGTCCAGTCACCAGGAGAGAAAGATGAGTCTTTCCTTGGGATCAAGTCTTGGTCAGACCTTCCCCTCTCCTGTCTCAAGGCTGAGAGCTCACTGCCTCCCAATCAGAACCTTCTTGCTCCTTAAGATTCCAGCCCTCCTGGGGCCCCTCTCCTCAGCCTGTCTCTCTTCCTTGAGTTCAGACCTCTGTCACCTCTCTCCCCTTCATATTCTGTCTTTTCCCGTTGGATTGTAAGTTTCTGGAGAGGAGGGCAATGTCCTTTCTTCATGTTTGTATCCCCAATGTTTTGGCACAGTGCCTGGCAAAATAATAGGCATTTAATAAATATTTCTTGACTGGGGGGGGGCACAAATTTTCAAGCAACCTACACAAATGCCCCCCCCACTTCCTCTCAGAGAGGAATTTGCCTATTTTTGTGGTGGGGAAAAAATGAAGCCTTCCCTTGAAAGCTCCCTCTTCTATCTAGTTTTGCACAACAAATTTCCAACATCCATTATCCTCCTTTCCCCCCACAAACCTCTGTCCTCATTTGCTACAATTTCAGAGGAAGAAATGTTCCTTTTCTTTGCTAAAGCTACATCCTCATCTCACTGACCTAACTTTCCAGGAAAGGAGAGTCGTGGTAGTTCAGGGTTACATTTATATTTTCTTTTTTTAATTTTTTTTAAACCCTTGCCTTCCGTCTTGGAGTCAATACTAGGCATTGGCTCCAAGGCAGAAGAGTGGTAAGGGCTAGGCAATGGGGGTCAAGTGACTTGCCCAGGGTCACACAGCTGGGAAGTGTCTGAGGCCAGATTTGAACCTAGGACTTCCTGTCTCTAGACCTGACTCTCAATCCACTGAGCTACCCAGCTGCCCCCTACATTTATATTTTCAAAACTTTAAGTAACACATTGAGTACAGTTCTGGGTAAACAGTAAGCATTTAATAAGGGCACATCAAACGATATTAATAAATCAAGTATTATTGAAAAAAATTAAGCTACTTCCTCTATTTCTGCCCTTTTTTTTCCTCGAAAAAAATGTTTAAATCTTGGATTTTTATGAAAATACAACCCCCCAAGTGAGTGTTGAGAAACCCCCAGTTCAGTTCAGGATGCAAGGCTGAGTTATGGGGTGTATGAGTCAGTTATTAAAAGAGAAAAAAAATCTTCAAGGAAAGAAGCTTGCACTCCTAAAATCCAGAGAATGAACCATCCAGAGAGATGCCTGCAAAACCTACACTACATCAAGATCCAGAAGAACTTAGGGGTGTGGTTAATTGAACTGAGAGTTGATTGAACATTTCTTTTGAATGTACACTCTTTGTGAAATACTCACAGACAAGTCTGGCTACCATCCTGGCTCCCCCTATCCCTGAGAATGAAGTCAAAGGTTCAAATGTACATTTATACATCCTTGACTCCAAGCTTAGGATTGCCAGTTATTTCTAATGATTTGACCAAGATCACATGAGTAGCAAATGGAAAATCTGGGATTGCTACTTAAATCCTCTGATTCTAAATCCAAGATTCTTTCTGCTCTGCTACCTAACTAATATTATAAAATCCTTAAAAGGACAGGAATCAAACATTGCACACGACTCTTTTCACACTCACACACACACACACACACACACACAACCTTCTGCCATTATGTAAACCGACAAAATATTCCATGGAATATTGTACTATAACAATATTTGAAAAAAAAAAGTGATTTGGTAACATCAAATTTAATGCTCTCTTTTAATTACTTTCTTCATTCTAAACAAATGACTTGGAATTCACAACATTCATTTGTGTCAGACTCATTCGAGTGTATATAAAATGAAATTGCTATAAATGAAATCAAATCTAGCCCCCTTGATTCGCTTCATGGATCAGTTCTTTCTGCCTTCCCTTGACCCTCCTCCCCTCCAGGAAAAGATGACTTCCCTTCCTACTAGCCACAAAAAAATGACTAGCTGGGCAGTCATAAGAATTGGGTTCTTATCCTAGTTCTGCCACTCCTTAGCTGTGGCAAGACTTGCCAGGACCATAATCCTATGGAACAGGAAGGATCAGATGCTGGAGTCCTCCATTCACCCTGGTAATTATGAGTGCATAAATCCACCCAGCAGAAGTACTGGGGAAGTGCCGAGCTCTCTATGGTTCTCAGAGAGTGGATGACCATCTGTGCCCCTGCTCTGCTTCTCGGGTCCCTTCACCATCTTGATCATCCAGGAGGTATATAGTTCATGAAAATCTACCCAGTCTACCTTGGCTTCCAGTCAGTTTGCAAAATCCTGTCTCTTCCTTGAACTAAGTATGTTTTACTGAACTCTAGTCTTATGACTTTGTCATAATAGAGATGCTTTCCCAAAAGGACAGATAGACCTGCTTATCTGTATACAGTAATGCGTTGTCCTTGTTGTTCAGACATTTCAGTTGCGTCTAACTCTTAGTGACCCCATTAGGGGTTTTCTTGACAAAGATACTAGAATGGTGAGTAGACCTTCTCCAGTTCATTTTGCAGATGAGGAAACTGAGGCAAACAAGGTTAATTCACATAGCTAGTGAGTGTCTGAGGCCAGATTTGAACACAGGAAGATGAGTCTTCGGGCCTTCAGACCCAGCCCTCTAACCACAATGTTACCTACCTACTTCATGCAGTGTTGCAAATAGCATAAAAATCAATATCATCATCATTCATAATAAAAATCTTCCATTTATACATGCAGCTTTTCCTGCCACCTATGTAATCCCTAGAATGAATGAATGAATGAATGAATGAATGAATGAATGAAAGAGTATTTTTTTAAACCCTTACCTTCTGTCTTAGAATTAATACTGTGTATTGGATCCAAGGCAGAAGAGTGGTAAGGGCTAGGCAATGGGGATTAAGTGACTTGCCCAGGGTCACACAGCTGGGAAGTGTCTGAGCCTAGATTTGAACCCAGGACCTCTGAGCCTGGCTCTCAATCCATGAGCTACCTAGCCGTTCCATGGTCCTGTGAAAGAGTATTTAATAAGTGTTTACTATGTATCAAGTACAATCCTAAGAGTTGAGCACAAAAATGTAAAAGTGGGGACAATCCTTTCCCTGAAGGAGTTCATATTCTAGTGGGGGAGATAACAGTGATGATAAGTATTTTTGGATTGAGTAATTACCAGCATAGTGAACAGTCAGAGGGAACTAGATCATCACACCCTTTACTAGAATGATAGCAGGATTTATCTGATTATATTTCAATTATGGATAAACAGGAGTTGAGAAAAATTCATATTTAAGCATAGAAGCTGGCAAAAAGATAGCTGGGATAGGGGTAGGGTGGAGAGGCCATCTAGATGACTCAGTGGAAAGAGAGCCAAGGGTCCTGGGTTCAAACCTGACCTCAGACACTTCCTAGTTATGTGACCCTGAGAAAGTCATTTAATACTCCTTGCCTAGCCTTCACTTCTCTTCTACCTTGGAACCAATATCCAATATTGATTCTAAGACAGAAGGCAAGGGTTTTTTTTTAAAAATATATTTTATTTGATCATTTCCAAGCATTATTCGTTAAAGACATAGATCATTTTCTTTTCCTCCCCCCCCCCACCCCCCATAGCCAACGCGTAAGTCCACTGGGCATTAGATGTTTTCTTGATTTGAACCCATTGCTTTGTTGATAGTATTTGCATTAGAGTGTTCATTTAGAGTCTATCCTCTGTCATGTCCCCTCAACCTCTGTATTCAGGCAGTTGCTTTTTCTCGGTGTTTCCACTCCCATAGTTTATCCTTTGCTTATGAATGGTGTTTTTTTCTCCTGGGTCCCTGCAAGTTGTTCAGGGACATTACACCGCCACTAATGGAGAAGTCCATTACGTTCGATTATACCACAGTGTATTAGTCTCTGTGTACAATGTTCTCCTGGTTCTGCTCCTTTCACTCTGCATCACTTCCTGGAGGTTGTTCCAGTCTCCATGGAACTTCTCCACTTTATTATTCCTTTTAGCACAATAGTATTCCATCACCAACATATACCACAGTTTGTTCAGCCATTCCCCAATTGATGGGCATCCCCTCGTTTTCCGGTTTTGGGCCACCACAAAGAGCGCAGCTATGAATATTTTTGTACAGGTCTTTGTGTCCATTATCTCTTTGGGGTACAGACCCAGCAGTGCTATGGCTGGGTCAAAGGGTAGATATTCTTTTATCACCCTTTGGGCATAGTTCCAAATTGCCCTCCAGAATGGTTGGATCAGTTCACAACTCCACCAGCAATGAATTAATGTCCCTACTTTGCCACATCCCCTCCAGCATTCATTACTTTCCTTTGCTGTCATGTTAGCCAATCTGCTAGGTGTGAGGTGATACCTCAGAGTTGTTTTGATTTGCATCTCTCTGATTATAAGAGATGTAGAGCACTTCTTCATGTGCTTGTTAATAGTTTTGATTTCTTTATCTGAGAACTGCCTATCCATTTCTAAGACAGAAGGCAAGGGTTTAAAAAAGAAGAAAGTAGCTGGAGAATAAAGTGGATGCTAGCTAAGATTATTTAGAGTTTGTGAGCCTATTGGTATTCACCAATCAGCATAGGAGGACTGAGGATGAATAAGCCAGGGTTGAAAGGATTAAATTCTCCAGTCTTTGGTCAAAGGGTACAGTGACAGGGCAGCTGCCAAAGTGTTCAGGTAGTCATTCTTGTAGAAATGTATAGGGGGAAAATAAATTCAGCCCAACTAATATTTAGCTAACACTTCCAGTGAAATTGATCTTAATTGAAGAGTTCAGAATTCTGGATCTATTTCTTGGTACATCACAGTCGAGGACATGGGCTATGAATCCAGTGCTTTTTCTTTTCAGTATCCTGTCAATGGCAGAGACTTCTAAATGATTCTCCACATAGCTCCCTCTTCCCTCTTGGACGGACTCATCATCATATCTCATTCCGTCTTGGCCCCTCAGTCAATCCATCAGAATGTTACAGGTCCCTGCTAGGTATGTCAGTTCTTTTCTCACTCTCTAAGACCATGGCATTTTCTGAGGCACTTTTCCCTTGATGCCTTCCCTGGTTTCATCTATTTGCACACTTCCTCTCTCAATCATCACCAGGCAAAGATTCTGTAGCTCCTAGAAGAGAGGAAGAGAAGGGCAGAGATTTGGAGCTAGAAAGGATTTTACTTCATCTTTTCTGACACCATCATTTGATAGATAAAGAAATTAAAGGGCTTAGGACATGAAATGACTTATCGAAGGTCATAGAACTAGTAAGAAATGAAGTTCCCAGTCTTTCTATAAACTTTTTAAAAAATTCTATTTTAATTTATTTTCAACTCCAAAGTCTATCCTTCCCACATACCCTTCCCCATCAACTGAAAAAGTAAGAAAAACAAAAACAATTATAAATATATAGTCAGGGGCAGCTAAGCAACTCAGTGGATAGAAAGCCAGACCTGGAGACAGGAGATCTTAGGTTCAAATTTGACCTTACACACTCCTAAAACTTTCATTGTGGTTTATCTTTACAATATCGTTGTTATTGGATAGATTGTTTTCCTGGTTTTGCTCACCTCACGTTGCATCCATTCATACAAATATTTTTAGATTTTTCTAAAACCATCCCCTACCCCAAAGAGATAATAAGGAAAAAGACATGTACAAAAATATTCATAGCTGCACTCTTTGTGGTGGCAAAAAAATTGGAAAATGAGGGGATGCCCTTCAATTGGGGAATGGCTGAACAAACTGTGGTATATGTTGGTGATGGAATACTATTGCGCTCAAAGGAATAATAAAGTGGAGGAATTCCATGAAGACTGGAACAACCTCCAGGAAGTGATGCAGAGTGAGAGGAACAGAACCAGGAGAACAATGTACATAGAGATTGACACACTGTGGTACAATCGAATGTAATGGACTTCTCCATTAGGGGCAATGCAGTGATCCTGAACAACTCAGAGGAACCTATGAGAAAAACCACTATCCACATTCAGAGGAAAAACTGTGGGAGTAGAAACACAGAAGAAAAACAACTGCTTGAATACATGTGTCAAAGGGATATGGATGGGGATGTAGACTCTAAATGAACACCCTAATGTAAACAACAACATGGAAATGGGTTCTGATCAAGGACACAAGTAATACCCAATGAAATTGCATGTTGGCTGCAGGAAGAGTGGGTGGAGGGGAAGAAGGGAAATAATGTGAGTATTGTAACCAAGGAATAATGCTCTAAATTGACTAAATAAACTTATTCAAATGGGAAAAAATAAATAAATGTATTCCAGCCAAGTTAGACAAGAAATAAAATTTCTATTAGGAAAAAAAAATAAAACCATCCCCTACATTACTTCTTACAGTACAATAGCATTCTATCATATATGTATACTATACACCATAAGTTGTTCATCCATTTGCCAATTAATGGGCGCCTTCTCAGTTTCCAAATTTTGTTTGCAATGAAAAGTATTCCTATAAATATTTTTTTTAATTAACATAGCTCCTCTGTCTCTTTCTTTGATCTCTTCATGTGAGGGTCTGCATAATTTAATACTTCTTTGAATAGAGTTCCAAGTTGTTCCCCAGAATGACTGACTTAATTAACAGTTCCACCAATAATGCATTAGTGAACCTATTTTATCAAAAGTCCCTACAGTAATTTTCATTTTCCTTTTTTGAAATCTTAGCTAGTCTGATGGCTGTGAAGTAATTTCTCAGTGCAGCTACTTTTCTTCAATGATTCTAAATTGCTACCTAGAATTGTTGGACATCAAAGAGAGGATAGTTGGAGGTGGAGTCAAGATGGCAGCTTAGACAGAAACAGTTCAGACCTCCTTAATCCCTTCCTCACTTATCAAAAACACAATGCTTTAAGGGGACTGAAAACCAAATCTAACAACAGGACAGAGCTAGGGAACCCTCCTCCTGGACACAACTTTAAAAAAAGAAAATCAAAGACATAAAAAAAATAGAATGGTTGGACTAATTCAGAACTCTACCAACATTGCTCTGCCTCAATGGTTTTAGGAGTCTATGAACATGTGACCTAAGCAAATTTTAGCATTTTAGCATTAGGATAAGAGAACATGAAAGTATTTGAAAACAAAATATCCTTCAGTATGCAGTGACATTTTAATTAGAAACTAGGGATAGGTCCTTTTTTTTTGTAGTTAAGTATTTAACTGAAAGAACCTATCATAGTCTTCTCTTCCTCCCCAACCTCACAACACACACATTTAAAACTTTAAATCAGTCAAGGATGTATTGTAATGAGTTATTCATTATTAATGATCTTTTTTTAACATTAATTTATTTAGTCAGTTTAGAACATTATTCGTTGGTTACAATAATCACATTATTTCCCTCCCTCCCTCCACTCACCCTTCCCACAGACGACACTCAATTTCATTGGTTATTACATGTGTCCTTGATCAGAACCTATTTCCATGTTGTTGTTTACACTAGGATGATCATTTGGAGTCTACATCCCCAACCATATCCCCTCGATCCATGTAATCAAGCAGTTATTTTTCTTCTGTGTTTCTACTCCCACAGTTTTTCCTCTGAATGTGGATAGTGGTTTTTCTGAATGATCTTTTAAAATTTATATACTCCAGTTGTTGCTTCTTTGGTGCTTTGTGTCTCTTAGAGATTGAAACTAATGGAGACTGAATAATTTGGGGGAAATTGTGCAGAGTTCCTATGGTCATCATATAAAATAATTGTTATCACTCTAAAGTTTTTGGTTTCAACTCTCTTACAATTACAAAATTATGAATTTGAGTAAGCAATGTTTGCAACAATATTTAAGATCAGAGGATAAAAGGTGATACATAAAACAAAAAAGTACATGATGTCACATTATTATTTGATTTCATGGGCTCAGCAGCATAAAAATCAACAAATGAAATCTCAGAATGGCCACAGGAGCTTTAGCTTCCTGAATCTGGGAAGAGATCTGCATCATTTTGCTATGGCAGCTACTCTTGTTTAGGCTTTTTTTTTTCCTGGTTATGCAAGTTCTATGAACTATAAGCTTTATTTAAAGATGGATATTAGCATTTGGTATCAGAACAAGTTTGGGAAGGCTTGTACTGATAATAATACCCACATACATGGGATAGAGTGAGTAGGTTGGGAAATAGGTTATGCACAAAATGATGCTACAAAAATATGGAAATCTACCAAGCAGAAGGAGAAGTCCCATGGCCCTTAAGGTTCAGCAAAGAAGCAAACAGTAATGCTTCTTCTTTAATGCCATTCCCTCTGATTAAATCATATTATTTTTTGATGTGAACCATCTCACAGTGCCAAAGATTTGAATGACAAGAATTTTCTTTTCTGGGTCTTCTGGAACTATGATTGTAGCACCTACAGGAACAGTTGTAGTAATACAAACATGACAGTTGAGTGGAGTATGAAGAGACTCGAGACAGAGAGATCAATCAGCAGATGTCAACCTTGAAATCAAACAAGCAACATTTACATTGCTCTAACAAACCATTCAGGCATATGGCTCTGTAGCAAAGATGCTTATTTTCATTGACAGCATTCAAAAGCTCACATGAGTGGGAAGGAGGTAGCATAGAACCAAAGCCCCTCTGTAGAGACTGGAGGAGGGTACAGGTTTATATAGTGTTTCAAGAAAAAGGAGAAGAGGAATGATTGGGCAACTTGGGAAACTTCTACCCAGTTCAAGAAATATACTGTCAATCTTTTGGAATGTACAAAGAATTCAACTTTGATAAGATGGAAGAAAGTGCATGCTGACCTTTTCAGGTGGGATCATTGCGAAGTCACTTTCATATGTCACAATTCCATAATCTTGATATTCTAAAGCAATTATAAACACCATAAAATCATTAGAGATTTGTTAACAATTAATGCAAGCTATTGCAATAGTCCAGGAATGATAGAGGGTTCTAGACCAGGGCAGTAACAATGTTATAAAAGATTTACAAGAGAGATGGTCAAAGTAGAAATGTCAGACCTGGGGCATGTAGGTGGCCCACTGTATTGAGAGCCATACCCAAAGATGGGAGAGCCTGGGTTCAAATTTGACCTCAAAGGCTTCCTAACTGTGTGACTTAACCCCCATTGCCTAACCCTTACCACTCTTCTGCCTTGTAACTAATCAATGTGACAAGGAAATCACCTTAAAAGACTGATATATATTAATTTAAGGTCGCCAAGGATTTCAGCTATGTAATTCCTAAATGAAAACTCAAGTCAGCAGTCAACCTTTTATGGAGTTTTAATTACAAACAGGAGGAAGAAAGGTATGAGAGAGATAGAGAGAAAGAGAGAGAGAGAGAGAGACAGAGAGAGACAGAGAAAGAGAGACAGAGAGAGAGACAGAGAGAGAGAGAGAGAGAGAGAGAGAGAGAAAGAGAGAGAGAGAGAGAGAGAGAGAGAGAGAGAGAGAGAGAGAGAGAGAGAGAGAGAGAGAGAGAGAGAGAGAGAAGGGAATAGGGCTTAAATACCCCCTCTGTTTAGGCTGGGCCAAAAGGCCCAAGCCCTTAGATAGCTGAGGCAAAGAAAAGAGATCAGTCCCTATCACTCACGTGACCAAAATGGAGAAACAGTCTCAGGGGCCCCCACCTCCAGCCTCCTTCAGAGCAAGCCTTCTCAGAGAACCACCTCTCAGAGCAAAACCTCTCCAACCACCCCTCAGTCCTCAGACCCCTCTATCTTTAAGGAAACCATCCCAGTTCCCTCCCCTCAGTTCTCACATCTACCAATCACTGTCCATGTCTTCCCTGTGCCAATGGTGGCTCTAGCTTAACCCAGGACCGCCCAGAGGTCTGCCCCTTTGCACATGTTGCACATGTTGAAGGTCATATTCTCAAATAATTAAATTTTGATCTATGCTGCAGCCCTTCCTACATCCTGTTAGGACTGAGTAGGGTAGAGATTGTAAGTTCCAAGACCTGGTTCTGTCATTCCAAGTATCTCTATTGTATCAATTCTAAAATGAATCATGACTCAAAGAAATTCCTGTTCTATGCTTAAGCATAGGTCAAAGCCCTTTCCATTGTTCAGCAAAAGGTTTCTGTCCTAAAGTAGTCTTAAGTAGGGAGGAGAAGGACCCTCCCATGCCAATGGGGTTCACATTCCAATAGACTATCAGTAGGAAATTTTTCAAGTATGAAATTTCCCAATGGTGAAATTTCCAACATTTATAAGTCTAAGAAATTTTAAGGTTTACATAAACAGTACTGATTCTAAGACAGAAGGTTAGGATTTTTTAAAATTGAAAATAAAAAACAATAAATAGGTCTTGGCAACTGATTGGATATGGGAATGAGAGAGAGAGAAGGAATGAGGAATTAGATCTTTAGCCTGGGTGACTTGGAGGAAGAATATAACAGGGAGGTTAGGAAGAGAAGAAAGTTTAGCGGTAAATATAATGAGTTCAGTTTGGTACATGTTGAATTTAAGGTGTCTATGAGACATCCAATCCAAGATGTCAAACAAGCAATTAGGAGTGTAAGACTGGAAGTCAGGAGTAAAGTTAGGGCTGGATAATAGATTTGATAATCATCATCATAAATATGATAATTGAATCCATGGGGACTAACAAGATAACCAAGCAAAAATACTATAGAGGTAAAAGAGAAGATTCAGGAAAGAGCCTTGGGTGTCACTTGGGTGGAGTCTTTATAGGCTACAAGTTTGGGGGCTTCTAGATTCCATGTTGACACAGTTTGATGGGGCCACCTGGATGAAGATCCTGTAAAGAAGGACTTTTCATCCAAGTATAGGGAGAAGCAAGAGAAAGTAGTATCATGAAAACCTAGAGTGAGAAGGAAGTATCAAAAAGAGTATAATTTAGGGGGCAGCAGGGTGGCTCAGTGGATTGAGAACCAGGCCCAAAGACGGGAGGTCCTGGGTTCAAGTCTGAACTCAGACACTTCCTAGCTGTGTGACCCTGGGCAAGTCACTTAACCCCTAATTGCCTAGCCCTTACCACTCTTCTGCCTTGGAACCAATACACAGTATTGATTCCAAGATGGAAGGTGACAATTAAAAAATAAAAGAGCATGATTAACAGTATCAAAGGTTCAAGAACAACTGGGAGTGAGAAAGAGTTGTCCAATTTGGCTTAATCATGGCTTAAACAGATATCATAAATAAATTAAAGGAGCAAGAACATATGTCATATATGTCAGATATATAAGGAATGAGGATGTGGAAGAGCTCATGACTAAATAAGATATAGAGATCACAAAAAGTAAACTGGATAATTTTAATTAAATAAAAGTAGAAAGTCTTTGCACAAATACAGGCATTGCAGCTAGAGTTGGAAGAGAATCACATAAGGGCAGCTAAGTGCCTCATTGGATGGAGGGATAGACCTGCAGACAGGGGAGGTCCTGGGTTCAAATATGACTCAAGATACCTCCTAGCAATGTGACTGGGCAAGTCACCTAACCCCCAATACCTAGCCCTTACCACTCTTCTACCTTGGAATTAATACACAGTATTGATTCTAATATGGAAGGTAAAGGTTTAAAAAAAAAAGAAGGCCATAAGGGACTTGGGGAAAAAAGGATAATGAAGAGTTTTTTTACTGTTTCACCAAAGGGTTAAGAGATGGTAGGGAGGACATTAGAGTTAATAAAGGGGTAGTGACCGGGTAAAGAACTGTGAAGTGAGGGACTGGAGGTCTTCATGTAGAGGAAAGACAGGGTTAGAAGTTGCAAGACAGAAAGAAGGGTAGAATGGCAAGAGATTATGATCAGATAAAGAAATTGCAAAATTTACAAAAATAGAAGTGGAATATTTGTATATAGTGATAAGATCAAGGGTCTAGCCATCTCTGTATGTATCTGAGAAGGGGTGGAGGAACAGATCATGGGAAATAAGATGAGAATTTTGAAAGTCAGAGTATTTGAGTTGGTAAGTTGAAGTCTATTAATATGAGGACAAAAACTGGGCAGGAGAAAAAGATGGTGAGCTGGACATTAAATTCACAGAAGAAAGAGAGAGAATGACCTCAAGGTCAGTAGATAACAATGACTAGAATCTTGATTGAGTCATAAATATGCATTCAATGAACTTCAGAGGAAGAGGCTCCTTAAGTGATGGAGAGTAGAGGGAAAATCTGGAAATGACTATGGGAAGGAAGGAAGGAATATTCTCACCCTGCCACAGTAGCCAGAGAGTTTGGGATATGGGTGTGTTGGGGAATTTCTTAACCCAGAGGACCCAAGATCCTCCCAAAGAATAATTCCTCCCACCTGGCTCTATTGGACTGGAGATCAATAAATTGAGAGGCAAAGCAAGAAAATAAAAGTTTAATTAGCATCAGCTGATGAACAAGTGGAGCTACACAAGACTTTATACAGCCTTAAGGTGACATTACTGACAACCAAAAAAAGCCCATCAGGTAAGTCTGCTTAGTCACTTGTTTTATTTGTGAGACTGAATCATAGAGACAAGAGGTCAAGTGATGTCTAACCTTGGGATTAGAACCTGTTAACCTGGAGTTTCCCAAAGATCAGGTTTGTTCTAGTGGAGATATTTTCTCTGAAGTCAATCTCATCCGAATATCCTGGTAGAGCAGGAGATAAGATAGTGGAGGTTTCCTTCTACATAGAATCAGGGGAGCCATTCTGTTGTTAAATAAAATAGACTGAAGGTCTCTGATTATTCAGCCCTGGAACTGACTTTTTCCTAGGGAAAGGAGCTTTTCCCCCTAAACTCACACTCTAATACATCCTCCACCAATGAAAATGCAATCAGTCCTGGAAAGAGTGGCCAGGAATATCCTATTAGTAGGAAGGAGCCTTCTCTAAATGAATGCAAGAAAATGGAAGGAACAAGAAAGGAAAAGAAGTTTAAAAATCCTACAGATTCCAAAATAAAATTAGCTTTAGAGTGGGAATGTTAGGGGATGGGATCTGGCTAAGGGGGATAGAAACATGGGTAATTAGGCATGAAGGGTTATTGGGATTAGGATTTGTATAATGATAGCCTGGGGTGTGAGATCACTAGGATTCAAGGAGTATAATGAGGTGGGAATTATGTGAATCATTAAGGAAGGAATTCTTCCTTGAGAATGAGTAGACTGTCTATATTCTAGGGAGGTGGGACAGGCTGGGGGGTAAGCCACTAGAGGAGAGCGAACAACCAGGCTGGGTCTTCTCACTAAGTGGTTACTGGCATGATCTCACCAGTTATTGAGTTGGTTGTAGAATAAAATCATCTCAAAGTATCTATGTGAAAAATTGTGGGAATAGTTAACCATTTGCCAGAGATATTGTAGAAGAGGTTCCTGATCATGGACAGCTTAAGCTTAGATGACCTCTAGTTTCTTCAACTTTGAGCTTTCATGATTCTGTGAGAATTTAAGTTGAGTTATTGGTATAACCAAATTTCTGAGTACAAGTACTTCCTGGATGATTAGCAAATATTAAAATGCTAATCATTTGATACTATTATGAATTTGAGAATTTTTCTCAAATTTCACAACTCATCTATGCCTTCTTATCACAAGCAACTTTTGTCTATTTGTAGTTTAGTTATTTTTCAGACGTGTCTGAATCTTAGTGACCACAGTTGGTGCTTTCTTGGCAAAGATACTGGAGTAGTTTGCTATTTCCTTCAACAGTTTTTTTTTTACAGATGAGGATACTGAGGCAGAATTAAATGACTTGCCCAGGGTCACATGAACAGTAAATGTCAAAAGCTGAATTTGAACTCAGCCAATCCCAGCATTCTATCCACTATACCACCCATCTGCCCTTTTTGTCTATGTTCTTCCATAATTCACTGTAGAGTAGCTATGGCTTACAGCAGCTAGATGGATATGTGGATAGTATACTAGACCTAGAATCAAGAAGACCTAAGTTCAAATATAACCTTAGACACCTACTAGCTGTCTGACACTAAGGCAAGTCATTTAACCTTGGTGTGCCTAGGTTTTCTTATCTGTAAAATGGGGTGAATAAATAATATCACCTATCTTCCAGGATTTTTTGTAAAAATAAAATAAAATGAGATTTTCAAAGTACTTTGTAAATCCTAAAGTGATATATAAATGCTAGTTATTGTTGTTGTTATCTTAATTTTTCAGATGAATTTTTTAGATCTTCATTTTTCAGAATTTTTTCAGGATGATTTTTTCCCACCATTCATGTCCTTTTTTTATTTTTTTATGATAATGTTGGTTATATTTATTTTTTATAAATATATTATTATATATACATATATAATTGGTTATATATTGTAGCCTATTTACACCTACCAGATAGTTTTCTATTGTCTTTTGAATCAGCTACAATTTTGATGCTGCTGGGTTCATGATGTCTTTTGTGATTCATTACCCCAATGATAACTCTATAGCATCTTTAGTATTACAGTAACATCCCACCCTCAATTCAGAAGAAAATAAGAAATATTAGATTTCAAAGGCCATTATTAAATGAAGGACTATCCATCAAGGGTTGTCCAATTAGGGAATGGCTGAACAAGTTGTGATAGTTGTGATATATGATTATAATGGAATATTATTATGCTATAAGAAATGACAAACAAGATGATTTTGGAAAAGCTAGAAAGGCATGAACTGATGCAAAATGAAGTGAGCAAAATCAGAAGAACATTGTACACAATGATAGCAGTATTTCTTGATGAACAACTGTGAATGACCTAGTTATCCTCAGCAATGCAGTTATCTAAAACAATCCCAGAGAATCATCATGAAAAATGCCAACTGCCTTCTGAGAAAGAACTGATAGAGTCTGAATGCAGATGAAAACAAACCATATTTCACTTTCTTTCTCCATTTTTTAATGAGTTCTCTTCCACAAAATGAATAAAATGGAAAGACGGTTTCCATGATTGCACATGTAAAATCTGTATCAGATTGATTACCGTCTCAGAGAGGGAATAGGGAGGGAAGGAAGGAGGGAAGATGGAAATTTAGAACAAAAAAACAATTTTAATGACTGTTAAAAAATTGTCTTTCATGTAATTTGGGGAAAATAAAATATTTTTAAACATCAGATTGATTACCGTCTCAGAGAGGGAATAGGGAGGGAAGGAAGGAGGGAAGATGGAAATTTAGAACAAAAAAACAATTTTAATGACTGTTAAAAAATTGTCTTTCATGTAATTTGGGGAAAATAAAATATTTTTAAAAGAGTCTATTACTATATACAATATTTTAAAAGAAATGCAGTTCCATTACTTGTTAATATAATGCACATTATGAACTAAGATAAAAATGACTCCTAATAAGTAAAATTAGCTGCTAATGAAAAATTATAATTCACAGTAGCCTATCTCATATTAAAATGTATCACAAGCATAAAAGTCTTATAATATAAAAGAATTAGTTGCTAAATGAAGTTGAAGAAATCTCAATTTCTTGAGCTCTTTGTTTAGAAGTCATTTTATCATCTTAGACTAGATTCCCTCTATTTATAAGACTTCAGGAATCATCAGGGAAGAATATTGTTCTAGAGATTTTACGACAAAACCCCCCCCAACATATAGTGTCTGGGTTCTTGCAACTTTTGAATCAGTGATACACACTGACAGCATTTAACTATTTCTTCCTGGAATACCTAGGAAGTACCCAGTCCCACGACTGATTAGAAAGGATCTGATAGACCCTTTCTCAATCTCCAACATCACTTAAGGTAGTTTAAGGAATCAGTGCAGTAGAAAAGTATTAGTAGGGGAATGTAAAAGCCTGTGACAAAATTAAAACCTTGAATATAACTAGAAGAACTATCCATCCATGGAATGGGCATATTAGTGTAAATGAATTGAGTTAGAAATTAATGAGGTCTATTAATTGAACTGATTCTTATAATCTGATAAAAATCACATAGCATTTTCCTTTTGTTGATGTACATACTGCTTGAATGAATACCATTAAGACTTTGGAGTAGCAAGATTGAAAAAATATGTTAATACTTAACTACATCCAAGCCATATGAAAGATGTGACAGGCATGAACTTTGTCACTTGGTAAGGTCATTGGAATAAGTTTTGTTAAGTGATGCCTGGACTTGGAAATGAGGAAAAGGGCAGGGACCTTTTTGGGGGGGACCACTTGGGAATTTCTTGCCATTGCATGACTAGACAAATATTCTAGTATTACAAAACACATGAAAATAGAAGACTCTAAGTGTCATCTTTAAACCTAGTACCAAATAATGATATTGTACTTGACAAAACTACTGATGAAAACACATGCATTTTAAAAAGTGTGTGTGCTCATTGGTATAGATTTGTGCCTGCTCTAACATCATGTTATCAAATGGTGTTAGTGATAAAGTATAAATAAAAATGACCAACTCCAAAAAAATATAGAAATATATGTCTACGTGTGTATATATATATTACATATATATATATACATATGTATATTTATACACATGCACACAGAGGTAATTCTCAAATTCTACATACTTTAAATTAAAATAAAAATCCAGCCTACAATTCCTCACTTAAATGGTTTATCCCTCTTTGATTTTTCTCTCCCCGCCCGTTACCTCCAACCAAAGTCCTGCTTGAGGAAGCCTTTCCCATTTCTCTTTAATCTTAGTGCTTTCTCTGTTAGTCATCTCAAATTTATCCTGTATATCCCTTGTTGGTCCATAATTACTGGCATGTCATCTCCATCATTAGACTGTGAGCTCCTTGAGAACAAGGACTGTCTTTTGCCTCTCTTGTATCCCTAGGGCTTAGCACAGATTCTGGCACATAGTAAGTGTCTAAAAATGTTTTATTGGCTAACTGTTGACCCATGAACATGGGCACAATCAAATTCATCTTCATTTAGGCTACATTTATAGAAGTGCAGCATCCTCCTATCAATTAAAGAATGGCTGAATTAGTTGTAATGATGCTACATTTACCCTACCAGACTAATGCACATATGTTTAATGTTTGTTTTGAGGGCAGCTAGGTGTCTTAGTGGATAGAGCACCAGACATGAAGTCAGGAAGACCCCCAAGTACTTCCCAAGTTCAAAGTCAGCCTTAGAGACGTCCTAGTTGCATGACACTGGACCAGTCACTTAATCCTGTTTGTCTCTCTTCTCATCTAGAAAACAAGTTAGAGATGGAAATGAAAAACTGCTCCAATACCTTTGCCAAGAAAAAACCAAATGGTGTCATAAAGGGTCAGACATTACTGAAAAATCACTAAACAATTTCCCAAATTCCTGGTCTAGTACTCTATATTTGGCCAATAGATGATGCCACATTTACCCCAAACCAGACTAATGGCTACGTCAGATGCTAATTAATATGCTTTCATGGACTTTTCCAATGAACAATGTATGCCAACTGCTCCCTACACTTATTACAAATACTTACACAACTCCCTTCTCTTGTTTCTCTACACATTCCTGAACCCAAGAGGTGGAAGCAATTGGCCCCAAGATCTCTATAGATCTAGAAATCTGGCCTGATAGATGCTAAAAAATCACTAAAATGGGAAACTCTCATGCACTCAAATTTAAGGAAACTTCTCACTCTTGACCAAGTGGCCTCATTTATACGACACAGATTAAATGAGAAAACTCATTAAGTTAACTCTGAATAGCTCTCCCTAAAGACAAGAAAAGCCAGGTTCAAGTTACATCTCTGTAGCATACAAATTGGGGGATACTGGGCTAGTTACTTGACCCCTCAATGCTCAAGATGATGAATTTCATAAAAGAGTTGATATGCATTTATAGAGGGAGTTTCTTCACCAACTTCCTATAGCATGAAACTAAAGGCTCAGTCCCTATCCCCTGTGGTAACTCTAGAGAAGCTTCCAAATAGCATAACTTCAAAGAAACAACTTCACTCAATTGTGGAAACACATTAAAAACCTCATTTTATAGGTTTTGATCAATGATACATGTCAAATCAGTGGAATTGCTCATCGGCTATGGGAGGGGGTTGGGAGGAGGGGAGAGAAAGAACATGAATCATGTAACCATGGGAAAATAGTCTAAATTAATTAATTAAATAAACATTAAAAACCCTCATTTTAGTTCATCTAGAAATATTAAAAAATAACAGGTTTTTAGTCAAAAAAACTCCAGGCTTCCAAAGAGATAATGGACAAAAAGACTTGTACAAGAATATTCATAGCTGCGCTCTTTGTGGTGGCCCAAAACTGGAAAACGAGGGGATGCCCTTCAATTGGGGAATGGCTGAGCAAATTGTGGTATATGTTGGTGATGGAATACTATTGTGCTAAGAGGAATAATAAAGTGGAGGAGTTCCATGGAGACTGGAACAACCTCCAGGAAGTGATGCAGAGTGAGAGGAGCAGAACCAGGAGAACATTGTACACAGAGACTAACACACTGTGGTATAATCGAACGTAATGGACTTCTCCATTAGTGGCGGTGTAATGTCCCTGAACAACTTGCAGGGATCCAGGAGAAAAAACACTATCCATAAGCAGAAGACAAACTGAGGGAACACCAAGGAAAAGCAACTGCCTGACTACAATGGCTGAGGGGTCATGACAGAGGAGAGACTCTAAACGAACACTCTAATGCAAATACTAACAACATGGAAATGGGTTCGAATCAAGAACACATGTGATACCCAGTGGAATCATGCGTCGGCTAAGGGGGGGGGGGGGGAGGGAGGAAAAGAAAATGATCTTTGTCTTTAATGAATAATGCATGGAAATGATCAAATAAAATACTATTTAAAAAACAAACAAACTCCAGGCTTCTTTGTTTGAAGATGGGTTAGGAGAAGACAAAAGAAGCATTTCATAAGGAAATGGGTTAATGGTAGAAACTAAAGTTTTAACAAAAAAAAAAACATAACTCTCATCTAGTTTAGCACATTCCCCACCCTTGTAGAGATAACAATATTGAGGTTGGTCTCTTTGAACAGCCTACTGAATGAATTAGTACTATGACCTTTATTCAATAAGTCCTTTTGAGAAAAAATTAAGAGATGCATTTGTTTACTTCACAAGTACCCTTGAGTGGAAAGGTCAGGAAAGAACTGAATCGTTACTATTATTTCAAAATACTAATCCCCAAATTGTATTTTAACATATTATGATCTTTTCTTTATTCAAGATTCCTATTGATGTTCTCTCAAATCATCTCCAGATAGAGAAACATATGTATCAGGGCATGATTGTAAAGGGCGGAGAGTAGACATGGAAGATCTTCCACTTCCTCTCCTTAAGAAGGGATCCTGGGCAACTTCTCATCAACACCCTCCCCTACCTTTTCAGGTTCTTTTTAGGTTTTGTCTTTCCTCTTTAGATTGAAAGCTTCTTGAGGGCAGGGACTGTTTTGCCTTTGTATTCTCAGGGCTTAGTATAGCATTTGGTACATGCTAGGTGCTTAATAAATGTGTTTTTTTTTAATTGGAGGACAGGGGAGTTATACCATTTTACATATCTCAATAAACCAGCAATGACTTGGACATTAGATTAAAGTTAAATAAATTTATTTCTGTCAGTCTCATGCCTAAACAGAGTGCTATCAGTTCTACTATAATGCGTGTTTTAAACATGAATTTATTCCAAACCAGTTGATATATTAGGGAACATTTTAAGCCTAACTCAATTTTAATTTGAGTTTGCTTCTGTGAGATTTCTTCCTGAGAAACATTGAGAGAACTCAGAAAACTGCACTACTTCACAATAACTCACAAATCACAACTCTTCTGAAATCCATTTCAACAAGCAAATTTTAGGTCTTTGTCAAAGTGCATTGACATTTATTGTACATCTTTTATATTTTTAAATCTTTATCTTCTGTTTTAAAAGCAATACTGAGTGTCCATTCCAAGGCAGAAGAGTGGTAAGGGCTAGACAGTGGGAATTAAGTGACTTCCCAAGTTCACAGGGCTAGGAAGCATCTGCAGCCAATTTGAATGAAAGGCCTCCCATCTCTGGGCTCTGGGCTCTGAGCCTGGCTCTCAGTCTGCTGAGCCACCCAGTTGGCCTTATTGTACATATTTTAATGCCATTGTATGTCATGGTGTTATATTGTATTGTATTTTATCTTCTGATGCACATTCTGATGGAGTAGGAGCTCTGGTTGGCCACCTAGTCCTTAGTGCCATGATGGCGAACCTATGACATGAGTGTCAGCACTGACACACATAGCCATTTTCGATGACACATGGCCACATGTGGGCTTAGCATACCTTGGGGCTCGGAAGCTGCTCAGGGAGCCACACAGCCAAGGCCATGGCCATGCCTCAGCTGGGGAGGGGAAGGGGGGCTGGAGGGGAGCGGGGGGGGGGGCCTGTCTCATACACTGGCCCCGGGGGTGGAGGGGAGGGCAAGCAAGCAATGGGCTGTGCACCAGGCAGCTGGAGCATATGGGGTTTCCATGGGGGCAGGAAGGAGGAACGCATGAGGGCAGTCAGGCTGGCAGACAGGCAGGCAGGCTGTAGGGCAGCAGCCATTGCTCTTGCTGGGCTCCCTGGGCCAGCCTGACTGGAGAGGGGTGGGGTGGGGCAGGGCCAGGTCATCAGAAGACTGGGCAGGACTCCAGCCCATGTGCAATGAACTGAAACCAGACACTTTTAGCACCCTGAAAAACAGAGCAATGGCTTTACTCACACTTTTTCCCTCTATATACTTTTGTGAGACCTTATTCTCAGCATTAAATAATATCAAAACCAACAAAAGAAACGGATTGACAGATGAAGTTAGTAGTTCTTGCTTGGGCTTGAAGTGTACAAAATACCAACCTTCAACTGAAGATTTAGCCAATGAAATTTAGCAACAAAAAAAGTCACTAATACGCAGGATAGTAAAAGAATTCCCCCTCCCCTCACTTATCTTAGTTCACAGCACCCCACACAAGTTAAATAACATCAAGATCAAGAAAAGAAATCAACTGACAAATGAACAAAGACAACACTAAGCAGGTAAGTTAAATAATTAGTTTTTGGTTTATTAAATACAGTTATATATTGTAATTATACATTTTTGTTATTTAAACTATATATATATCATGAAATTATGGGTTTTTTTCTCAAAGTGACACACCATCCAAGTTATGCTCAGTTTTTTGGTGAATTTTGACACACCAAGCTCAAAAGGTTGCCCATCACTGCCTTAGTATCATTTCTAATAGGAAAAGACAACAGAGATAGGAGTTTCAGCTGCAAGTCAGCTGGAAAGGCTCAGTGGTCTTTATGATACACTAGTAAAAGGAGCAGGTAGGTATCTCAGTGGATTGAGAGTCAGGCCCAGAGATGGGAGGTCCTGGGTTCAAATCTGGCCTCAGACACTTCCTAGCTGTGTGTCCCTGGGCAAGTCATTTAATCACCATTGCCTAGCCTTTACCACTCTTCTGCCTTGGAACCAATACACAGTATTGACTCCAAGATGGAAGGTAAGGGTTTTAAAAAAAATTTTTTAATGATATATTAGTAAAGCCACTTCTTTTTTGTTGTGTTTTTTTCTTCAATAATATTTTATTGAATTTTTTTCCAATAAAATGTAGAGACAATTCTTAACATTTGTTTCCTGACATTTTGTGAACAAAATTCTTTCCCTCCTTCCTTCCCCTTCTTCTCCCCTAGATAGAAGACATCATGATATCAATTATACAAGTATTATCTTGTAATACATACGGCCATATTCATCATGTTATGAAAAAAGGCATATATAACACATACAAGAAAAAACTTATGAAGGAAATGAAGTGGAAAATGGTATGCTTTGATCTCCATTGAGACTCCCTCAGTTCCTTCTCTGGTAGTATATAGCATTTTTCATCATGAATCCTTGTAGTAGTCTTGGATCATTGCATTGCTGGTAATAGGTCATTCATAGTTGATCATCATACAGTATTGATGTTACTGTGTACAATATTCTTCTGGTTCTGCTCACTTCACTTTGTATCATTTCACATAAGTTTTTCTGAAAGCATTGTATTTATCATTTCTTAAGTTACTATTTCTTATTTCTTATGTATTCTATTACACAATATACCACAACTTGGTTCATCTATTCCCCTATTTATGGACATGTCAGTTTTTAATTCTTTGCCACCACAAAAGAGCTTGCTATACATATTTTTATACAAATGGGACATTTCCCCCTTTCTTTGATCTTTTTGAGATACAAGTCTAGTAACTATATTTCTTGGTCAAAATGTTATAACCCTTTATAAAAAGCACAGTTTTATAGCCCTTTGGTCAGAGTTCCAAGTTGCTCTCCAGAATGGCTGGATCACTTCACAACTCCAACAGTGTATTAGTGTCCCAATAACCCCACATCCCCTCTAACATTTGTCATTTTCCTTTTTTTTATTAGCCAATCTCATTAGTATGAGGGTAATGCTTCTCCTTGATGTCATTTCCAATGTATCCCTTTCTAATACTGAACCATCTGACAATGTCAAGAACTTTGGTAGTAAGAACTTTCTTTTATAAGTCTCAATAGCTATGACTGCTGAAGAGGTCAGGGATGTAGTAACTGCAGGGGCAGGGGGCAAGGAAAACTTCAACTGGCTACTCAGATCAGCCTAGAAGTGGGATTCTATTATTCCCAGGGTTCTTGGTCTCAGGATCCTGGATATAATCACAGGGGTCTGAGGATAGGCAGTGGTCAAGGTATGGGAATGAACTTGTCTCATCTCCTCCTCAGGATGTTTTCCCATGAGTTAGGCTAACTTACTGCCTTCCTCTTGGTGGCCCATTGGTTGGCAATTAGTGTTAGTGTTGCTGGGGATTGAAAGTTCCTTCTCCCCAGTGATAATCTGGGTTCTTAAGCTTACCCATTAATTTGTTGGTGGTCATGGATAGGTGCTTGGTTTCAATGGTATCAAAATGGTAGACCTCTTCTCCACCCCCAGGATGATGACTAGAAAGGCAGGGTTGGAATCAGGGCCAGTGATCAGAGAGGCACTGCTATTCCCTCAAAGCTGTAGGACTGTATCTAAAGGCGATCATAAGATCAAATGACCAAATTTGGGGAGTTTTCTTGGCAAAGATACTGAACTGGTTTGCCATTTCCTTCTCTAGATCATTTTACAGATGAGGAAACTAAGGCAAATGGGGGTGAATGACTTGCCCAGGTTCATATAACTAGTAAAAGTCTGAGGTCAAATTTGAACTCAGATCTCCCTGACTCCAGATTTAGTGCTCTATCTATTATGCTACTGTCCCTTTGGAGCAGCTAGATTCTGCCATTTATCCTCTCTCTCTTTTAAAAAAATTCTTACCTTCTGCTTAGAATCAATACTATTTATTGGTTTCAAGGCTGAAGAATGGTAAGGACTTAGCAATTGGGGTTAAGTGACTTGCCCAGGGTCACACAGCCAGGAAGTGTTTGAGGTCACATTTGAACCTAGGACCTGCCATTTCCAAGCAAGGTTCTCTATTTACTGAGACACCTAGCTGCCCCAAGGTTCTTCTGTATTATTACCTCACCAGCAGAAGAGTGCCTCTGAAAGAGTACTAGAACTATGATCAGAAGACCTGGCATCTAGTCATGGCACACTTGAACTTAACCAGGTGTGCAAAGTAAAATAGAAAGGAAATACAGATATACTCTGCCTAAAGATACTAGTTGGTTCTATTAAAACACAGCATTGGGTGAAAGTGTAATGGGTTACCTAAAATTCAGATATAAATGACTAAATTAGGTCATTGAAAGACTTGTGACCAGTTCTTTATTTAAAAAAAAAAAAAGGAAAAAGGATCCATTAAGTGGATTAGTGGATTAAGAGCCAGGCCTAAATATGGGAGGTTCAGGGTTCAAATTTGACTTCAGACACATTTAACTGTATGACCCTGGGCAAATCACTTAACTCCTATTGCCTAACCCTTGCCATTCTTCTGCCTTAGAACCAATAAACATTATTGATTCTAAAACAAATAGCAAGGGTTTTTGTAAAAATAAATAAAAAGAAGCAAAGAGAAAAGAAAAATACAAAATCCTTGCAATAAATATGCAGAGCTAAGCAAAACAAATTTCCAGAAAAGGCACATCCAAAAAACATATATATCTTTAGCTGAATCTATCACCACTTTGTCCAAAGGTAGGTGACATGCTTGATCATTAGCTTTCTGGAATTGTGGCTGGTCATTGCATAAATTAGATTTTTTGAGTCTTCTGAAGTTATTTGTCTTTAAAATGTTATTACGAAAGTCACAGGATACAAAATAAACCCGTATAAGTCATCAGCATTTCTATATTTCCAACACAGCTCAGCAGCAAGAATTAGAAAGAGAAATCCCATTCAAAATCACCTTAGACAAAATAAAATACTTAGGAATCTATCTTCCGAGACAAACACAGGAACTGTATGAACACAACTCCAAAACACTCTCCACACAACTAAAACTAGACTTGAGCAATTGGAAAAACATTAACTGCTCATGGGTAGGACGAGCCAATATAATAAAAATGACCATCCCACCCAAACTTATTTATCTATTTAGTGCCATACCCATTGAACTTCCAAAAAAATTTTTTTACTGAATTGGAAAAAACCATAACAAAATTCATTTGGAAGAACAAAGGATCAAGGATATACAGGGAAATAATGAAAAAAAAAATACAAATAAAGGTGGCCTTGCAGTCCCAGATCTCAAACTATATTACAAAGCAGCAGTCATCAAAACAATTTGGTACTGGCTAAGAGACAGAAAGGAGGATCAGTGGAATAGACTTGGGGTAAATGACCTCAGCAACACAGTCTATGACAAACCCAAAGACCCAAGCTTCTGGGACAAAAACCCACTATTTGACAAAAACTGCTGGGAAAACTGGAAGACAGTGTGGGAGAGATTAGGTTTGGATCAACACCTCACACCCTACACCAAGATAAACTCAGATTGAGTGAATGACTTGAACATAAAGAAGGAAACTATAAGTAAATTAGGTGAACACAGAATAGTATACATGTCAGACCTTTGGGAAGAGAAAGACTTTAAAGCCAAGCAAGACATAGAAAGAGTCACAAAATGTAAAATAAACAATTTTAACTACCAATTAAAAAGTTTTTGTACAAACAAAACCAATACAACCAAAATTAGAAGGGAAGCAACAAATTAGGAAACAATCTTCATAACAAAAACCTCTGACAAAGGTCAAATTACTCAAATTTATAAAGAGCTAAATCAATTGTACCAAAAATCAAGCCATTCCCCAATGGATAAATGGGCAAGGGACATGAACAGACAGTTTTCAGCCAAAGAAATCAAAACTATTAATAAGTACATGAAAAACTGCTCTAAATCTCTTATAATCAGAGAGATGCAAATCAATACAACTCTGAGGTATCACCTCACACCTAGCAGATTGGCGAACATGACAGCAAAGGAAAGTAATGAATGCTAGAGGGGATGTGGCAAAGTCGGGACATTAATTCATTGCTGGTGGAGCTGTGAACTGATCCAACCATTCTGGAGGGCAATTTGGAACTATGCCCAAAGGGCAACAAAAGACTGTCTGCCCTTTGATCCAGCCATAGCACTGCTGGGTTTGTACCCTAAAGTGATCATAGAGAAAAAGACTTGTACAAGAATATTCATAGCTGCGCTCTTTGTGGTGGCAAAAAATTGGAAAATGAGGGGATGTCATTCAATTGGGGAATGGCTGAACAAATTGTGGTATATGTTGGTGATGGAATACTATTGTGCTAAAAGGAATAATAAGGTTGAGGAATTCCATGGGAACTGGAATGACCTCCAGGAAGTGATGCAGAGTGAGAGGAGCAGAACCAAAAGAACATATACCAAACTTGTTGACTCCATTAATTGATGGTCACCCCTAAGTTTATACTCCTTTGTCTCCACAAAAAGAACTGCTATAGATATTTTTGCACATATGATCCTTTTTCCTCTTTCTTTAGAGTAAATTAGCTAATAGTGGTATTGTCAGGTCAATAAGTATAATGACAGTTTAATGTCTTTTAGGGCTATAGTTCCAAATTGCTTTCCAGAATGCCTAAATTAATGCATGGTTCCCCCAATAGTATATTAATATACCTATTTTCCCATAGTCTCTCCAACATTTGGCATTTTCCATTTTGGGGGTCAACTTTACCCACAGGTGGGTATAAGGTGGATGCTTAGAGTCTCTTTAATGTGCATTTCTCCAATGATTAGTATATGGGGAGCTTTTTGTAAAATATGGTTGTCAATAGCTTAGATTTCTTTCTCTGAAAACTGCCTATTCATTACTTTGATCACTTAACAATTGGCTCTTATTTTATAAATTTGAATCAATTCCTTATATATCTTAAAAATTAGAATCTTACCAGAGAAACTTTCTGAAAAGATTTCCCCCCCCCTCAATTATGTTTCCCTTCTAATTTTAGCTGCATTGGCTTTGTTTTTGCAATAACTTTAATTTTTTTATCATCAAAACTGTCTTGTTTCTCTTCTGTGGTCTTCTCTATCTCTTATCTAGTCGTGATCTATCCATCAAAAAGTTCCTTCCTCCTCTAATTTGCTTATTATGCCATGCCACCTTTTATGTCTAACCCATATATGCATTTGGGTATGTGGTGTGAGTTTCCAGTTTTCCTAATATGTGTTATCTTGAGAATGGAAAATGAATTCACTTTTATCAGCTTCTTCCTTCTCCACCCAGAACTTCCAGAGGGTTCTCACCTAACAGTAAGGATAAGGTGGTGTTGCCGATGGACAAATTTCTTCACACATGCCTGACTCATCTACAGTGGCTGTGGGAGGAAAGAGTTTAGTTGTTGTACAAACTCTCAACAGACTTTATGGTGAGCAGAAGGGGAGCAGGGACACACAGAGACAGACAGAGACAGAGAGACAGAGGATGAAAGAGGCAGAGAGAGAGAGACAGAGAGAGACAGAGACAGAGAGACAGAGAGCAAGTTTGGTAAAGCTGGTAATGTGATGATATCCAAAAAGAAACTAAAGAGACCTCTTCAAAAAACCAGGCGTGCTTGAGAAAATAGAACTATGGTAATCATTCCAATGAGCACTTCTTGCATCTTATACAATTTTCAGTGTCGCTTTGATGCATTGAGCCCATCAGAACATAGGTATTGGCACAACCAGTATGGCATTTTATACCTGCCTCTAGGGTTTAAAATTTAAAAGGAATATAAAATGGAACCTATTGAGACAGGCAAAATAGCGATAACAATTAGAAGGAAACAATCTGCTGTATCTCTTCAGGTTGTCTGTTATTGTCCTGCAACTTAAGATTTAATTGCCCTTCTCATTACTTCAGCTCACCTGGCTGAAGAAATCTTTAATCCTCAGGTCCCAGAAGGCAGTCGTTTTAGCCACTGCTCATTGGCATCCAGAAAAATATCATTTTTCTCAGTTGTAAACTACTCCCTGTCACTGATCCTCTCACTCTTGGAGTTTTCAATTCAGAGCTCCCTACCTACTCTTCCTTAGCCTAAAACAAGGATCCTATAGAAATTGTTTTTATTGAGATTCATGGTTTCTTCCTGGGGATTTCTCTGTATTGGTGGACATATCTAGAAATACACTCTTGATATTTGTAATCATCTTATAAGAAAAGAATTTGGTCCAATAACTAGTTGAATATTTATTGAACAATAATAGCATAAGTATACAAAACCTTCAGAAAACACAACCTTTGATACAAAGATATTTGAGATCCGCCATTATTTCTTGAATACAAAGACCTGGAAATGATGAGGTAAAAGTGAAAGAATGGGGGGGGGGGAGGACAAAAGAGGGCCCAGAACCACATATTAGAAGAGAGTCACAATTAGTAAGTGTAATATTTAGTAAATGATACTGAGAAGGGCAGACGGGTAGACAGAAAATCAAGAGAGAAATGACTAAAAACTCAGAAAGAAGAAAGAATGTAGAAAGAGAGAACGGGCAAATATATTTTATATATGTCCAAACCAGAAGTCATTTTCTTCTTTCCCCCAAACCTACCACTTATGCCACTCTCCTTCCAATCACCCAGATTTGAAACCTCAGCATTATCTTCGCCTCCTTACTCTTACTCATCACACATATCCAATCAGTACTAAATCTATGGTTTTTTGGCAATATCCAGAAATAGTCTTTTTGTGTGCTGTCAAATTCTTCAAGAGCAGCAAGTAGACCTTTGTGTTTTTTTCCCCAACCTCCATGTCAGGGGTTCTCACTACATAAAAGACTCAGGTTCACCCTGGGAAATTTCTCATGTCTCTTGTCTCAAAGCCCCCACTCAGAAAATCAATGTGCTGATGCCAGTTCTCCTTGCAAGCTCCCTATTTGGAAAATTAAATGTAATATGGGTAAGGATTACCTTACCCTTAATGGGAGCTTTCAAATGCAGCTTCAGGTCTGCAGTGATGAGGGCCTGCTGTTCATTGAAGAAAGTCTGTGCTTCCCAGGGAGCCTTTTATTTAGATGCAGGCATCACATCAGATGCCATGAACTTGGAGGGAAAAAAAAGAAAGAAAAGGAAGAGGAAGAAAAACAATGGGAAGAAAAGGAGACAGGAAGCAACAAGGAGAAGGGTTGGTGTTTGGGGAAGGCTAGGGTATTTCTGAAGTGCCAAGAGACACAAAAGGAAGCTTAGGGCTCTGGTCAGGATGGAGAGGCCGAAGGAGAGGGGCTACCTCAGTATCCCCAAAACCAGGAGTCACCTTTTACAGTGAGGTGGCACAGTAGATAGAGAACACAGTCTAGAGTTAGGAAGACTTCTCTTCCTGAATTCAAAACTGGCTCCACAGAATTACTAACTGTGTGGTCCTGGCCAAGTCGATTAATCCTGTTGCTTAGTTTCCTCCTCTGAAAAATGAGCTGGAGAAGGAAATGGCAAAGCACTCCAATCGCTTTCCCAAGAAAACCCCAAATAGGGTCATGAAGAGTCTGACACATCTGAAAAGACAGAACAACAATACAACATCTCTTAGAGGTTCTGGTCACCTTACCAGGTGTTACTAGATGGGAATACCAGTTGCAATTTGCATAATTATTCCAAATAGCAATGCCAAACTTAGGAAAATAGCAAGGGGCTCCAAAATCAAAATTCTGAGAGATCTCTAAGGTCTGGGTTATATAACAAAAATTTACTGACAAGTTAGAGAAAATAAAGTGGAACTCTCAACATGGGTCTTGGAAAATAAAACCATCCTCTGGGAACCAACTGGCTCCAAAATATATAGTACCTGTCTTGACTAGGCAAGGCTCCCAACAAGAGTCATCTCGTACAGGTACTCCAAGGCTCCAGGTTAGGAGGCATTTCCCCTAATATAGCTTCTCTTGGAATATTCCCCCCAGTTTCCGAAGGAGAATCAAGCATTACTCGCCATTGTGGCTTCTCCTGTGTTTCTATAGCAGTCAGAATCCCATCAATATCCATTGCACTTCAGGTCTGGTTTGTCCCTGGGTCCCACTTTCAGCCATTACAGAAGGAAAAGTCGACAGAGTGTTCCAGTCCAATAAGGGGACACAGTTCTCCCTGACACACCGGTGAGGAGCTACCTGACTAGGAACTTCTACACACTGAGGGTATTTCACTTTGCTACCCAATCTGCCAACCCTGGGCTCACAAAAACTTATTTGGGAATCAAGACTTCTACCACCTTCCTTCTCTAAGAATCAACCCCTCAGTTTATGTATGATAAATACAAATCTGAAAGGAGTGATAGGAAAAGGTTCCATCACCCAAGTGAGAATTAGTCACCCTTCTCACCCTCTCTTTGTTTTCCTCCGTCTTTCTCTCTTCTCTTTACTCTTTGAAATCAGCTCTCCCAAATCTAGAGTTCATAGCAGACTTTGCCCGGTTGTTGTTTTGTTTTTTCCCTCATTCTCCATCATGTCATTTCTATAAAGGTTCCCATCATTTCTTTTCCCCTCATCTTTTATCTTAGAATCAATGCTATGCCGTGCAGTGCTTCCAAGTCATAGGAGCAATAAAGGTGAGACAATGGGGGTTAAATGACTTGCTTTTAGTCATACAGCTAGGAAGTATCTCAGGGTGAATTAGAACCCAAAGTCTCCCATCTCCAGGTCTGGTGCTCTATCCAAGTGATCCACCGAGCTGTCCTGTTGCCATCATTTCTCTCCCAGCAAGCAGATCCTCTGGGTGTGTGTGTGATAATCAGACAGGATGTAATTTATCCTTGTTTGTTCCTCTACCTTTCTTAAGTATGAAATTATTAGGAAGTTAATAAATGTATTAACTGTGGTTCTGCTTTTGGCATAGAGTACACTCTAACAGATGCCCATGTAATTAAAACAATGCCTCTGTGATAGTCTTCTGAACTTCAGGCAGTGAGATATTCCCTGAACATTTTGAACATTGCTTCTTTTTTTTGCCCAGGTAAAACATTCTAATGATATTAGCACTTCTGTTTCTGCTTCTTCCCCATGTCTCTTTCATCTGGTTCCTGATTTTCCTCACATGAGTATCTCGTTACTAGGCAATGCTATTCCAGCTCTACCATCCCTACCCTTTTAACTATCTTGTTTTTATCGGAAAAGCCGACTACTCGAAAGCCATATTCTCATGATGTTATTATCTCATGGAATCCGAAAATCTGTCTCTATACATTAATATCTCTAGTTCAGCCTTCTTGTTAACCCATAGTTGGTATATTTGGGAATAGACCATTGAAGCCATGAGTTTATTATCAGTTCATTCCTTGAATTTTGGTTTCTGTGCTTGGTATCTTAATATCTCTGATTCCTATTAAGAACTAGTTACATTTCAAGCCATAGTGTTTCCTTCAACTATTCCAAAAGGTACCTTATGGGAATAATTATGATAATATTAAAGAAATGGGATGTCATTTCAAGGACCTCTAGGAATACGTGTAAGACCAAAATAAAGCCACTGTCACTGACCCAGTGAGGCACAAATTCCTACCTTTTGAAATTTGAAATTTCTTTGATGTAAAATTTTCTCTTTCCTGTAGAATATAAACATTGTAGAATTTTAGCAGTTGTTTACTGCTTATTGTGCATGAATCTACCAAATCCTTTCTGAAGACCAAATTATTGAAGGAGGTTACAAAGTAGGAGTACACCAGGCAGCTTTAAGTGCAAGGGAAAAAAAAAGAAAATTTATTTTGGCAGTGTAAGTTAACTAGAGGGGAGAAAGGGCACAGAAAGAAAAGTTTGAGGTCACTTTTTTTCCCTGACTTTCTATCCACTGAGCCACTTAGATGTCCACAGCTTCTATTTTATTGTTAAGAATTATACACCAATCTTCCTTGACCAAGAGATGATTTTTACAAGGCAAAAATGTTTTCATTCTTAAAGGAGCAAGGCATAAAAGTGCCCTTTGTTGGCTATTCTCAAAACAGTTAAGAGTTCTCTTCAACGGAAAGAAATGCTATTTTAAGGGAACAAACTTCAACAGCCAACATTTCTATAGTGATCTTATCAAATACATTTGTGGAACCAACATATTTGGTTCACGAGTTGGACCCAAATAGATTAAGCCAAAGAGTGTATTTTGAAAAAATACAATATACATTGAAGAAATATGCTTTGTGAGAGAAATGGTATTTTTAAAAAACAAATCCAAAAAAGTAGCTGAATCAAATCAAGTACAAACTCAAAAATCCATGGTGAAAGTACATTTTTAAATGCACTTAACAGGTTCTAAGATATCTGAAAGGGAAAGAAAAAATTCCAAAGAAACAAAATCTCACAAAAAAGAAATGGATATCCCCATAGACATCTTAAAACATGTCCAAAAATTAAATAATTACTTCCCCCCTTGGCTGCTCCCCAAAACATCCCTTTTCTTAACTTCTTTTTATTTATAAGGGTATTACCATCCTCCCAGTCATCCAAGCTCACATCCAAGCCTCAACTCTTCATTCTCTCACTGCTCCACCTCCAACCAATCAATAGCCAAAGTCCTATTCTATCTTTCTCCTTTGACATGTTACCACCTTGGTTCGAGCCTTCATTACCTCACACCTGGAGTATTATAATAGCCTTCTGGTTAATTTCCCTCCTTCATCTCTCCCTACTCCAGTCCATCTTCCACTCATCCATCAAACTGACCTTCCTAAAGCCCAGGTCTCAACCTATCACCTTCCTCCGTCCCTCATCAATAAACTCTTCTTTCTACTTTCTTTAAGAAGCCTTTCCTGATCCCTTAATACTAGAGCCTTCCTTCTGTTGATTTTCTCTCATTTATTCTGCATATATCCGATTTGTACATAATTGTTTGCATCCTCTATCACACTGAGTTTCTTGACAGAAGGGCAAGTTCTTTCCTCCCTTTCTTTGTATCCCTAGCACTCAGCATAGTATCTAGCATATAGAATGTGCTTAATAAAAGCTTGTTGACTTGTCCTACCACAATTTTATGAATTCATTCATTTGTTCACTCATTCATCACATGCTAACATGTCAGCATAGTCTATATGTGTATATGTATATTATACACGCTATATGTGTATAAAATTCTATCTCCACTATTGCCTCAGGAGTGTAATTCTTAACAATAAAAATAGAAGCTGTGGACATCTAAGTGGTTCAGTGGATAGAAAGGCAGGCCTTGGAGATAGGATGTCCTGGGTTTAAAATACTTCCTAGTTATAAGACCCTGGACAAGTCATTGAATCCCAATTGCCTAGCCTTAACCACTTTTCAATTCTAAGACAGTAGTTAAGGGTAAAAAAATGAAAAAAGGAAAGGAAGGAAGGAAATTGAAGTTGGATTTCCTTACCTCTTTTGAACTTATCTCATGAAAAATAAGTCATCTGAGTACAAAATATACTACTGACCAATTTGATTGGATAACAATTCTGTGTTTAACAAAAACAGAAAAATCTCCCTTTAGGAACAAATCTGAAATATTCAGTTGTGCTTTGGAGTCAAAAGGAAAGGAGACTGGTATTCTGATAAGGAAATATGAAGAGTATTAAAATTGAGTTATTCATTAGAAGAAGCTTTTGTGAACTTATTATAGGTTCTTCATTAACAGAAGGTTTTTTAAGAGAGTTTAAAGAGCTTTTTAATGCAAAATGAATAATTCATTTTGTTTCCATATTTTCTAAACATCTGACATCATTCATGAAATAAACAGACATAAAATCATTACTCGTTTCCAATTTATCCAAAGATTTAGGCAGTACTTCTGTATGAATCAGAAATTTCAGCAATTCATTTATTATCATTTCCTTTTGTTTCCTACAAATGTAAGCTCAGACACAAAACCCATTTTATTACTCTGTGTAAACATGCTTGATTAACTCCTAACTTACTCAAAGTTTACAAGGCAATTCTGGTCTATTTGTAAAGTGCATATAACAGTCTTAGCAGTCTTTGACAAAGCCCAGATTTCAGTGAAAACAATACAAATGCAGAGAAAGAATCTTAATCTCCCTTAAACACTAAATGGCCCTGGGGCTAACTCCTTTGAATGATTCACTCCCAGTTGCTTGAAAATCACTTTGGAGGTGAAGACTTTGTACTTCCTCTGGCTTGATCTGAGGTCAATATTCACAGGAACTTGTGCTATGTAGAGCCTTTATCCACCCCCACCCCAAACCAGCCATACAGTCTACCTCAACAACGTGAGTAATGGATTCCATATCCTGAAAGGAACAGTTCAAATAGCCAATCAGTGAGAACATCAGTATGAGACAATTGAAAAACTAATGAGGTGAAAAACTCTTCAATCATTGAAGAGGGAAGGGGGGAAAAAAATTACTCCATCACCATAGAAACCATTATGGCCAAAATGATTCCTATTTCAGAGGCCCACATCAATTCTTTGGTAATAGGAAGGAATAGGAAGAAAAGAATATATCTCATAGAATCCCAGAATGTAAAGGTGGGAAGGTGCCCTCAAGGGATCATCTAGGCTAGACCAGTTTTCAGTCTTCTATTCTGATCAGAGGCATTTTGATTTCCAAATTGGTAGAAGGAAGAAAGAAGAATGACATTTCCATAGATGTCAGAGGCTTCTAAGTCATGCCTCCTCAAGACATGGCGGGAGCCACAGTCTGTTTATGGACTGGCCCATCTGAATTCTAAGAAAGTTGAGAG
Source organism: Monodelphis domestica (assembly GCF_027887165.1). Classification (NCBI taxonomy): domain Eukaryota; kingdom Metazoa; phylum Chordata; class Mammalia; order Didelphimorphia; family Didelphidae; genus Monodelphis; species Monodelphis domestica. The sequence continues at coordinate 17,392,802 of NC_077230.1, read as the reverse complement.
GACCACTGGGTCTGGAGTCAGGATAAACCTGAGTTCAAATCTGGCCTTAGATACTTACAAGGTATGTGACTCTGAGCAAGCCACTTAATCCTCTTTGCCTCCATTTTCCTCATCTATAAAATGAACTGAAGAAGGAAATTGCAAACCTCTCCAGAATCTTTACCAAGAAAACTCCACATGGGGTCACAAAGAATCAGACAGGATTGAAGACAACTGAACAATAAAAGTCTGAAAAAAAAGGGGGGGGGGGCAGTTATGGTGTGGAAGGGAGAAACCAGTATTTAAACATAACAGATAAAGATTCTCTCATGAATTGAAACACACCATTGGTGCCAAGCCAGAGAAAGGACAGGACATGATAGAAAGATTCACAATAGCCACCTTTACTTCCAGACTCTCCCAGTTAGAATCATAGATCAATGAAACTTACTTCCCCAGATTCCTCTAAAAAGTACTGCATTGTTGTTCGTTGGGTAATGATTTAAGGAGGTTGCACCAGATGGTGTTAAAAACATGCTTAAATGCATGCAATTAACTCATCATCAAGAGGAATGGGTGGGACTGCCCCTTCCCACTTTTCACACAAATTGCTCAGACTGCCATTTTGTGACTTTCCCCCCTTCAAAACTAACTATGCTTACAACTCATCTTTAAAATGTTTTTTATTAAAATCTTAATATTTAATATCAACAACCATCTAGACTCATCTAGTGACTACATTTAAATTAATTAATTTCACTATATAAGATGTCATTGCACTATTTCAATCATCCCTCTAATTCAAAATTCCTTTTCCTTTCAGTAGCATTTACTTTCCCCCTCGTGATTCTAGTTAGCATGTACTCCAATATTTTAATTCTTCCCTTTTAAATTTTTAATTATTTCATGAAGTTTTTTTCCACATTTCCTTTGTAACAGAGCCCTGGAAATCAGTGTTGGCAACAAAAATGAAATCTCTAGCACCTGTCTCTTTAAGCCCAGGAAATACTGAAGCAGTTCCCACAATGACAAAGGGTAGTCTTGGTAGTTATGTGATATTGTGGATAGAGTGCTGGGCCTGGACTAAAGAAAACAAGTTCAAATCTAGTCTCAAACATTTACTAGCCATGTAACCGAAGGCAAGTCATTTAAACTGCTTCACTTAGTTTCCTCAGCTGCAAAATGGAGATAACTTACATTGTTGTGAGAATCAAAGGAGATATTTGTTATATTGTTGTTGTTTTGTTTTTTTATGATTTGAAAATGTTCATTTAATTAATTAATTTACAATATTTTTCCATGGTTACATGATTCATGTTCTTTCCCTCCCCGTGAGTAGCCTACACACAATTCTACTGGATTTTATATGTGTCATTGGTCAAGTCCTATTTCCATATTATTGATACTTACACTAGGGTGATCGTTTAGAGTCTACACCCCCAATCCTATCCCCATCGACCCATGTGATCAAGTAGTTGTTTTTCTTCTGTGTTTCTACTCCCACAGTTCTTTCTCGGGATGTGGAGAGTGTTCTTTCTCATAGATCCCTCAGAACTGTCCTGGATTGTTGCATTGCTGCTAGTAGAGAAGTCAATTACATTTTATTGTGCCACAGTGTATCCATCTCTGTGTATGATGTTCTCCTGGTTCTGCTCCTCTCACTCTGTATCACTTCCTGGACTTCATTCCAGTTCACATGGAATTAAAGGAGATATTTTTAAAGAAGCACTTAGTATGCCCTATATAAACGCTTGTTCTCTTCCCTTCCCGAACGAAGGGAGAGTAGAAAGCTCCCGGGGAGTAAAGAAATGGAAGCCACACAGACAGAGCACCTGAGGAACTGTTATCTCTACCACAATCATGATTTGGGGGAAAGGGGGTGGAGGAAAGACTAAGCCATGTTTATACCACCAGGTGACTGTAGCCTTCTGACTGAAGAATGATGACATTTTCCCTCTCCCATTTTTATTTACTCTTCCCCTCTTTAGGGAGATTGTTTCTGATACAAAACTTTTATGTTCTTTAAACTTAAATTCTATTTAATTAGTTGGTTTGCTTTTTGACATGAATGTACATAGTAATAAAACATAATTTATTTTTCCTATTTTCTATTATTGAACATTTAAGTTTCCAGTATTTTTCAGTTGTCTATAATGCAAAGAAAATTCTCACTCTCTTTTTTTCCTTAATACTCATAAATTTCTTTATAGCCAGGTACTTTACTAAAGCCATTGTCTCAATTAGGTTTTCCTATTTGGTTTTTGGGTTGGTTTGGTTTTTTCCTGATTCTATTTGCATTCCTTTTGTGCCCTTCCCTGGTCCTATGCCAACAAAGCAGAACAGAGAGACAGGTTCATGCACAATACTTGTGATCAAAGGAAAATACACATTCTTCATCATATGTAGAAATTCTTTCTGGAACCATCATATACTGCTATAACTTGAAAAAGCTTTTTAGGGCAGAACACACAGGTTGAAAACTGAGTCTAGTATGAGATGTATACATATGCATGTAGTGGGTGTATATATACAAAACATATTTGTAAGATATACACATATAAAGAAGAGCATCCCATCTATGGTTAATGGGACAAAGTGGTGACTGCTTTTGGGGGGGGGGACCCACATTATGAATTCATGTGAATATTCTCCAAATTCAGCCTCAAATTGGGGAGGAATATAGGAATTAGGAATCCCTCTCAGATTCAAGCTAGTTGCTTCTGGGAAATGTATAGTGACTTTCGGACACGGCTAAAAATCAAATGAAGCAGTAGCAATCAAAAGTTCATCCTCCTAGCTGCTTGGTGCTTTTTATCTACATGATATTTATCAGTATAATTTATCCATAAATCCCAAACCCAAAAGATTCTGGCTGACTTCTGTCCATGTTACCAAAGTTTTCAATTCCATCAGTCAACATGGAATCTAGGAACCCCAAACTTGTGGCCCAGTGGGATCTGGTGAACCTCAGGTTTGAACCCGTTCCTGTGAGAACCCACGCCAGGGGAATCCCAGATTTAATAATCCATTTCAGACAGGGGCTAAGCCCAAGCCAAAGTCAAGTGACTCTTTGGCCCAGCAGGTAGCTCAGTAGTCTCACAGGCTGAAGGTCCTGAGTTCGATCCTCTTCAGAAGGAGGGTGTGATATACTGGGAGAGGCTTCTGGAGATGAAAAGTCTGAAATGGATTAAGTCTGAGATGCCCGTCAGGATGGATTCTCACAGGAAAAGGCTCAAACCTGAGGTTCACCAGATCCCACTGGGCCACAAGTTTGGGGCTCCTAGATTCCATATTGACACATCATTTGCTTCACAATTGGTCTCAACTATTCACAAGTTACAATAATGGAGACAGAGCACTAAGGGGTTATCTTGGTAGTCAAACTTTAGCATAGACTGCAAACAACTACAATAGTTCTCTGCCAATAGTGTTCACCCCATAAATGCTGTTGACTGACCTAAATCAACCCCATTCACCCTTTAATTATTTTCTGATTATTCACATTTAATCCAAACTTGAGTTACATTTTTCAACCTGCTTTCAAACTCCTGAACTTGTCCTGAAGAAAACTGGCTGAATGCTAGTCTAAAACCACATGTAGCCTGTAGACAGAATTAAGGTTAAATGTTGGAGAACAGCTACCATAGTACTGTGGCCCACTCCAGAACACTTCCATCTTTAAGAGCTGATGAGATCTCTGGGTTTTCAACCAGGATATCTGATGGTTTAAGTGAAACTTCTTAATGTTTCTGTGATGAATGCACTTTGCCAAGCTATTGCTGTGGATGCCCATTGCCTGTTTTCTTAAGGATAAAATTTTAAGTTGTATAAACTTGGAAATAACACAGAACTACCAAAGTAGTCAGAAAAAACAACTCTTTAATCAGGAAAAGGATAAGTCCAACATTTGGCCCTTTACTCAGAGTCCTGGCCAAAACTTTCAGTATCTTCACACTGGGACTCCGGGGACATTATCCCTGGGAGCCACACTGCACTAGATGAGGGCTCCAAGGAACAAAAGAATTTTGGGAACTTATATACCTTTTGGGAAACTGAGGGACAGGGAAATATGATTGATTGACATTATCACAGTTACAAGGAAATGGAAGTGTTCAAACTATTGTGAAGATTGGATTTAGCTATCTCCTGATAATAACAATGAAGATACTTGGTTCTTCCTTTATTGTGAAGATTAAATTGTAATCCCCTGATTGTAACAATGAAAGTACTTAGCTCTTCCTTTATTGGGAAGATTGAATTATAATCCACAACCTATTTTAAATTTTAATCTACAAAAAGGTGATAACTGTTTTAAGTAGAACTACCCACTTTTAACTACAAAAGGTGTTAAGTAATTACAAAAGGAGAACTAACCAAAAAAGGTGTTAAGTAACCCAAAAGGTATAATCTAACCAAAGAAGGTGTGAACTAAAGAGTGGGCAGTCCTAGAGAAAACCATCTGCTGTGATTGGTAGATGTGAAATTTAGGGAGGTGACACAAGAGAAAAAGATCTTTAAAAGAGGACCAGAAGCCAGAAGAAGGGATATTCGATTGGAGATTTGAGTTGGATGGAGGATTCTCTGACTCAGAGTTGGACTGGAGGGACTGGACCCCTGGAGGACCTCAGACTGCTTTTCCTTTTAGAAGGTCACCATTGGTGAGTGAAAGGCTGACTTAGTGGTCCTCTTTTTCTGGAGGGATTAAGCCTCCAGGAAAGGCCCATCATCTGGAGACTCTCTTCCCTTAGCTGAGACTTAGAATTTCTAACTGGTATCAGAGGAAGCCAGAGCTTGCTCTCTCTCTCTCTCTCTCTCTCTCTCTCTCTCTCTCTCTCTCTCTCTCTCTCTCTCTCTCTCTCTCTCTCTCTCTCTCTCTCTCTCCTCTCTCTCTCTCTGTCTCTGTGTGTGTGTGTGTGTCTCTGTCTCTCTCTCTGTGTCTCTGTCTCTCTCTCTCCCCTTCTCTCTCATTCCTTAATATCCTCCCTCTATTGTAAATAAACTACCATAAATTACATTTACTTTAGTAATTCATTTTGAGATTTAGAAATTAAATCCCCAGTGACCACCTAATTAATGTATTTCAGTCTCAACCACAAAAAAAATTTAACACTACACTGACAGAATACAATCAAGCTTGGGAAAAGAAACATCATTTAGAGGCTAATGTCGGGGAATGACCTAATCACAATAGACACTAAAAGGATAGTCCCAGCCCAGGTGTTGGTCTTCTTGGGAAAGACCAGGTAAAATGGGGAAAACTTCTAATTTAAAAGGCTAATTAGCATTTGTTTAGCCCTACCTACCTGAGGTTATCATTTACCTTAGGGTCCATTATTCAACCTGAGACTAGCTAAATTCCTTCTGGGAACAGGGACAAACTTAGGGTGTCTACTTACAAGCTAACCCTAAACTTGGGGTCCATCAGCTCTTACTAGGCTACAAGTTTGGGGGTTTATACATTTCACATGAATGGTTGTATGAAAGAATATACAAAATGAAAAAACGAAAAATCATGCCTGGAGCTTGGGGGGAGGGCTGCTGGGGAAGAGGGGGGGCAAGGGAAATTAGGAAATAGAGGTGTGAGGAGGAAATATTCTTTGTTTGGTGACTTCTCTCAGTCAACTATCCTACTCAGATGCTTAGTCTAGCGTCTAACCACCCTTATCTATCCACGCACAGATGAATTCATTGGTCCTCTGGTTGGAATGTTCATTTTTCTTTTCCTGCACAACTAAGAACGTTAGGGCATACACCGCTGTTGCCAAAAAGCCAAAAACCACGGCAGGATTTCTGCTCTAGTTTTATGATTCAAAGCAGTCCGTACCATCGAAGCAAGCAATAAAGAAGGCGCTGAGTCCAGTGTTGCCCAAATATGTAATGTTCCAGTTGAACTGTGTTTCCTTGTGTGAAGATTGAGACTGAGCATAAACAACAAAACTCCAGTGCTTCCAGAAACATTACAGTTCACAAAGTCAAAGAAAAGAGTCTCTTACATGCGCAATCCGTGCAAAACCACCTGGGCGAGCCTGAAGCTGTTTGAGGTGTAAAGCAGGTAGTCGAGGTAGCAGCGGAAGCGGCCAGCTGCCCACAACTGTGTCTCCCACCCGCTCCGTGGTGCGCCGATAGGGGCTGCTGGCCCCTGGGATCATGGAGGTACTCAAGACTTAGTTCCCAAAGTGGTCCAGCTCCTTTCTGCTCTGCCTGTTGGGTGTCCAGACAGGTGGACCACCTGGGGGGGGGGGGGGCAGGGGGCAGGGTTCAATTAACTTTGATGCTGCTAGTCACTCCCACTGCATTGTAAGGTACTCTTGGTCTTACCAAAGCACCACTGGGCTTTTCTTTAAGTGTTGTGACTTCCAGTTTTGAGTTTGAGCTCCTAGAGAGTAATGACTGCCTCACTTTATTTCTATTTGCATCCCCAGGGCTTGTAAAGCACAATGCTTGGTACAAAGGAAGTTGTTATTCTTTTTTGTTTGTTTTTTAATCCTTACCTTCTCTCTTAGAATCAGTACTAAGTATCCGTTCCAAATCAGAAGGGTGGTAAGGGCTAAGCAATGGGAGTTAAGTGACTTGCCCAGGGTCACACAGGTAGGAAGTGTCTGAGGCCAAATTTGAACCCAGGACTTACTGCCCAGAGACTCTCCATCCACTGAGCCACCTCTCTGCCCTTCCGTAGTAAGTTCTTAATAAATGCTTTTACATTCATTTATTCTCTAGGATTTTCTAAGCAACAATATGTCAGCATAAGATTTATTCCAAGTAAACTGTCATAGATAACAAGGTACTACAGTGGATAGTTGAATTTGTAATCAGAAAGATTCCATTTCAAGTTCTGCCTCAGATACTTACTAGCTTTGTGACCCTGGGTCTTATTTTTCCTCATCTGTAAAATGGGAATTAAAACAGTATCTAATGGCCAGCTAGGTAGATAAAGTGGATAGAGTGCCAAACCTTTAGTGGGGAGAACTTGGATTCAGATGTGGCCTCAGAAACTCCCTAGCAGTGTGACCCTGGGGAAGTCACATAACTCCAATGTCTAGCCCTGGCCACTCTTCTGTCTTAGAATTGATACTAAAGATTTTTTTTTTTGTATAATCATATTAATAGTACCTATCTCATAGACTGGTGGTGAGGATTAAATGAAATATCATTTCTACAGCACTTTCCACATCTTTATATGCTAGTTTATTATGATGTCCTCAGTAAACAGGAGTAGTTTTGTATCTTCTGTTCCTAGCTTTATGCCTTTAATTTCTTCCCTTTGTCTTGCTGCTATAGTTAATTTTCTAGAACTATGCAAAATAATAGTGGGGGAAAGGGAAAGTCTTTGCTTTACCCCTTTATTTATTATGAAATCTCCCAGTGTTTTCTCACCACATATAATATAAGTTTTTGATTTTAGATAGATAATTTTTTGTTGTATTTTTCAAAGCCTAAGCTTTGTTGAATTTTTAGTATAAATGAGTGTTACATTTTATCAAAAATATTTTCTGCTTCTTTTGAGAGAATTACTTAGTTTAAAATTTTTATATCCATTTTATTTTATTTTTTATATGGTTCCCTTCATTCTCTTCCCATTCCCTAAGATGGTAAACAATTTGATCTGCGTTGTATACATATTATCATCCAAAACATACTTCAATATTGGTCTTTGGTATAAGAGAATACTTACATAAAATCAAACCCCCAAGTAAAACTATAAATATAGTTTAAAATTTTTTTAAATTATGATTGGTTATGGTATCATTAATGATATTCATCTATACTTCTTTCTCTCTCTTTTTGCTTTATCCTTCCCTAAGATAATAGAGATAATAATGAAATGCATATGTCTCATAAATGGACTTTAGTAGAATGCTTTATTAATTTTTGAAAATAATTTGTGCATTATAGGTTTTAGTTGTTTTTAAAAGTTTTATAAAATTAATCTATAAATTCATCTAGATAAGTATATTTTCCTTTTGTAGTTGTTTTATAGGTCATTCAATTTTGTTCTCTGAGATTAGATACTCAATAGAATTAAAGCTGCTGAATTAATAGGTTTGAACTCCTTATAAAAGTAAATAAATAACAGGGAGAAATATTTAGCAGTACTAGAGGATAGAACACCAACCTAATTGTACCACTCTCTAACTTGGAAAAACCTAACAAAAAACAAATATGAAGAAAAAAACCTGAACAGACATTTAGAAAAATTAAATATCCTAGATCTCTTATGATTTCCAAGGTAAAAATAAGGAAATAAATCTATTTCAGTTGTGCATAGCAGCTTTATAAAAATTGACCATGTACTATGATATAACTCATTCATAAATGCAGAAAAACGAAATACATTCTTTATGGATCACAATACAATAAAAATTTTAATAGATAATGTATTTTGAAAAGATTCACATTTAAATGGAGACAAGATTAATCATAAATAATTGATGAATTTTAAAAAATTATAGAAACAAGACATAATTTTAAAAAAAGAAAATGGCAAAAATAAGACAGCATACCAAAATTTTAGGGATATAACTAAAGTAATCTTAAGGGGAAATTTGATTCCTCTAAATACTTTTCTAAATAAAGTAGAGAAAGGATGGGTCTTTGAATTGACATTTAATTAAAATGAAACCAAGAAAGTAACAATTCAAAAAAACAATATAGAAATTCTGAACATTAAAGAGGTTTTAAAAACTAAAAGAAAAAATTAAGCTAGAAATCTAATTTTTTAACCTGAATAAAATAAAGCACTAGCTAGTTGAATTAACAAAAAGAGAAAGAAGTAAATCATCCATATCAATAAAATAAACTACTAAAAAATTAAAAGGTAAAAATAAGAAATGACTGTCTAATTATGACAAAATTGGCAACTTAAAATGGATAATTTTTTACAAAAAGTATAAAATATTCAGATTAGCAGTGCAAGGAATAGAAAATTTGTGGGAGGTTGTCAAATTCAGAATTAAAAAAATTTTTTTTTTGTTTAAGGTATACCCATATGCAGAAATTCAGGAACCAAATTAGGGAAGAATTTGTGTGAAGAAAGTAATATTTTATTAGAGGGATTTCAGACCACCTGGCTGGGAGAAAGAAATAGATAGTGAATTCAGGAAATAGACTCTGACAACTCTGACAACAGAGCATGATGTAGCAGTAATGGGGTACTTCAGTTATCAGTGTTTGAGATCTCTTTGACAAAACCCAAGCAGGTAATAAATTCTTAGTTTCCTTAATGATAATTTCATCCTTCTAAAGGTGGGGAAAGAAACAAGAGGAAATGGTTTTCTGGTCTGAGTCTTATCAAGAAGGAAGGACTATGGTACTATGCTGAAGTAGAACTAATGGGAACCTTGGGAGGAAGTAGTCACTTCCTTCCTCCATCTTTGCCACAGACTAAGAAAATTGTAGAGAGATGGTTTCTTCTACAGACAATTAAATAGAAGTCACCATACTAAATCAGCATGTCTACAGCCTATGCTTTCTATACACAATCTGATGCAAATTGGAATGAAAAGTTTCAATAATAAAAAGTTGTGGCAAATGATGCCTTAAATGGAAAAGAAAAGAACCAAATTTAAAGAAATACATTTGATGTTAGATATTAGAGATAATAGAAATTGATCTATTCCTCTGAAAGGAGAATGAATGAGGGAATGAAATGAACAACAATAACTACACAATCAAGATAAGAAGTCCAGGGATAGCTGGGTGGCTCAGTGGATTGAGAGTCAAGCCTAGAGATGGGAGGTCCTGGGTTCAAATTTGACCTGATACTTCCCAGCTGTGTGGGAAGTCACTTAACCCCCATTGCCTAGCCCTTACCACTCTTCTGCCTTGGAGCCAATATGTAGTATTGGCTCCAAGACAGAAGGTAAGGGTTTCAACAAAAAAAATAAAATAAAATAAAAAATAAGAAGTCCCAGTCTAAAATCCCCAGCTGAAGGAAATTCCAACTCTAATTCTGTCTATATACTGACAAAAACAACCCATAAAATGTGGCAATTCAACAGGAAAAATCCAAAGAATTTATTTTCTGAATCAACTAGCTGACTCAGTCTCCCTGAACTATCCTGGCCATACAGAATTTTTTCTTGATTCAGTTGAATGAATCTTAGTCCATTTCCCTCACTCAAGGCATTAAAATCCCCTTTCTCAAATTTCCTAAACTGAGGTGAATACAATCTTTGATGGTTTGTAAACCAAGAGGAAAAAAAAAACTTGACAAGGAAATTAGGCTTAAATAATAGTTCTCCCTTGCTTACAGTTAGTTGCAGGTGGGTTTTGTTGTTGTTGTTGTTGTTAAGATTATTGTTCTCTTGCCTACAGATTTAGAGATATAAAATCTCCAGAACCAAATTATAGATGAGCATTTTCCTAATGAAACCATTGGAGACTGCCAGATAGTAGGAAGTGGTCATTTACCCTTCCTTTACCCTTGCTTTCCATTACCCAAGTCATCCAGAATCCATCTGATATGACTGATTTTTCTCACAGCTTGAATAAGATTGAATTTACCAACTCTAATCCTATTAGTGCGATAGAAGACAACCATTCCTTATCATTTTCTCTGCCACTGGCTCCATCTGCCCTGCATCTGTGTCCTTTCACCTCTAGCACTGTTATCTGACCTAGTGATACAACCCAAACATCCCTAGGCCTTGTCACCCACCATTAGACCATTAGACTTCCAGACCTTTAAGTAGTCCTGAAGCTGAATTTTTTCTGTATTGACTTCCTTAAAGTATGAGCTCCTTGAGAACAAGGTCTGTTGATTTTTCTTCGTGTTTCCCCAGTTCATAAAACATTTAGCATATAATAAATACTTAATACTTTTTCATTCATTCATGATGACTTGATAATCATTAAAGAAAGCAAAAACTCAAGATTAAGAACTGCTCTAGAGCTGCTGAAATGCCTTTCAGTTCATTTTGATATCATTATCATTAGTATTAACAATAGTAATGATAATAGTAATATTTGAATCTTGATTTTAATAGTGCAAAGCGTATTTACACAGGGATATGTTATTGAAAGAGCACTGAATTTTGAATCAATGGACCTTAGCTAAAATTCAGCCTCTGACATTTACTATATGACCTTGAACAAGTCATTAAAGTTCTCTAGGTCTCAGGTTTTGTTTTTTTAATCTGTAAACTGATAGGGTCGGATTAGGTGGCTTCTATGGCCCCTTCTATGTTTAAATATATGATCTAATGTTTTTTAACCATTTCTTGATAAACACACATAGGCAGAACTTCTTGGTGACTCCTTGATTGACTGGAACTACTATTATATCAAGATTATCCATATATGCTAACTCCATTTTTCTAAGAATGACATTTTATTCAATTATTCTAAGAAATGTCAGTTGGCTTATCTGTACTCAGAAAATAAGTGAATGGAGTTCTCTTCACAATGGAAGTTGAAGTCTCTCAGTTTCCCACAAGGATTCATTTCAGAATGGCTTCTCCATGGAATGACTTTGCCATATGATAAATAATTAACCCTAACCCTAAATTAACCCTCTATTCAGATCTCTTCAGTATTTCTATAGTATCTGAAGGTTTAAAAATAATTAAACGTGGGTGGGAATCAAATTAGGTTCAATCTTGACCTTGGACAAGGCACTCAATCTATCTGACCCTTATATGTGTCATGAGGAAAGTGCTTTTCTAAATGTTAAGTAACCACATATATGTGTGTGTGTGTGTGTGTGTGTGTGTGTGTGTGTGTGTATAAGCCATTTCTGTATTTCTGTTACACTGCAAAATATTTTCACAAAATGTTATCATATTTCATCTTTACAGCAACATGTAAATCCTGCAGGATAGAGAGGAATACAAGGTCTAAGGAATAACTTCTAGGAGCTCTGGAGAACAAAAACACCAAATTCCTACTCCTCAGTTTGACACTAGTCTGTTGATCTGTCACCTTCTTAATTCTCTTTTATTGATTGACATTAAAGGTAATGCAATAGCTTTGATATGAGTTTTATATCAAAAATTAATTTAATTTAATTTTTAAATTAAATTGTTTAGTCAATTTAGAACATTATTCCTTGGTTACAATAATCACAATATTTCCCTCCCTCCTCTCCACCCGCCCTTCTCTCAGCTGACGTGTAATTTCATTGGGTACAAAAATTACTTTAAAAGAAAAAAACCCTCTTAATTAGCTCTAAGTCCCCACCCAGAAAAACTGTGAAAACCTCTGTCTCCTCTCTGAGTTTTAAATCCCAAACACATAGGTTTTAGACAAATATCAAATTTCATTTGACATATAATTTGCTAACAGTAACAAATAATACAAAGACAGAGATAATTTAAGTTTTATCTTTATTTTATTCTAGTAACAAATTTCCACATAAGTTTTCCAAAGTTACATGATTCGTGTTTTCTCCTTCTGCTCCCCTTTTCCCTCCCCTGCTCCTGGAGTTGACAAGCAATTCCACTGGGTTATACAGCTATTATCACTCAAATCATATTTCCATATTAGTCATTTTTGCAAGTGAACAGTCCCATAAAACCAAAACTCCAAATCAAATGCCTAAATAAACAAGTGATAAATCCTATGCTTTCATCTGCATTCTTACTCCAACTTCTTTCTCTGGAGGTAGGCAGCATTCTTTCTCACAAGTCCCTCAGAATTGTCCTGGATCATTGTGTTGCCATTAGTAGTAAACTCTATCACATCTGATCATCCCACAATATTGCAGTTACTGTGCATAATGTTCTCCTGGTTCTGCTTATTTCACTCTGCATCAGTTCATGGAGGTCTTTCCAGCTCTTTCTGAAATCATTCTATTCATCATTCCTTATAGCACAATAGTAGTCCATCACCATCATATATCACAGTTTGTTCAGCCATTCCCCAAATGAGAGGCATCCCTTTCATTTCCAATTCTTTACCATCACAAAAACCACAGCTATAAAATTTTTTGTACAAACAGGTCCTTTCCCATTTTTTAAATGTGGATAAATATTTAAATTACGTATTCGCTAAGAAAAAGATCACAGCCAGAGTCACTACTATATTCTGGAAAAGCAGGGAAAATAAGAAATCGTCGACTAAGTATTCTCTCATCAATAACTGTAACTACTGACTCCTCCAAACCACTAGAACCACAGTCCAACAATTCATTTCTCTTAGGAGTGAAATTAACCCATTTTTTCTCAGAATGTTTTATTCAATTATTCCCAGAAATGTCAGCTAATTTATCATCTCCTCTCAGTAAATAACAGTGGAGTTTTCTTCAGTGTGGGACAGCAAGGTTGTGTAGTAGATAGAGCACTGGACTGAAAATCAGGAAGACTCATCTTCTTCAGTTCAAATCCAGCATTAGATACCTGTTATGTGTGACTGGGTAAATCACTTAACCTTGTTTTCTTCAGTTCTTCATCTGTAAAATAAGCTGGGAAGGAAAGGGTGAATCATTAGTATCTTTGTTCAAAAAACCCCAAATGGGGTTAGACACAACTGAACATGACAGAAGAACATGACCTCGTTATGTTAAAGTCAATCAGTTCCCCTCTAGAATTTTTTGCTATAGTATGAGATAAGTTTTCATCAAGATAGTTAAACTTATCCAGTTCCCTTCTGAACTCCAATTAAATTCATTTTTCTTTAAATGCATCTTCAGTCCTTCTCAGGGACAGTTAAGTCCTTCCCAGACTCATTTTCCAAAGATAGTTGTGGGTCTCTCCCAGCTGCTTTCTGCTATGATAGTTAACTGTCCGAGTCTCTTCAGGAATGAAGTAGTTATCTAGCTATCTCTCGGTACCTCAACAATCTCCTTCAAAGGGGGAAATTAATTGTTAGTCCCAAGGTTTTCTGTCTTCTATTAAAGGGACAGGAACAAAGCCTCTGTGAGTGAAATTTACATATACTTGGATTGCATCATGAAACTACTTCAGAGTCAAGATGGCGGCTTAGAAGCAGCAAAAGTTCAGACCTCTGAAAACCCTTCCTTACCAATCACAAACTGAATGCTCCTAGGGGATTGAAATTCAAACTTAACAGGACAGAGGCGGGGAACCCTCTTTCTGGACTCAATTCAAAAGGTACGCCCCCCCAAAAAAGCCAGAATCTGAGAACACTCGGTTCTAAGGAGAAGGCAGAAGGAAGGTCCCAGGCCCTCCCCCCCAACCCAGAGCACAGAGCCCCCAGTGGCAGCAGGAACCTCTGGGTGGGCAAAGGTGCTGGTCTGGAGGGTGTACCTTGAAAGCAACCTGGCCCAGGCTCAGAGCATCCAACACAGGTGGGAGGGAAGCAGCCAGAGAGAGACCAAAGAGCCTGCAGCCCCATGGCTGGGTCCTTCCATCTAGCTCCAGTCTCACCAGAGGTTTTTGCCTCGGGGCACATCCAGACCAACCCAGTTGAACCTAATCCCATCAGGAGTCCTTAAAGTTCAAGGAGGCCAGGACCCCTCCCCTTCCCTGCCTCCCCCAGAGTGCAGGGCCTCCCACAAGAACAGGAACCTCTGGACAGGAAAAGGCACTGGGGTACCTTGCAGACAGTGCTGTTCCAGGCTCAGAGTGTGGAACGCAGGCAGCGGAGAAGCAGCTGGAGAATTGGAGAGAGCCTGGGCGGTTGAGACCTTCCATTTGGCTCCAGCCTTCCAGGAGTCTTTGGCCTCAGAGCACATACAGCCCAACCCAGTTGAACTTAATCCAATCAAAAGCCTCCAGAGGACAGGGAAGCCAACATTCCTCCCCCAGAGACTGGACCAAGAGATCTGACAAATCTCCAAGAAGGGAGACTGACAGCCCCTAAAACCAAAAAAAAAAATGAGAGGAGCAAGAACACAGACAAATATGGGAAGCAAAGAATTGGGTAAACATGAGTAAACAATAGAAAAAGAAGAAAAAAATTACAATAGACAGCTTCTTACAGGTAATGAGCAAAGAGCAAATGAAACAGGGGAAGGGATCAGCAAAGGAAAAATCAGAAATCCCAGCGAATTGGATACAGGCTTTGGAAGAACTCAAAATGCAATTCAAAACACAATTAAGAGAGGTTGAAGATAATTGAGAAAAGAACTTAAAAACTAAGATAAATCATCTGGAAACAGAAAATAGTGTGTTGAAAGCCAAAATCAACCAGCTGGAAAATGAGGCAAAGGAGATGAAAGATGAGGTGAAGAAGATGAAAGATGAGAAAAAGGAGGTGAAAGATGAGGTAAAGAGGATGAAAGATGACCTCCAAAGAATGGGATGACCAAAAAGACCAAAAATCCTAGAACAAGAGGGAAAAGTGGAGATTGAAAGAATCCACAGATCACCTCCTGTACTTAATCCCCAACTGACAACACCCAGGAATGTTATAGCCAAATTCAAGAACTATCAGACCAAAGAAAAGATATTACAAGCTGCCAAGAAAAAGTCATTCAGATACCATGGAACCACAGTGAGGATAACGCAAGATCTGGCTGCATCCACACTGAAAAACCGAAAGGCATGGAATATGATATTGAATCAACTACCCAGCAAAACTGACTATATTCTTACAGGGGAAAGTATGGTCATTCAACAAAATAGAAGAATTCCAAGAATTCATAAAGAAAAGACCAGACCTGAACAGAAAATTTGATGTCCAAGCACAGAACTCAAGAAACAACTTCAGAAGTTTATTTATTTATGTATATCCTCTCAATCTGCCTTAGAATTCCTGCTAAGTACTGCTTCTAAGGCAGAAGAGCAATAAGGGCTAGACATTGGGGTCAACTGTCTTGGTTAGGGTCAAATAGCTGTCTGAAACTAGATTTGAACTCAGGACCTCCTGTCTCTAGGTCGACTCTCAATCCACTGAGCCACCCAGCTGCCCTTTCAGAAGTTTATTTTAAAATTAAAACTACATATTAGGTACAGAAATATCACACTTAGAAATATATAACAGTGTTCAGTTCCCAAGATATAAACTAGTATTCATATGACTAACATAGACTTCAAAGGCACATCGTATTTTTATTTACGATTTCCAAAAGGGAAGGCAGTTCATCAATCTCATAGCACCTACATTCTGAAAAATGTGATCAGCAGCTTTTAACTTAGTTAAGTTAGGCAACCTTACCTTTGTATCAACATCAATAGGGAAAAAGACTTTTTAATATTTTATGGTAATGTGGTACAAAGTAATTTTATGACCATCTCATTTGGAAATCATATAGATATTATGAAAGAAGACTCCTTTTAATATATTGGACTTAGGGAAGATATTTCCCAGTAGCAAGTAAGGAGTTAGGGGCCTCATCATCTATTTCCTATAAATGAATATTCATATAATAAAGTAGATTATTATAAAGCAAGGTGAGATGCAAGTAGTAAGAAATGCATTTTGCAATCAAGAATGTTAGATTTGAAAGATGAAGTGAAAGTGTCTTTTCTTTAAATTATTATAAAAGATTGGAAAAATTATTGTCTATCTGTCATATGCCCTAAATTGCAATCAACATTATTCTTCACTGAGTCTGGTATTCTGCCTAGTATTATTAGAAGTTGACTGACTTAAACCAATGGAAATAATTTACCCCTCTAAAGTGAACAGAATGGCCCTACATTTCCAAGGTCATAAGGCTCCTGTTTACCAGCTTGGCTGACCCATCCCAAGATCCACCTCCACTGTACCCTAGTCTCAGCCTCAGTGTCATTTTTTTGCTCTACAGAGGCCGTCAAGAGCTGGTTGACTGGTTTTCCCAAAGGTAGCCAAAAATTACCCATTATTTCTTAAGCAATTACTATGCACAAATACCAGAGATTCAAAAACACAAAATATCAAGTTCCAAGATATATATTTAATGCTTATCTTCATTCTTTGGCAGGCTCAGAGTCTCACAAATAAGGAAATAGGGCACCAGGAGTTAGTGCAAGTGCACAGCCATCCATCAGGGTCTTGGAATATCATTGCCAATGTAAACAAGCTATTATTTGTAAAGAGCTTTACAACCTCGAAGCACTATATAAATACTAGCTGTTGCTGCTATTGCTGCTACTGCTACTACTATGTGTGAATTTAATATAAATTACACCCCCTTATTCCATTTGAAAACCCATTCTTGGTTGGTGTCAGCCCCACTTTTTGGCGTTCATGCATACTATGGGATGATGCCAAAGGTCTTGGCTCCAGAAAGAGTCTGGCCCTAAGTGCCACATGACTCCTGGCATCAGGAAATCTTGGCTCTGACCCCAACTGAGGTCAAGTCTGTCTACCCAGTGAGATGCAGGAGAGTGATGTCACTAGTCTCTTATGTGAGAAATAGGTGCTTGCTCTTTTTTAGGGCTGGAGACTGTTAGCAGAGTGGGGCAGTATGGCAAGTGGCTAGGAATTAGGGCAGCCATATTCTTTCTCTCTCTCTCTCTCTCTCTCTCTCTCTCTCTCTCTCTCTCTCTCTCTCTCTCTCTCTCTCTGTCTCTCCCTCTCCCTCTCCTCCTCTGCTTCTCCCTCTCATCTCTCCCTCTCTCATTCCCTCTCATCTCTCCCTCTCTCTCTTTCTCTCTTTCTTTTTTCCTCTATGTCCCTCTCTCCCTTTCTCCCCTCTCCCTCTTTGTCCCTCTCTCCCTCTCTCTCCTCCCTCCCTCTTCTCCTTCTCTCTATAACCTTTACTAGTAAATTATAAATTAATATGTAGTCTCCAGAGAATTTTAATAACAGTATTAGCACGATTGCTACCACTACTATCACTACTACCATTATTTACCACTACTACAACTACTACCACTCCTACTATTACTACTACAATTTCTCTTACTAATACTTCACTTTTCAGCCTTTTGTCTAAGATCAAGTGATTGTGGTAGTAAAAACAGCAGTAGAGGTGGTGATGGTAGTGTTGGTAGGAGTAGAAGTCATGGTGGTGGTGGTGAGAATATTTTTGCCCCAGACTGGTCCCTTCGACTAAGAATTGGTGGCATCCTGCCTCTCAGTTGAGTGGACGACTCTTCCTTCCATTGATGGCTGGGCTCTTATAGGAGGGAGCCGTCTAGCTGGGAAGTTCAGCAGGATAAGGGTGTCTGTGGTAAGAGAGACTTCACAAGTGTAAGTTCTTAGACTGAATAGGTTTCAACATTGAGGGTATTTGGACATGGGCATATGACTAGGCAGCTGGGGTTAGCTGATGCAAGCCGTTAGTTCTGCATCTTGCAGGTTAGCAGCAATTTCACTCAGATGTCTTAGAGGGGCAAAGAATCACTTAGTCCTCATGATAGTCATTTAGGGCCTAATTAGGTCCTACTACAATACAAGGTACTACTTTAATACTGTGGATAATACACACACAAAAATAATTTCAGACCTGTGGGGAATAAAAAGAATTAACTTGCTCTTCTCAGAGTGGACATCCATCCTACATCCCCCATTAGGGAATGAAAGCCAATTTAGGGTTACGGAATAAGACCTCAAGGACATTTCGTTATTGCCAAAGGCCCAGTAAGTTGGGAGGCCTCTTATCTCATTTCAAGGAAGAAAACCATTAGGTAATCCTACCTCCTTATCTCCTCAGACCTTTAGAAGCTCACCTCACTCCTGAGGACATGGTTATCTCTCCATAACCTTTCCCCTCCCTGGTGAAAGCTTGTGATGAGCTCATGCTCTGTAGCTTACTATTTTCTGATTGAGTAGACTTTTGTGCCTAGATTTTAAGTTTGGCCCCCAAACAATGGGGTATGGGACAGAGGGGGGAGGGGATCTTGCATGAGGAATCTAGAAAATGTTTGTGTCTGCACTCATGCATTGGCTTTGCCATTAGGACAATCACCCCTTCCTCTTGAGAAAGAATAAAGACAGCTTCTTATGCTATCCACTCCTGACTCCAGATATGTAATTGTGATTTGGGTGATGGGTCATTTTATTTCATCCCACTCAGACCTCATCCCCAGGCTCTTCTAATTTAGTTGGTAAAATGAAACTTGTTTCTATGTGAAGTAGTTGCTTCTTTTCACACATGGGGTCTCCAGGATAGCAGCTCCAGCTACTAGGTCTGCTGTGGGTCCATATCCATTCAAAATCATTGGGCACGAGCCCCCACCAAGGTCAGTCAGAAGACAAAATAATTTCAAAGCAAAAACATTTCACTGTATAACTAGATGTTGGTCAAGAAACTCCTCCTCAGTTGAACTCCCCGATCTACTTGATAAAATAAATTCTCAGGTTGCCTTGGTGTCTCTTCTCTATCTAATTATTGAAGCAGGTGAATGCAGGAGAAATCATTTGAAAACCAGGAACTGACCCTGGAGATTAGGTCACAAAGATAGCTCTGAGGAGGAGAGAGCTCTAAGCTCTTAGGAAAGCTTTGAGATATCGCTTATACCTCTCAGAGTGCAACCAGGATGACCCTTCATCCATCTCCCATTGCTAATATTGTCTTGCCACAGAAACATATGCCTGTAGGAAATGTGCTTACACACAGGCTGAGAAAGGAATTCATGGACACTGCTTCCTTGAGTCCCAACTTTTTGTGTCAAGAGGGTTCGGGACCAATAGAGTGGAACTGGAAAGGCTTCTAGCTGGTCAGAAGATAAGGACTTTTTAGAAGAACAAAAGATCAAGGATATCCAGGGAAATCATGAAAATAAAATGAGAAGGAAGGAGGACTTGCAGTCCCAGATCTCAAACTATTCTATAAAGCAGAGGCCATCAAAACAATTTGGTACTGGCTAAGAGACAGAAAGAA
The DNA here is from genome assembly GCF_027887165.1 of Monodelphis domestica. Taxonomy (NCBI): domain Eukaryota; kingdom Metazoa; phylum Chordata; class Mammalia; order Didelphimorphia; family Didelphidae; genus Monodelphis; species Monodelphis domestica. The sequence continues at coordinate 17,373,172 of NC_077230.1, read as the reverse complement.
GGATCAGTGGAGTAGACTTGGGGTAAATGACCTCAGCAAGACAGTCTATGATAAGCCCAAAGATCCCAGTTTGGGGACCAAAACCCACTATTTGATAAAAACTGCTGGGAAAATTGGAAGACAGTATGGGAGAGATTAGGTTTGGATCAACACCTCACACCCTACACCAAGATAAACTCAGAATGGGTGAATGACCTGAATATAAAGAAGGAAACTATAAGCAAATTAGGTGAGCACAGAATAGTACACATGTAAGATCTTTGGGAAAGGTAAGACTTTAAAACCAAGCAAGAGCTAGAAAAAAATCATACAATATAAAATCAAAATTTTTGATTACAGCAAATTAAAAAGATTTTGCATAAACAAAACCAGTGTGACTAAAATCAGAAGGAAAGCAACAAATTGGGAAACAATCTTCTTAACAAAAACCTCTGACAAAGGTCTAATTACTCAAATTTATAAAGAGTTCAACCAATTGTACAAACATCAAGCCAGTCTCCAATTGATAAGTGGACAAGGGACATGAATAGGCAATTTTCAGTTAAAGAAATCAAAACTATTAATAAGCACATGAAAAAGTGTTCTAAATCTCTTATAATCAAAGAAATGCAAATCAAAACAACTCTGAGGTACCACCTCACACTAGCAGATTGGCTAACATGACAGCAAAGGAAAGTAATGAATGCTGGAGGGGATGTGGCAAAGTAGGGACATTAATACACTGCTAGTGGAGTTGTGAATTGATCAACCATTCTGGAGGGCAATTTGGAACTATGCCCAAAGGGCAACAAAAGACTGTCTGCCCTTTGATCCAGCCATAGCACTGCTGGGTTTGTACCCCAAAGAGATAATAAGGAAAAAGTCTTGTACAAAAATATTCATAGCTGCACTCTTTGTGGTGGCAAAAAAAAAAATTGGAAAATGAGGGGATGCTCTTCAATTGGGGAATGGCTGAACAAATTGTGGTATCTGATGGTGATGGAATACTACTGTGCTCAAAGGAATAATAAAATGGAGGAATTCCATGGGAACTGGAACAACTTCCAGGAATTGATGCAGAGTGAGAGGAGCAAATCCAGGAAAATGTACATAGAGACTGATACACTATGGTACAATCGAATGTAATGGACTTCTTCATTAGTGGCAATGCAGTGACCCTGAACAACTTGGAGGAATCTACGAGAAAAACTACTCTCCACATCCAGAGGAAACACTGTGGGAGTAAAAACATGGAAGAAAAACAATTGCTTGAATACATGGGTTGAAGGGACATGGTTGGGGATGTAGATTCTAAATGAACATCCTAGCACAAACAACAACATGGAAATAGGTTCTGATCAAGGACACAAGTAAAACCCAATGAAATTCCACATTGGCTGCGGGAAGGGTGGGTGGAGGGGAAGGAGGGAAATAAAGTGATTATTGTAACCAAAAATAATAATAATAATAAAATTAATTTTTAAAAAAAGAGAAGATAAGGACTTTTTCTTTCTGAGAGAGCCTGGCAGTATCCTAGTCAATATCTCCATCTTCACTCAAAGCTAGAAGTGGTAGAGACTACAAACAAATAATGTAGCCATGTTTCTAGGCCAGCACTGACCCCATGACCAGCACAGAGCTGACCCAGGAAATCTCTAGGAACATGCCCTACCGTAAGTATAAGTAGCAACTCTAGGACACCATTAGATCTTGGGACATGAAAGTGCCATTTCAAGCACCTGAAAGTGCTATTCCAAGAGCAATGCACATATTCTGGTTGAGGGAAAGGGGAGAAGGAAGAATTTCTCCTGATTTGTGAGAGTGTGTCCTAGGTTTTTAGGGGGACTGTAAATCCTTTATAATGTTGTGAGCGAATTAATGTACAAAATGGTGGGCTTCTCTCAAGGGAACATTAATAAGCATACAAATTCCTATTCTCCAAATAGGTTCCTAGTTTTCCAAAAATGCCAAGTCATCCTGAGTTAGCAGGAGAGTGCATCCCACTTTCCTTATTTATAAGGAATAAAATATAGGTGAATGATAGTGATGGGTTAAAATCTTGCGGCAAGACTGTGAGCCCAGAGTCACCAGCCATTGGTGAGCTGGGAAAGTGGTGAGGCAAGGGTGTTGTGTTAGGGTCCATATAAGCAACTGCCTACCTGCTGCCCAGTTGCACTGCCATATCAAGGGGGGGGGGGGGGCTTTCTCATGATAAAGATTAAAACTCACTTCTGTTCACTTAGGTGGTCTCTGGTTTGTTGGTTTTTTGAGTCATATCTTCTCATACGGTGTAACTCCAGTAAATGCTTTTGCTAATGCTAATTGTGTCCTCTGAATATTGAAAAATAAACATATCATTGAAGAGGCTTTGAATTCTGATTTTGGGAGTGCAGACTCACAAGGTAGGCATATATAAATTGGGAGATATCCTGGAGAGGTGCTACAATAAAGTAACTTACTAAAAAAATTCATAATCAAATCTTTCTTCCAAAAACATAGGGCATGTCATCCTACAAACATACAAGACATCAATGGGGAGGGTGGCCATGCATAAGACTCCTGACTGTGGGCCATACCTTTGGAGGGTCAACAGATCCCTCCACCCATGCAATAATCACTACGTTACTCTCAGTAGGCATCTCTGCCAGGTAAGGTTGTGCCTCTGGGCTCACTAGACCTGATTCACCATGGAGACAGCAGTCCGCTGGATTGTGCCTGTCTCACATTCACCTCTTGATGAGATGAATTTGCCACAGACATCTCAGCTTCATTCTGCTAGGGAATAGAGGTTAAAGCTTCTCAATAGCAGATAAGGGCAGACTGACATTTCTTCAGTCATAACCACTTTACCCACCCAATAAAAGCCAGGAAATGTGCCCCTAGGTTAAGATTAGGTCTTCTGTGATAACTCCCAGATCTGAAGCTGATCAAAGCCTTCTGTTATAGTTGACTATCAATCTAACAGAGGGGTCTGACAACTGGATGCTTTCTCAAGATCCTCTCTGGTTTAACTGAAATGAATGAGTCAGAACAAAAGGCACACCTAGGAGACAGGCCAATTTTAGCTCCTGAGCCTAGATTTTCTGCCTTTTTATGCATATCCGTTAATTAATCATTCCGTCAATAAGCCCTCTTCTAAGTACTGGGATAAAAAAGAAAATAGTCCCAGGACTTCCAGGAACTTCTATTTTGTAGTCTAAAGAGGGGAGACAAAATGTAGGTTTATTTACATGTATGTATACATACATACACATACACGATATCAATTGTCCCCCATTCTATATAATACATATACACATATGTATATGCATTTAAAAGTAGATACAAGCAGAAAAAGCATGAAAATACCAAATAATGCTGGAGAACTTTAGGTAAGTGGAAAATCTGTGGTATGAAGAGGAAGATTAGAGTAGAGGGAGCTCATTGAGGGATATTTAGGAAAGCTTCATGGAAAAGACTGGACTTGAAAGGTAAGCAGGAGGAATAAAAATGTTCATTCATTGAGTCTGTTGAGTAGTTTCTCCTTTAGGCAAGCTATCTTCCCAAAGAGAAGCTATATTTAAAGAGTCTCTTGCCCTCCACCCTAGATATAGAATGGGTCAACTGGATGAAACTGGGTTCATGACCTCTAAAGATGTAGTGACTGGATGAGATGCCATCTTTCTAATGGCCCTGGGGAAACAGAATGTCCAGTTTTTTTCCTTTTCACCAGGACTCTCTTCTTTAATTTTAGATTGAAAGTTCTTTGGTAACCATCAACAATTCCCCCACCAAAGCCCTGCTGTCATTCCACGAGGAGAAATAAAGGTGCCTGGGTTCTCAAACCCAGGCAGAATTTAAGTCCTGGCAGTTTCTATGAAGATAAAAAGACTTCTAGTAAAGAGTCAAAGAACCATACTCAGCCCTGTTCTAATCACCATTTTTTTATCAGTGATTTGGATGAAGACAGATGGCATTGCTAGCATATTTGCAAGTGACATAAAGGTGAAAGAGACTGCTGAAACAATAAATTAGAATAACAGAATCTCAGCAAACTAGGACAATGGATGAAAACTAACAAAGTAGTTGTTATGTAATGTAATAAATATTATTATATATATAAATAATATATATATTTATTATTATATTATATTTTATATATATTAAATAATATAAATAAATAAATAAAAATAATGTAATAAAGATAAAATGTAAGTCCTGTGCTTAAATTAAAAAGAGCAAAAGCAAACAGTAATTATATAATTAAAGAAGGGAGGCCTGACTAAGGGAGAAAAAGATTTAATTAATTAAATTTAATTTAATTAACTACATTAACTAATTATAATTAACTAGCTGTGGCCCTCAAAAAAATATATGTAATCTAAATATACTATATGAATGTTGGTTATCATTATTTATTATTGTTAGTGAAATGGGGGTCTGGCACTATTCAGACCTCATTGACTTGTTCAGTTTGTGAAATTTCTCCATGTAGCAGATGCTAGGAAAACCATCTGTGCCAGACCTTCTTTACATTAGGCTAGTGTCCAAGTCATAAGAGAAAATATTCCCATTATACCTCTGCACAAAGGATATCATGAAAGGTACTAAGTGTACCTTATATGCCAACATCTGTTGCAGAAGATCAGGTTAAAAATTTTTTTTGTCAAATTCAGTGAGAACTTCCAAATTAAATAAACATATACTTCAATACTCTGCTTTCAGTGCAAAAAAAAGGCAAGAGGTGCAAAAAATTATGGCTAAGGGTCAAGAAATGAAAGAGACTAAAACTTACAGATGACAACAAAGCTTTATGCCTATGTATTATAAACACTTTTTTTTTCAAAAAGAGAGTCAGAAATCACTAGAAATGGCAAGCACCAAATAACATCACAAAAATGAAATTGACTATCTTAAGAGATAGGAAATGACTGATGTGGAAATTATCTCCAAATTAGCTGCCTTTGTACAGTCAAACCATCAATTTTTTAGAGTAAAGACAAAAAACGATACCAAATTAGAAGAATAAAAGTAAGAAGATATATAATATACAAATAAACCAACTGTTACCCAATCTATTTAAACCAAGTATCAATGCACAAAAACTAGGAAATAGATAAAAGAGTAAACATCAACACAACATCATTTCTTAAGTATATGTAACCATTATAAATGGCTCCTTACAACACAGAGTCCCATTGGGTTTAGAATTCATCTCAGTGAGCAAACCTTTGATCTCTTTTCTTATCAGGGCCATATGGCAACCAATCAAATGATCAATAAATCAATAAGCATTTGTTGTATCCACTATGTGACAGGTACTCTGCTAAGGGACAGGAATAAAAATGGAATGATTTAAACAACCTGTATTATCAAAGTCATATTCTAATGAATGCAGTAACAAGTATATAACCAAAGTTATTAAATACAAGGTAATTTGAGGACACTAATAGTTGAGAATATCAGGAAAAGTTGTCTGTAGAAAGTTATTGAGCTGTGTTTTGAACAAAGAGAGGGATTCTCTGAGGCAGAATGAGGAGGGGAATGCATTCTAGGCATGGAGACAGGAAATAGAAGGTCTTGTGTAAGGAAGAAAATGGTGGGTAGGTGGCACAGTGGATGGAGGACCAGGTCTGGAGAAAGGAAGATTCATTTTCCTGAGTTTAAATCTGGCCACAGACACTAGTTGAACGACTCTAGGCAAGTCACTTAACCCTGTTGGCCTCAGTTTCCTCATCTGTAAAATGAGCTACAGATGGAAATGGCAAACTGCTCTAGGATTTTTGCCAAGGGATCTCCAAATGAAGTCATAAAGAGTCAGACACAACTGAAGTGAATCAATAACAACAAGTAAGAGAAAGAAATTGAGTACAGCTAGGACACAAAGTATGAGAAGGGAAATAATGTACAACTGAAGATACATTGATGACAGTTTGTAAAGAACTTTCAAGAGAGAAGTTTGTACCTGATTCAAGAAGCAATCAGGAGTCACTGTAGCTTACTGAATAGTAGAATAACATGATAAGATATGCACCTAACTTTTCCAGCAAAATAGACTGAAGTGGGGAATGACTTAAAAAATGAAAACTAATTAGGAAGTCATAGCAATAATTTGAGCAAGAGGGGATGAGTTCATGAATTAAGATAATAGTAGTATGAGCAGAAAAGATCAATTGTGAAGAATATTGTGAAGGCAGAGACAGCAAAATTAGGCAGGTGATTGGATATGTGAGTTGAGAGTGAGTAGTTAAGGATAGTACCAACCTTACAAACCTGGGAAAGTAGAAGAATGATGATACTTTCAACAGAAATAAGAAAATTTGCAGAAGAAAGGAAATTTGTTCATTGCAGAATGGGAATTCCAGAGGATATAACTGAAAGGGTAGGCTATGCTGAGGAAGGGGATGAGAGAACAGGAAGTTAATGATGGAGATGGCTTTCTCTGTCTGATGATTGATTAATGTAAGGTAAAGCCTCCCGGCCAGTGGGAAGTCTTATGGTAGGAAAATAGAAAAGGGATAGCAGTTTTGGATCCCGTGAAGGGCGTGAAAGAGCCAACCTTTGAGATGTCAATAATGAGTCAGTAATCAGTTATTATTAATATTTTGGAGCCGCAGCCATGCTCCGATCAATGGACATCACTGAAAGGCTATTTCCATCCAGAGATCCCAATTTAACACTGCACTGGTCAGAGGATGATATAGCTCAGCTGGGAGAATGAATATAGACTAATAGAGAGAATTAGAGAATGCTAGGTATTAGCATTGGAAAAGAAAGAGACACCTGGCTGAAGGCCAGGCCTCAGGTAGAGATAGAGAGGAGAGAGAAAGGTGGGAAGAGTGTTGAGCAAACCTGTGAGATTGTCCAAGGAGAGAGGGGCTGGCCAGGGCTTCCCAATTTAATCTCTTTGATATGCAAATGAACTCAATACTTATTGATAAGTTACATAGTGTATTACCATTGGATAATTGCAAATTACGACACGGTGAAGGTGGAGTTTTTATCCTCAGGTGAGTGAGACAAAGGGAAGCAAGGTTTCGTGCCCTAACTCCAGCACAAACAGCGTTCATTGCCATGCACAGAATGGCCATGTGCCCATTCACAATTCTTGTCTCTCCTTAATACCCATGGACTGGACTGCTACATAAGGATAGGGAGAGAAATAGGTGATGGAGAGTGATGGGTGAAAAAGCAAGCTCACAGTCTCCAAAGGGGTTCTTGTTGGGCAAAGCCCAAGGGTGTAGGGCCTTAGTCTTTCTCATACTTATCTTATGAGAAGAGGGAAAGAAAGAAAGAAAGAAAGAAAGAGAGAGAGAGAGAGAGAGAGAGAGAGAGAGAGAGAGAGAGAGAGAGAGAGAGAGAGAGAGAGAGAGGGAGAGAGAGAGAGAAAGAAAGAAAGAAAGAAAGAAAGAAAGAAAGAAAGAAAGAAAGAAAGAAAGAAAGAAAGAAAGAAAGGAAGGAAGGAAGGAAGGAAGGAAGGAAGGAAGGAAGGAAGGAAGGAAGGAAGGAAGGAAGGAAGGAAGGAAGGAAGGAAGGAAGGAAGGAAGGAAGAAAGAAAGAAAGAAAGAAAGAAAGAAAGAAAGAAAGAAAGAAAGAAAGAAAGAAAGAAAGAAAGAAAGAAAGAAAGAAAGAAAGAAAGAAAGAAAGAAAGAAAGAAAGAAAGAAAGAAAGAAAGAATAGAAAAAATTTCCCAAAACTTTTATAACAAGCTGTTTTCTCTTTCAGTAGTGGAGCCACAGCACTGGAATGCTAACATCACTATCCTCAATATGCTACATGAAGAAGTAGAAATGGTCAAAAGAAAATAAAGATGTGAAGAACAGATGAAGTAGGAGCTTAACTAGAGCTGACACAGTTCTGAGGGAAGATCAATTCATAAAAGGATACCAAATGTTTAGAGAAAAGGATAGACATAATTACCATTTTTTGAAGCAAATCATGAAAATATCAATAACTAATGACCCATATGTCTACTTTCCTATCTCTAAAAAGGTCTTAGTGAAATTAGTGAAGAAATTTTTGATAAAGGTATGAGAAGGAAAGAGATGTAGCAAACAATATTTTTAGCAGATCATATCTCAGAAGTCACATGATTGACTGAGAGCTGCAAATATAGAAAATTGTAGTGTATTTATTGGTTTAACTATAAAAAAGCATTTGTTTCAGCAGAGCAAAATGCTGCTTTAAGGGCACTTCTCTAACAAGATATTTCTCAGGCACTACCAATATTAAATGAAATTACTTCTTGTTCACTCATTTCAGTCATGTACAACTCTTCATGACCTCATTTGAGGTTTTCTTAGGAAAGATACTAGAGTGGTTTGCCATTTCCTTCTCCAGCTCATCTTATAGATGAAGAAACTAAACTTGAAATACACACACACACACACACACACACACACACACACAAATATATATATATATAAATAATGTCAGTTTCCTCATCTGTAAGATATATACATATATGTATGCATATATATGTAGGCACATATTGTGTATATGTATGCGTGTATATATGTGTGTATGCATATATCAACAGAGTTAGCTTTGTCAAATAACTCTCTCATAGCTAAAAGCAAGTGAGTCATAAAACGATGAAATATATGCTCGTCCAGTGTGTGCCACCATCTTGGAGGATAGCTAGCACATAATACAAATGAAAAAGGAATCTCTTATTCATGGTGAAATCCTCCAGATATTTCCAAGTTCAGAAAACTTTGTTCATATTGCATCAAATCCTGAAATACTGCATTCTAAATTCTATCCATAATCATTTACAAGGTTTAGCCCAAGTATCTACCCAAGAAAAAACTAAGTGAATGAAGAATGTCCATTGTCTAGGCTATAATATGCAGATAAACATTATAGATGGACAACAAACTAGGCCTAGAATTGGATCAGAGGAAGAGTAGAATGGATTGCAGTCAGGAAATTAAGAACTTTTTTAAATCTGACTTTTTGACATTTTATGTATTAAATGTGTTTTTCAGTTACACGTAGCAACAAATTTTGACAATTGTTTTCTAATATTTTGTGATTCCGATTCTCTCCTTCCTTTCTTCCCCTGCCCCCTCCCCAAGACTGTAAATAGTCTGATATAGGCTCTACCAGTGCTTTCATGCAATGTATTTCATATTGCCCATGTTGTGACTGAGGAAGCATATCATATATACAATAAAAAACTCATGAAAGAAATAAAGTAAAAGGTGGCATACTTTTATCTGCAATCAAATTCCAATAGTTCTGGGTTTGGGCTGTAGATGGAATTTTTTATCATGAGTCTCTTTGTCTTAGAACTTTGTTTTGCTGATAACAGTCTTTCACACTTGATGGTCATACAATGTTTCTGCATACTGTATACTGTGTACACTGTTCTGGTTTTCCTCCCTTCACTTTGTATCGATTCATATATCTTTCCAGGTTCTTCTGAATTCATCTTGTTCATCATTTCTTATGGCACAATAATTTTCCATTACAACCAATGGCTTGCCCAGCCATTCCCTAACTGCTGGAAACCCCCTGAGGAGTACTTTTAATAAGCCCCAAGCCACACCCTGGAACAGAATTTCCTCTTTTTAACACTAATTTTCTGTTGATATTGCATGTCCGAGAGCTGTGGAAACTAGAATCTCTGAAGAATTAAAGTTACAGGTCCCTCAAAAGACAATGGAGAGAGGCAAGAGATTGCGGAGGGAGTGGTATGAAGAAGGTATAACAATGAATCAAAAATTGCTCACCAGAAACCAGAAAAGATAAAGGAAAATAATATACTATATTCTGATTAAAAGGTATATGACCAGAAAGCCTGAACCAGCTCACAATGAGAATGGAGAAGGAACAGACGTGACAGACAAGAGATACCATGAACCTTAGAGATTTGCCAACTTCATTAATCTTATCCAGTTTCTTAATTAATTAAAAATGGATTTTTTTAAAACTTAGCACCATTTTCTTGTGTTTTTGTTCTGAGGTTTTGTTTTGTTTTGGCATGTTTGTTTTTACCATGCTCTGTCCTTGTAAGAAATAACTTTTACTGATATGTATATATATTTTTTTAACCCTTAGTTTCTGTCTTAGAATCCATACTAAATGGATGCCAAGGCAGAAGAATGGTAAGAGCTAGGTAAGTGACTTACTCAAGGCTATACAACTAGGAAGTGTCCGAGGCCAGGTTTGAATCCAGGACCTCCTGACCCTAAGGCCTGCCTGGCTCTCCATCCACTGAGTAGCCTAGTTGCCTCCTATTAATATGTTTTTTTTTAATATATTTTTTCCTCATGTTTCATATTGTCTTCTTTCCTTCTTCCCTCCCTGCTCCCGGAGTTGACAAACAATTCCATTGGGTTATACAAGTATTATCTCAAAGCCCATTTCTATGTTACTCATTTTTGCAATAGAGCAGTCTTTTAAAACCAAAACCCCAAATCATATACCCATATATACAAGTGATAAATCATGTTTTTCTTCTGCATTTCTACTCCCACAGTTCCTTTTCTTGATGTGGATAGCTTTCTTTCTCATAAGTGCCTCAGAATTGTCCTGGATCGCTGTATTACATTTAGTAGTAAAGTCAATTACATGTGATTGTTGCCCAATGTTTCCGTTACTGTGTATAATGTTCTCCTGGTTCTGCTTATTTCATTCCTCATCAGTTCATGTTATTTATATGTCTTTAAAAGCGCCATCCACTCATTCTTTTCAAAGAAATCAAGGTGGGAGGTATCCTATTTTCCTAGTGTCCTACCTTTTTTATCCATTGCTCTAGAAAATGAGACAGATAGAAAGGAATATACAATTAAACATTCAACTGGCTCTCCAGACTGTAAAGGTCCATATTTTAAACTTATAAGTTTAATCTACATTAGTAATGTTTTCTCTATCACTTTCTGAAATCCAGCCAGTAAACAATAATAAATTAAGCCTTGATTTGTAGGATTTACCAATTTCTGATTTCCCTACACTGATCATTTAACAATCAACTCATCAGCTCCAGCACACCTCTACTAGTGGCATAGGTACCTTTTCTAAAAAGTCAAAGGCTTCTTGTAGCAAATGGCTTCAACTGCCAACAAGATCTTTGCTGTCATTAAGTGGAACAACCTCTACTGTTTTGTAAATTACCCTGAAGTTTTATATTATTCTGTACAGAAGGTCATCATTCCTATTGACAGAGAGCATGATAATTTATGTGTCTAAATGGTTTCTTTAAGAGTGTACTTTCTGAGATGATGGTCCTGGATTCAAATCTGGACTTAGACACTTACTAGTTGTATAACCTTGGGCAAGTCACTTATCCCCAGTTGCCCAGCCGGCCCATACCTCTCTTCTGCCTTGAAACCAATACTTACTAAGATAGAAAGTAAGGGTTTAAAAAAAGAGAGTGTAGTTTCTGATCTAATATCTGACAATAAGGTTTCTGGGGCCAGGGTGAGTTAGTTTGATTTTCCTAAAACATGAATGCATTTAGGGATATTCAATCATCTTCCTGATCAAAAAAATGTAGAGGAAATGAAGTATGTGTTCTTCTGAGAGCTCTACTTCTGGCATTAATTCTTCATCCCTCCCACCCCTTCTGCATCGGGAGACCATGAAAGCTTGAAAAACGTGTTTTAACAACTTGCCATGCAAATAGCACAAGCTTCACAGCAAATGCAGAAACCTCTTTTGCTCCCTTCTGAGTGAGAATTCCAGCTTTAAAAGATTTCTGTTTTGAGCATTCCAGCATTTTGTTGCTATCAGAGTTTTATTTGGTTCCTTGACCCTGAGCCCTTCTCTTAGAGTAATACACACTATGCTGAGGGGTGGGGAAGGAGGGGGAGGAACAAACCAATGCATTCTACTGATTCTAGTGAATCTCACTTTGTTATTTTGCTATCACTGTTTGTTGACTTCCTGGTGCTAGACCTGCTGCCCAACCCATCTTCTAGGGAGACTGTGATTCTTGACGTGAAAGGGAAAGGAAAAAGAGCCCTGAGGATGGAAGCTCTGACCTCTTCTAAGAGAGGGGTTAAGGGACCAAAATTAAATAGTGTTTATCTAGAGTCATGATTGGTTCAGAAAAAAAAAAAAGCCTTTTTTCTTAGCTACTCAAAGCCTTCATCATTATCACCAATAGAATCTGACTGCGGCTCCACTGTTTTGGTAATATTGGGGGATAAGATATCCTACCTGCTCTTAAAGGACTTACTTACAATATGGTTAGGGAGAAGAGGCATCTTGAACAAACGTGATCCATCTCCCACAAGGGTCTTTGCCGCTGAACCCACCTAGATCATTTTCATCTTGAGGGGGGCCAGACTTCGAGGAGGAAGCCTTGTTGCCCGTACCGTAGACTCTCTGGGGAAATTTCTAAAGCATGAAGAAATGGTATTTGAACTGGGTCATGAAGAGTAGAAATAAGAGAAACAGTATTAGAAAAGGACAGGGAAAGAAGAATGGAGATAATGCATTTAGGGAACAATAAATTGATTAATTTGGCTGTGACCAAAGTCTTATATAGAGTACTAGTAAGAAATTATGTTTCAGGAACAAATAGTTGTAAACAAAGTTGTGGAGAGCTTTGAATATCAGTTAAAGGAATTGTTTGCTTAAGTTTTTCCTTGTTTAATGGCCACCTTCACTGCTATTCCCTTTATCCAGCTCTACCTGTACTAAACTTAAATGATCTTTGCAGAACTCCACATCTAGAGAAAGAGAGATGCTAGCAATTTTTGGAAGTTCAATTTCCATGTAATCTGGTTCAAGTGCCTTAATTAAATAAAAACAACATTACATTACAGGAAAAGCATTGGCTTTGCTAATGACCCCACAATCACAATGTCTTTATTGCCTTCAATTAGTAGTGCGCACACTTTCACCCATTTATTAGTCTGTGTCTCTATTTTAATTATGTTCTGATAAAGATAATTCCATCCCTTTCAATACTTAAGTAACAGTCACTTTGGATATAAAAGCACATGCTTGCAGTTCTTTGTGTGTGCCTAACGGAAAATCCTGAAAATTACAATCTACAGCATGGAACAAACAAAGGCAAACCAAAAAAGAAATTCAGGGGGCATCTGGGTAGCTCAGTGGATTGAGAGCCAGGCCCAGAGATGGGAGGTCCTAGGTTCAAATCTGGCCTCAGACACTTCCCAGCTATGTGACCCTGGGCAAGTCACTTGACCCCCATTGCCTAGCCCTTACCACTCTTCTGCCTTGGAGTCAATACACAGTATTGACTCCAAGACAGAAGGTAAGGGTTTAAAAAAAAAAAAAAGAAAGAAATCCATCAGAATGTTCACAGAATTCTACAATATTGAAAAATGTTCATATCACAATATTTTCTATTAGAACGTTGCCTCAATTGTGTGTAGCTGAGGACTGGAGAAACGATGTTTCATTTAAAAGATTGCTCTTCATTAAGGCCTCGTCTAAACTAGGAAAATATTTTGGAAGAGATGACAGTTCTCTGGAGTATTTGGTTTCCTATTAACTACCCAACCCAATAATTCATTTTCCTCTGGAGAATTTCAGATCCTCATCACCTTTCAACTAGATTATTACAATAGGCTCCTAATTAGCCAACCTACCTGAAGCCTCCCCCCACTCTAGTGCATCCTTCACACTGCAGTAAGAATAATTACCCTTAACTATATGTGATTCCTCATCAGTCCATACCAGCAGCTTCCTTTTGGCCCTAGGATAAAATATAAACTCCTCTGTTTGTCTTTTACAGTCCTTCACTCCCTGGCCCCATCTTCCCAACCCCAGTAGACGTTACATTCCCTCCTTCACTCTGTGATCAAGCCAGAATGGCCATTTCTCTGTTTTTTACACCCAACACTTCAACTTGTGCCTATTTTACCTTTCAATGCTGCACCACTTGTATGAATTGTCTTCTCTATTTAATTCTGCTTTATAGAGTCCCTCTCATCATTTAAAACAAAGCCTAAGAGTACAGCTGGGCGGCTCAGTGGATTGAGAGTCAGGCCTACAGATGGGAGGTCTTGGGTTCAAATATAAATTCAGATACTTCCTAGTTATGTGACCCTGAGCAAATCATTTCACACACACACACACACACCCATTGCCTAGCCCTTACCACTCTTCTGCCCGGTTCTAAGGCAGAAGGAAAGGTTTTTTTAAATAATAATAATAAATAAAATAAATAAATAAAACAAAGCCTAAGCACCATCTTCTACATAAATTCTAGCACCACCTTCTACATACATTCTAGGTCCTCCACATCTCCAAAATCCAGTGTCCATCATTTCATAGTACCAGATATTCAACTAATTTGTATATATTTTTAGATACTCCCTTTTTATTTATGTTCTACTCTTTCTACTCCTTGGCCTGGCAGGACAAGATGCCCCTCCTAGGTTAAGCTCGTCACTTCGAAACTCACAGCAGTGCTGCTGATTCAATCCAGATTGACACTTTTACTGCTTGGAAAGCTAGACAGTAGAGTACCAAACTCTTCCCAATGCCTCCTTTTATAGAGGGCATGAACTGGACCCTCAGTACCTCACTTCACTTTGCATCTGCTACCTTGGTTGGTTTCAGCTCAATAGAACAGCTTCCACATTCCCAGATGCCCTAGGGCACCCTGTCCCCCTACCCTATTTCCTGGCTCTTTTTGTATGTTGTCTCCCTTTTTAGATTATAAGCTATTTGAGGACACGAGTTGTCCTTATTTTTTTTCATTATATCCCCACTTCCTGGCACATCTTAAGGTGCTTGATTGATCAATTAATTGACTGGCCCTAGAAGAAAAACCCAATTGGGGTTTTTACCACAAATCCATATGAAAGCTAATTGTCCAGAGAGTTGGATGCTAATGACCACATGTCAAAAGTGAAGTGCGAGGAGCACCAGAGTGGCTGCCACAAAAGCAGCTCCTGCTCTCTTCTTCTAGAATGCTTTCCGGCACATAGGTCTGAGCTCAGATAATTTGCATCCACTGTGAAACTCTGTTCTTCTCAGAGGAATTCCCTTTTTGTGCCATCAATCAAAAGTCCAAAGCTGGAGGCATAAAGATGGGTCTACCGGGGAGAATTTGTTTTTGAAAATTTTCTATTCGTTCCTTTTCTGTTCAAGGCAAAGGATTTAATGAAATAGAATAATAAGAAGATCTGCAATAAGACATCCTCCCTTCCTCTACACACACACACACACACACACACACACACACACACACACAAACTTAGAGCACACTCTTTCACCAACATCCATACACACATAGGAAAAGTGAACTGGCGTAAAAATTGTTCCTGATGGGACTCAACTGTTGGAAATGGTTTGTGGAGAGAGTTGCAACTCGTCACTCAAATGATTCAGGGTCCTTGAGAGATGCTGGTGAGAGTTCAAAGATTACTGCCAAACACTGCTTAAACTTTATCTCAGTCTCAGAAGAGGTCTTTGATTAAGTGGTGGCTTTGCACTAGTACAAAGAGCAGGAATCCATACTCTAAGGCCAACAGAAAGCACTCCCACTCCTGCCCCTTCACAATCTTGGCTCTGAGGCCTGTCATTTCCCTAGTCAGAAAGTCTAAGCCCCAGAAGTCAAGCTCTTTACGGGAAAGAACATGGTCATCCAAGCAAGATAATACCTTTAGGCTTAGCCTTTCATTGCTTTTATTTTTATAACAATGTTTGTTGATATATTTATTTACAAGCAGAGATGTCAAACTCCTGGCTTATAAAATCCCCTTGAAACTGCCCCCAGCAGATTAAAATGTAGTTGAGAAATGTCTAACAAAATAAATAAAAATATAATAGAACAGAGATAATGCTAATTTGTGCTTTTTGATCAATAAGAAGCCTGCAAGGACCCTTGTCACACCACAGGTTTTATATCACCAGTGTTTCTCTTCTCCCAGAAAGCACCATTTTAAAATCATGTATAAAAATAAGTGGGGAAAATAACAACAACAGTTCAGCAAAACTAACCAGCATATGAAAAAGTCAGATTTTATAGGAAGTGTCTCATATTCACAGTCTTTGTCTCTAAGAAGAAATGAGGGGAGAGGGAGATAGGAGAAGAAGTACTTTCTCATATCTCTAAATTCAGTTTAAATTGTCTTATTGTTGTTTTCTTTCCATTTACATGGTGGTTGTTATTCAGTCTTGTCTTATTGTAGCCCCATCTGGATTTTTCTTGACAAAGATGCGGTAGTGGTTTGCCATTTTCTTCTTCAGCTCATTTTACAGATGAGGAAACTGAGGAAACCAGGTTTAAGCACCTTGCCCAGGATCACACAGCTAGTAAGTATCTGAGACCAGATTTGAACTCAGAAAGATGAGTCTTACTGACTTCAGACTAGGCATTCTCCTATTCAGATATCCACCCTCCAACAAGCTGCCTCATCCATTGTTCAAATCATTGTATATATTGTTTGCCCAGTTCTACCAACTTCATCTTATCAGTTCGTATGCCCTCGAATACTTCCCAACACTGGTGTGCTTTCATACAACACACTGTTTCATTACATTCATTAATATAGATACATCCAATATATATGTTTTATCTGATTATAAGGAATTTTGTCTTGAATGCTCATGACCCAATCATAGAAAAGGAATCAATAACAAGGTTTTCAATTAAATTAAATTCAGCCACCCCAAGTAATCCCTTTATATGATCCAAACTAGCTCCTTAAGTGAAATAGAAAGTGAAGAATGATAAACCACACCCTTGGCTGATAAAAGTCAGACTAGTGAGACTCAAAACGAAACCCATCTGCAAATGAGACATGTAGGAGAAGATATATAGAGAAGGGGAGAAAATGAAAAGTCATGTGAAACTGAGAGAGCATGACTTGAGAAAACCATTAAAAAGAAAGGTGCCAGGACCCTGGTGGCAAGACTAGGTGTGCCAGGATATAGGCTGTATTGCTAAAATCAATTCTCAGGACTACAGGTCCCAAGGCCATTGGTAGGGACAGGTCTTACTCTAGTACTCTGTTAATTCAAGCTTTCCTTGCCTCCTTACAAAAATAGATCTGGTCAGAGAGGCAGGGTATGGAGACTTATGTTATCTTCAATTATCCACCAAGTCTAAGGGGTCGCCACCTCTGTGAATAAGACCTTTTATAACCCAAGATGACCAGAGAGGTATGGTCAGAGGACACCAGGAAGCTGTATCAAAGAAGGCACAATTTGAGCCTTGTCTCATCCCTGGACCAATAAAGTTCTGCTTCACCTCCTTTTCCTAATTCATGGAAAACAGGAGGAGAAGGAAAAACAAGGAACTCTGGTAGATATTACTCTTATCTGTTGGGTATCATAGTTTGTCTAAAGGTTTCATGTATTTATTAATATAATTATGGGGTTTGTTATTCTGTTATTAACATGGTCTGTTATACTGATAGTTTCCTAAAATATCAGAGCTAAATCCCCAGCTAATCATAGTGTATGATGTCAGTCAGTCAATAAACATCTTTAAAGTATCTATCTATGTGCCAGGCACTGTGCTAAGTACTAGGAATGTTTTAAAAAAGGGCAAAAGACAACACTGATTCACAATCAAATCTGGGAGACAATGTTTTTACAAATATGTACACAGAAGTTATATGCAGGATGAATTATTGCTGTTTGTCATTTGGTTTTGAGGAGGACAAATCATGTGGCAATGTCTTAATCTGTGGATGAATTGAAGTGAGGTAAAGTTGCACAAAGTCTTCCTCATTCTCTCTTCCAGAGTCCTCCAAATCCAGTGTCAAGCCAACTAAGGAGGATTGGTAATGGCCCAGGATGGCATCATTGATGTCTGACCAAACTTTGAGTACTTTCACAGCGCCTGCTTCAGCTTCCTTCAAGATCATTGGAGGAGGTGGAGTCAAGATGGCAGCATAGAGGCAGCAAATGTCCAGACCTCTGAAAACCCTTCCTTACCAATTACAAACTAAATGTTCCTAGGGGACTGAAATCAAACATAACAACAAGACAGAGCCAAGGAACCCTCCTGCTGGATTCAACTTAAAAGGTATGCCCTGCAAAGCCAGAATTCGAGAACACTCGGGTTTAAGGGGAAGGAAGAAGGAAGGTCCCGGAACCATGCCCCCACCTAGAATGCTAAGCCTCCAGCAGCAGCTGGAACCTCTGGGAGGACAAAGGTGCTGGCCTGGAGGGAGTACCTTGCAGGCAAAGCTGTGTCAGGCTCAGTGTCCAACACAGGCTGTGGGGAAGCAAATAGAGGAAAAATGCAAAGTTCAGAGCAGGAGGCATAGTTGCAGCAATGGAGACACTCCATATCCCCCCCCCCAGAGGTTTTGGCCTCAGGGCACATCCAGCAACCAAGCCAGACTTAATCCCATCAAAGCTTCCAGAGGGCAGGGAAGCTCAAGTTCCAAAACCCCTCCCCCACAGACTGTGCTGAGAGATTTGGTGACCAAGCTCCAAGGGTGAAGGTGGTAAGAAAAGCCCAAAACCACACACACAAAAAAAAATGAGAGGAGAAAGAGCTCAGGCAACTGCAGGGAG
This sequence comes from Monodelphis domestica, assembly GCF_027887165.1. Taxonomy (NCBI): domain Eukaryota; kingdom Metazoa; phylum Chordata; class Mammalia; order Didelphimorphia; family Didelphidae; genus Monodelphis; species Monodelphis domestica. Next base: position 17,354,749 of record NC_077230.1, on the reverse strand, counting down.
TAAGAAGGAGTAAATATGAGCAAACAACAGAAAAAGAAAAAAGAAATTACAATCAACAGCTTCTATACAGGCAATGAACAAAGAGCAAATGGAACAGAGAAGGATGAGGGAACACCAAGCACAGAAACAGAAAACCCAGCAAATTGGATACAGGCTCTGGAAGAACTCAAAATACAATTCAAAACACAATTAAGAGAGGCTGAAGACAATTGTGAAAAAAACTTAAAAACTAAGATAAGTCATCTGGAAACAGAGGCACTTAAACTAAAATGAGAAAATAGTGTGTTGAAAGCCAAAATCAACCAGCTTGAAAATGAGGCAAAGGAGATGAAAGATGAGGTAAAGAGGATGAAAGATGACCTCCAAAGAAAATCAGACCAGAAGGAGAAGGATGACCAAAAAACCAGGGATGAGATCCAGTCTTTAAGATCCAGAATACAACAACTAGAATCAAGTGACTTCACAAGGAAGCAGGACACTATAAAACAAAATCTAAAAAATGAAAAAATTGAGGAAAACATGAAGCATCTCATTCACAAAACAGAAGATTTAGAAAATTGTTCCAGGAGAGACAACTTAAGAGTCATTGGTCTACCAGAAGACTATGACAAAAGGAAAAGCTTGGACATCATACTCAGGAAATTATATAAGAAAACTGCCCTGATATTCTAGAACAAGAAGGAAAAGTGGAGATTGAAAGAATCCACAGATCACCTCCTGTACTTAATCCCCAACTGACAACACCCAGGAATGTTATAGCCAAATTCAAGAACTATCAGACTAAGGAAAAAATATTACAAGCTGCTAAGAAGAAGTCATTCAGATACCATGGAACCACAGTGAGGATAACACAGGATCTGGCTGCATCTACACTGAAGGACTGAAAGGCATGGAATATGATATTCCGGAAAATAAGGGAACTAGGTCTACAACCAAGAATCAACTACCCAGCAAAACTGACTATATTCTTACAGGGGAAAAGTGTGGTCATTTAACAAAATAGAAGAATTCCAAGCATTTGTAAAGAAAAGACCAGACCTGAACAGAAAATTTGATGCCCAAGCACAGAATTCAAGAGAATCATCAAAAGGTAATTTAAAAAGAGGGGGAAAAAAAACCTGTGGGATGCAGCCAAAGCGGTACTCAAGGGGAAATTCATATCCTTGAGTTCATATATTAAGAAATTAAAAAGGGCAAAGGTCAATGAATTGGGCATGTAAATTAAAAAACCAGAAAGTGAACAAATTAAAAATCCTCAGATGAAGACTAAATTAGAGATCCTAAAAATCAAAGGAGAAATTAATAAAATTGAAAGTCAAAGAACTATTGATTTAATAAATAAGACTAGAAACTGGTACTTAGAAAAAATAAAATAGACAAAGTACTGGTCAATCACATTTTTAAAAGGAAAGAAGAAAATCAAATTAACAAGTATCCAAGATGAAAAGGGAGACCTCACCTCTAATGAGGAAGAAATTAAGGCAATCATTACAAACTATTTTCCCCAATTATATGGCAATAAATATGGTGATCTAGGTGATATGGATGAATATTTACAAAAATATAAATTGCCCCAATTAACAGAAGAAGAAATAGACTATCTAAACAACCCAATATCAGAAAAAATAAATTGAATAAGCCATCAAAGAACTCCCTAAGAAAAAATCCCCAGGTTCAGATGTATTCACAAATGAATTCTATCAAACATTCAAAGAAAAACTAATTCCAATATAATACAAACTACTTAACAGAATAAGCAAAGAAAGAATTCTACCAAATTCATTTTACAACACAAATATGGCACTGATTCCAAAGCCAGGCAGGTCAAAAACAGAGAAAGAAAACTATAGACCCATCTCCTTAATGAACATAGATGCAAAAATCTTTTAAAAATACTAACAAAAAGACTCCAGCAAGTGATCACAAGGGTTATTCATTATGACCAAGTGGGATTCATACCAGGAATGCAGGGATGGTTCAATATTAGGAAAACCATCCACATAATTGACCATATTAACAAGCAAACCAACAAAAATCACGTGATTATCTCAATAGATGCAGAAAAAGCCTTTGACAAAATAGAACACTCATTCCTACTGAAAACACTAGAAAGCATAAGAATAGAAGGATCTTTCCTAAAAATTATAAACAGTATAGATCTAAAACCATCAGCAAACATCATCTGCAATGGGGATAAACTAGAAGCCTTCCCAATAAGATCAGGAGTGAAACAAGGATGCTCATTATCACCTCTATTATTTAACATTGTACTAGAAACACTAGCTGTAGCAATTAGAGAAGAAAAAGAAATTGAAGGTATTAAAATAGGCAATGAGGAGGCCAAGCTATCACTCTTTGCAGATGATATGATGGTCTACTTAAAGAACCCCAGAGAATCAACCAACTTAAAGAACCCCAGAGAATCAACCAACTTAAAGAACCCCAGAGAATCAACCAAAAAGCTAGTCAAAATAATCAACAACTTTAGCAAAATTGCAGGATACAAAATAAACCTACATAAGTCATCAGCATTTCTATATATTTCCAACACATCTCAGCAGCAAGAATTAGAAAGAGAAATTCCATTTAAAATCACCCTAGACAATACAAAATACTTAGGAATCTATCTGCCAAGACAAACATAGGAACTATATGAACACAACTACAAAAACTCTCCACTCAATTAAAACTAGATTTAAACAATTGGGGAAAACATTGACTGCTCAAGGGTAGGACCAGCTAACATAATAGAATGACAATCCTACCCAAATTAATTTACTTATTTAGTGCCATACCCATTGAACTACCAAAAAACTTTTTTACTGAATTAGAAAAAAAATAACAAAGTTAATTTGGAAGAACAAAAGTCCAAGGATATCCAGGGAAAACATTTTAAAAAATGCAAAGGAAGGGGGCCTTGCAGTCCCGGATCTCAAACTATACTATAAAGCAGTGGATATCAAAACAATTTGGTACTGGCTAAGAGAAAGAAAGGAGGATCAGTGGAACAGAATTGGGGTAAGTGACCTCAGCAAGAGAGTCTATGACAAGTCCAAAGATCCCAGCTTTTGGGACCAAAATCTACTATTGATAAAAAAAAAAAAAACTGCTGGGAAAATTGGAAGACAGTATGGGAGAGATTTGGTTTGTATCAACATCTCACACCCTACACCAAGATAAACTCAGAATGGGTGAATGACTTGAATAAAAAGAAGGAAACTATAAGCAAATTAGGTGATCACAAAATAGTACACATGTAAGATCTTTGGGAAAGGAAAGACTTTAAAAGCAATTAAGAGCTAGAAAAAAATCACAAAATGTAAAATAAATAATTGATTACATCAAATTAAAAAGTTTTTGTACAAAAAAACCTAATGCAATCAAAATTAGAAGGGAAGCAACAAAATGGGAAACAATCTTCATAACAAAAACCTCTGACAAAGGTCAAATTACTCAAATTTATAAAGAGCTAAAGCAATTGTACAAAAAATCAAGCCAGTCTCTAATTGATAAATGGGTAAGGGACATGAATAGGCAATTTTCAGTTAAAGAAATCAAAACTATTCATATGCACAAGAAAAAGTGTTCAAAAACTCTTATAATCAGAGAGATACAAATCAAAACAACTCTGAGATATTGCCTCACACCTAGCAGATTGACTAGCATGATAGCATTGGAAAGTAATGAATGCTGGAGGGGATGTGGCAAAGTTGGGACATTAATGCATTGCTGGTGGAGTTGTGAATTAATCCAACCATTCTAGAGGGCAATTTGGAATTATGCCCAAAGGGCAACAAAAGATTTTCTTCCCTTTGATCCAGCCATAGCACTACTGATTTTGTACCCCAAAGAGATAATAATGAAAAATAAATGTACAAAATATTCATAGCTGCTCTCTTTGTGGCGGCCAAAAATTGGAAAATGAGGGGATGCCCTTCAATTGGGGAATAACTGAACAAATTGTGGTCTATGTTGGTGATGGAATACTATTGTGCTAAAAGGAATAATAAAGTGGAGGAATTCCATGGGGGAGTGGAACAACCTCCAGGAAGTGATGCAGAGTGAGAGGAGCAGAACCAGGAGAACACTGTACACAGAGACTGATACACTATAGTACAATTGAATGTAATAGACTTCTCCATTTGTGACCATGCAGTGATCCTGAACAACTTGGAGGGATCTACAAGAAAGAACACTATCCACATTCAGAGGAAAAACTGTGGGAGTTGAAATACAGAAGAAAAATAACTGCTTGATTACATGGGTTGAGGGGATATGGTTGGGGACATCGACTCTAAATAAACATCCTAGTGCAAACATCAACATGGAAATAGGTTCTGATCAAGGACACATGTAATACCCAATGAAATTATGCTTTAACTGTGGGAAAGGCAGGAGGATGGGAGGGAGGGAAATAATGTTATTCTTGTAACCAAGGAATAATGTTCTAAATTGACTAAATAAATTAATTCAAAAACTGTTAAAAAAAAAAAAAGAACCAATAAATAGTATTGATTCTAAGAGAGAGAAAAAAAACACCATTGAAACAAATTATTCTCATCTGCCCATTCCATGGAAGTCTATCCCCTATACTTGGGATTGACACCTCCCTAACTCACCATTGTGTTTGAGGCATATCTATCACCCTCAACCTGGTTTAGCCCATATGCTGAGATGACTTACTAGAGTGTGGCCACTGCACATGCTACATACAGCTTTTTGGAGCCACAGGTGAGAGTTGAGATCCAGGTAGATTCCAAATGTGGATGAGCAACCCTAAAAAATGCTTGGCAAGCCCTCACACTGGAGGTGCTTGTCCTCTTTGAATACCACATATAATCCTACAGGATAAAAAAACAAAGCACTAGAATTGAGAGGTTAGGAAAGACTTTCTGTAGAAGATGATATTTTAAATGGGATTTAAGGGAAACTAGGGAAGCAGGTACTTGAAGATCAGATAGGAGAGCATTCCCAGGATGGGAATCTACTCTCAAGAAATTTAGTTTCTATATGAAAAAGGAAACATGGAGGGAGAAGGGGATCATTTCCAAAGGAAATGAAAAGTGGGAGTGGAGCAGGAATAACCATAAACAAAACAAATTAAATAGAGCTGATTAAGGATAACACCCAGTATTTTAGGTCTGGGATTTGATTGTTCTGAACAAAACAAACTCCTAAAACTTAGAAGAAAAAAGAAAAGGGAAAGGCGGAGAAAGGAAATCAAGATTAATTGTTAGGGGAACTAGTTGTCCCTAATCAGTTCTTGATATTGTATTGTTTCTTCTTTTTTTAATCCTTACCTTCCATCTTAGAATGAATATTGTATATTGTTTCAAAGGCAGAAGAGCAGAAAGGGCTAGGTAATGGGGGTTAAATGACTTGCCCAGAGTCACACAGTTAGGAAGCATCTTAGGTTATATTTGAACGCTCCTGCGTCTTTAGGCCTGGCTCTCAATCCACTGAGCCACCTAGTTGCTCCCTTTAGTATTGATTCTAAAAATCTGATGGTAAGGTTTGGGGTTTTGTTGGGGTTTTTTTACATTAATTGTTAGATGAGCAAAAGAAGAAATAATTTGATGAAAAGAAAAATTTAGCAGTCAAGTAGATTGAATACGGTGAACTCACCCATTAAAACAGGATGTTATCAATAAATTTTTTAAAATCCAGAATTAGGAGTTAAGAATAAAATTCATTAAGCATTAATTGAACTTCAAAAAGCTGGAGTAAAAATCATGCCAGACAAGACCATTGTAATAATAGATATCGTTGTGAGATAAGCAGACACATGACTTCATGCTTCAAACCTCTGTAGAGAATGAAATAGTATTACTAATGAATATATTTGTGCTAAATGGCATAGCATTAGTGGGCAGTTGGGTGGCTCAGAGGACTGAGAGACAGGCCTAGGGATAGGGGGGCCTGGGTTCATCTGGCCACAGATACTTCCTCACTGTGTGACCCTGAGTAAGTCACTTAACCCCCATTTCCTAGTCCTTACCACTCTTCTGCCTTTGAACCAATACACACTATTGATTCTAAGATGGAAGGTGTTTAAAAACAAAACAAAACTTAAAATAAAAGCTAACCAAATTTCATGGCTCTAGAGATATCATTTTTTGTTTTATCTTTTCATAGTTTGAATATTAAGGATAATAATTGTTGGAAAATTCACTATACTTCTTTCAGATTTTGATAGACCAAACAAAGATAAATATAGAAGGAAAAGGTCTGAAATGAATAGAAAAAGAATGTTGGATTTGTTCTCACAATGAGGAGTTGAATCCTTCCTTTCCAGATGTGTGACCTTGGGCAAGTTACCAGCTTTCTGGACATTAGGGAAGTAAAGGGAAAGGGGGTATGCATTTACATAGCATCTGCTATGGGCTCGGCACTGAGCTAAGCACTTTACAATTTTTTTTTATCTTCACAACAATCCTAAGAGATAGATTTCTTTTTTCAGGCGAGAAAATTGACACTAACTGAGGTTATGTGGCTTGCCCAGGTGACATAACTAGAAATTATATGAGGAAGGATTTTAACTCAGGTCTTCTTGACTCCAGGCCCAGGGCTTTATCCACTGTACTTAGCTGCCTAGATATTAGTCCTCCTGGACACTGACATTTGTTACCTCAAATCTGAGTCTCACTAAATTACCCCTAAGTTCCCTTCCAGCTCTAATCACTGGTCCTTTTAAAAACTTAAAGGATAAACTTTGGCAGTTAATTGAGAATCTTAAGTAATATACTTTTTTTTTTCTTAATTGCTTAGCAATTCAAGAGTGGTAGGGATCAGACAGGCCCCAAAGACAATTCTTTTCCTTTCTTTTCTTTTTTGTTTTTCTCTTTCTTTCTTTCTTTCTTTCTTTCTTTCTTTCTTTCTTTCTTTCTTTCTTTCTTTCTTTCTTTCCTTCCTTCCTTCCTTCCTTCCTTCCTTCCTTCCTTTCTTCCTTTCTTCCTTTCTTCCTTCCTTTCTTCCTTTCTTTCTTCCTTCCTTCCTTTCTTTCTTTCTTTCTTCCTTCCTTCCTTCCTTCCTTCCTTCCTTCCTTTCTTCCTTTCTTCCTTTCTTTCTTTCTTTCTTTCTTTCTTTCTTTCTTTCTTTCTTTCTTTCTTTCTTTCTTTCTTTCTTTCTTTCTTTCTTTCTTTCTTTCTTTCTTTCTTTCTTTCTTTCTTTCTTTCTTTCTTTCTTTCTTTCTTTCTTTCTTTCTTTCTTTCTTTCTTTCTTTCTTTCTTTCTTTCTTTCTTTCTTTCTTTCTTTCTTTCTTTCTTTCTTTCTTTCTTTCCCTTACCTTCCATCTTAAAATCAATACTTGTATTGGTTCTAAGGCAGAAGAGTTGTAAGGGCTAAGTAATGGGGTTAAATGACTTGCCCTAGGTCACATAGCTAGGAAATGTCTGAGGCAAGATTTGAAACCAGGACCTCCTGAGTCTCTGGGCCCGGTTCTCAATCCATTGAGCCAACCAGCTGCCCCCTCTTTCTTTTTTTTACATTTGCCTTCCATCTTAGAATCAATACTATGAATTGGTTCCCAGGCAGAAGAGAGGTAAGGGCTAGGCAATGGGGGTCAAGGGACTTGCCCAAGATTATAGCACTAGGAAGTGTCTGAGGCCACAGGAACAGTTTTTTTACTTCTCAAGTTAAATCAATTTCTGTTTGAGGGAAACAGGGAAAGACCAGGCCTATCATATACCACCCCATGATAGCAAAATACCAAGGGTCTTCTTCCAGAAGACCCCCACCATTTAAAAGATTTTTGAACTTTTACTGTAAAATCTTCCTTGGTGTGTATAGTATTAAGTGGGAGAGAAAAAAATTACCTCTCTCAAGAACAAGATGAAAGGAAAAGGAAAAATATATGAGAGAAGCCCAAAAGCCAGAAATCCTAGCCTTCTTCTCTCCCATTCAGAAGAATTTGGATACAAATCTTCATAACCTGATCCATGTGATAGATGATGCCAAATCTTTATAGTTCATCAGGGCCACAGCACAGATAATGACATTTGTGGCATCATGACCAGGTAGCCCAGGCTGAGGATTAATGATTTGTTATGATGAACTTCATTAATGCTGCCCACCTGCCCTTTATTCCTATAGCATAGACTAGTCAAGAACTTGAATAACCCAATCCATATTGGGAAACTCTAGACATAGAGTGATTAACCTTGCTTTATCTGTTCAGCAGCAACTAGGGCCCAGGACTACATAAGTAATTGCTTTCTCTGTGTAAAAGTAGCGAAGTGAGTGGCTACTTTAGGGAACTGGCAGTTCCAGAAGCCTATTAACAACGTCTTCTGGCCACACCAAAGGTTCCTCTCAGTCTGGTCTTTATGGAATGAGGGATCAGGGCAAAAGAGTGTCAGGCAATCTGTTTTAGATTTTCTAGGTCTGATTCGAAAGAACCAGATTTGTGGGTGACTCAGCAAATATAAAACATCAAGATGCCCAAGAGAGAAATGTGGTTTTTTCCCCAAACTGAAGAACACAAGTCTTTGTGCTTCCCTTTTAGATTGTTGGAAAGTGAGGGTCAGTAGTTTATTCCAGACACTGCCCAGAATCTCCTAAGTTTTCCCTCCATTGTATTCCCCAGAATTTGACCAAGAGAGTTAGAACCTGGATTTTCTTGGGGTTAATTTCCCACTGCTTGTCCTTCATATGGGCTCCTACATGATCTAGGTCCATTGCCACTATAGCTTAATTTGGTCCAGTCAATACTGTCCTCATTGGAGTCCTCATATACACTACAGGAAGGAAAGCTTCTTTTATCTCTCTGCCACCATAATGTGACAGAGTGAGGGAGAATTCAGGTAACCCTAGAGAATGGCCATAAAAATATACTGGGCTCCTTCTCAGGTAAATGCAAATTACTCCTGACTAGTCTAAGTCACAAGAATAAAGAGGAGGAAGTGTATTATCGGGGCCATTAATGACATACCACTAACATTGGGTTTGGGCTACCTGGTCTATGATCATCACAAGATCAAGAATAGTTATGGTGATGGGCATGATGACTTTTGGCAGCTCCCTTTAATTAATGGTAATCTTTTGGATGCCATTTGCCTGTCTCAAAGGTAAAGTAGAGTTATTGTAAGGGGAACCGGCATAATGAAATAATACATCTTTCTTCATTTCCATCACTAGAAAAGAAATACCTTTCATCCACTCACCCAATCCCAACCCAATATTGTTCAGTATTAACTATATGTGATGGTTCAAGCAAGTCCAAGGGTTTCTATTTAGTCCTAGCCACAGTAATTTGCATTGAGGTTGCTGAAAGACATTGACTCCCAACAACCATTGTATCCCTTTTCTCTTAATCTGCCCTCTATAGCCTCCCCTGAAAGGGGGAGTCCATGAGTCATGGATTTTAGAGCATGCCTTAGCTTTGGGTGAGGCTTAAAGACTTCTGGTACCTTGTACAATTTTATGAGCATCTCCAAGTACTGACCATCATTTTTTTTAATCCAAGTCATGTTTAAGATCTGAGAGTGGGTAGTCTGGTGACTCTATTCCCAGAGTACCTATTTGCACCAATAGCAATATTTGCCCAGGATTTGCACAGTTGATCTGACCTCTTGCTCACATTTCAGCAATTGATCAACCCACACCTTGTGTGTCAAGGGAGACCTATAGTTGTCTGAAGTCATTAGGATGCAACGCCAACCAGAAAGTGAAATCTATTTGCCCATAAGCCACCTTTATCTTGGGCTATAGCAGACTGTGGGGGAGTGCTGTGTAGGTTCAATCTATCAAATATCTTTCTTTTAAGAACTTTACTATCTTCTTTGTAAGTCTCCATCTAGGAAAATACTGTAATAGCAATTCATCTTTATGGTGCCAGATGTCAATAATCCACCTAAAAAGGGACAAAAGCAGTGCTTACCTGACGTCTATTTAATATAGCTGACTGGTAACAATATTATTGGTCCTTAGAGAGCTCCTCAGTCCCATGGAGTTTGGGGTCTGAGAGTGAATCAGCATTGGCTCTAGCATTGGCTCTCAGAAGCCACTACCCCAATGTTTCATGAGGTTTCTATTTGAACTATTCAAGCAACCTCCCTAGTTTCTTTGAGGTGAGAAACCTACCTGTTCTTTTCTGTCAGGGGGAGAAATCACTTCCCTACCACAAGCAGTGATAAAGTCAGTCTGCTTTTAAACACCACTGTAAACCACTGTAACTGCACCTTTCCCCAACTCAACCATGATTGGGCTACGTTATTCAAATTTCTGACTGGTAAGGTAAGGAAGGAGATTGAGGGTGTTGACTCAAACCAGTGCTTGTCAGTTCAGCTTCAATGTTGGGATGAAATAAAGTATTCCTGAGTCATTTAATAATTAGCAAAAGGAGATTTACTTAGCCCTAACAGAACAAGGATATGCAATTGGGATGCAGTGTTCCTTAGATTCTATAGTTGTGGCTTCCATTATTTCCATTGGGAAATGCATCTCATCAATATGACAGGTTGTGGTGATCCGATTTCCACCAAATTAGAAAGGGCAGACACCACTTGGATTCAACTTTTGGTGCTCTTCACTGACCAGGAAGCTATAGCAATACACAAAGAAGATACCACAAGGCTGCATGGTGAGAGGAACAATTTGAATCTTGCCACACTCCTAGTCAATCAACTCCTGACTTTGTCATCTTTTAGTTAAAATATAGCCTGATTATGGGCAACTAGTTGGCACAGTGGACAGAGCAACAAGCCTGGAATTCGGAGGACTGAGGTTCAAATCTGGCCTCAGACATTTCCTAATTATGTGCTTCTGACAAATCACTTAATCCCTTTTTGCCTAATCCTTATCTCTCTTTTGTAGAGTTGTTACTAAAACAGAAAATAACACTTTAGGATAAAGAAATAAATAAAAATAAAAAAATAGCTTAATCCATGCTAAGGGGATGAAAATGAGTAGATATGAAAGTAACCAAAATAATCCTGGAAGATGTTGGCTCAAATCTCAGTGACAATACTATATCACATGTCAACCATTAGGCTCCCTTATAGAAGCCTGAAGCTTTGCTTGGCCTCTGGAAAAGTTTGTTTACCTTCTGCCTATTTAAATATTTATTTTAAAGTGGAGGAATTCCATGAGAACTGGAATGACATCCAGGAAGTGATGCAGAGTGAGAGGAGCAGAATCAGGAGAACATTGTACACAGGGACTAATACACTGTGGTACAATCGAACGTAATGGACTTCTCCATTAGGGTCAATGCAGTGATCCTGAACAACCTGGAGGGATCTACAACAAAAAATACTATCCACATTCAAAGGAAAAACTGTTGGAGTAGAAACACAGAAGAAAAACAACTGCTTGGTCACATGGGTCGAAGGAATATGGCTGGGGATGTAGACTCTAAATGAATATCCTAGTGCAAACACCAACAACATGGAAATAGGTTTTGATCAAGGACACATGGAATACCCAATGAAATTGTGTGTTGGCTACGGGAAGGGTGGAGGAGGGGAGGGGAGGGAAATAATATATATAATTCTTGTAACCAAGGAATAATGTTCTAAATTGACTAAATAAATTAACTTAAATTAAAAAAAATAAATATTTATTTTATCTTTATAAACAGCATTAACCCCAGGCCTTTGACAATACTAACTGAATATGAAGTTTCCAATTGATGGGAGATCATTCCCCAGAAAATAAGGAATGCTTTAACACTAAGGTGTTTTGCCAGACTACTAGCTATATCTGGGGGCTCAGGGCTAAAAAAAAAAAAAAGAAACAATTCTATATACTTTGTTACTAATTCTCAGAGCAGAGAAAAAGCATTTATATTGAGAAATCCAAATAGACAATGAGTCAATAATACCTTGAAAAGGACAAATAGAAGTGGTTGAACAACCCTGCTCTCTATACTATACTTCCATTACTACATGAGTATTTATTCTGACCAATACTAATATCTGATCACCAGTAGTCACATATGTAATCATTTAGTTCCTGACCACCTGGGTTAAAAAATTAGAGGGAGTTTGATGAAAGTTACAGAGATCAGTTTGGTAAACCGCTGACACTTATTTATTCACAGGAGAGGTTAAGATAGGAACTAGGAGGTAGGAAATAAGAGATTTTCTTATAAATATGCCTAAATCTAAACCCTATACTAAATTCTCCAAGAAACCCTAAATCTAACTGCCTTCTTGGGCAGGATCTTCTTGCTTAATAAAGCAGACCTAACTAAAACTACTCTGATTATGTTTTCTATTTACCTACCTATGCTAATTAATAAATCTTTATCTTCTCCAACCTCCTTAAGCCAGTATCTGAAACCAAACTGTCAGAAGTCAACTGTCAGATCCTCTTGACAGAGAGAGACTGACACAGAAACCCCAGAACTCCTGCTCCCTCAAAAGCCAGAGAAAATGGAGTCTTCTGCCAACTCAAACCTTTCCTTATAAATTCTGCTCTTAAAGAGACAGTATGAGATTAAGAAAACTCCTGCTCTTAAAGAGACAGAGTGAGATTAAGTAATTTCCTCTAACCTAGAAATTCTGCTCTCAGAGAGGAAGATTAAGTAAATTCCTTAAAACAGAAATACCTCCTAAACAGCAAAAAAGACATGATCCTATTTTCACTGTCCTTGTCTCTGATTAAAACACATACACACACACACACATTTGGGAAGGCATTAAAAAAGAAAATCTTGATAGTCTTGATATTGTACAGGGGACTTTTTTAAGTCTTACAGGCTATATAAAGCTATTTCAGTTCAATCTTTGTCTCTTATTGAGCACTATTCAAACTTCATTGTCCAGGAAGAATACCCTGCCATTATCACAGCTAGGAGGAATTGGTGTTATTAAAAATAATACTTTTTCTGAAAAATGTATCTGTAAAGTTGGCCACTTCACCTCCCCATAGAATAAATCAACAGTTATATAAATTGGTGGCTAAAATCATATCACAAAAAGTATCAAGGAGATGACTAAAGAAAAGGTACTGACCTACGTTTTGAGGCTTTGCATTTTACCCTTAATATATGAGAGGAAAAGAGTAAGGTGTTTTGTTTTTTTCTTTTTAAAATATAGCTTTAAAATTTACTCATAGAACACCCCAAACACTAATGGTCTTAAATATATATATTGGATCAAAAGATGTCTATTTACTCAGTCATGGCTACAGTTGACTAATGACTAATTTAACAACTGATTAAGTGCTCTAACAATATTGCATTATGAACTACAGAAAAGATAGCTAATTTTTGTTAAAGTAAAGTCATTGACTGTGGTGCAGCTGGACAATGGCTCAGACCTGTCACCTTGCCAAGTAAATCCTATCCTTCCCTTGTTAATCAATTACCTATGTTCTCTATTTCATGGACAATTATTCAAAAGTTCAAGCACCCCTGCTAGACAAGGTCTACCATGCCATGAGGGAAATCATACCTCTGCTGCTATTTCACATTCATATCATTCATTATCCTGGCAGTTGCCTAAAGGAAAAAATGCCCAAAACTAATAATCATGGATCAATTTTAAAAATCAATGGGAAGTAGAGTAGAGAAGTAGAGCATATGGAAGTATAAAGAGGATCAGGTCCCCTAAATTACATATGAAGAGAAAGACCAAACTTAATTGATACAATTCTACTCTGACTGCTTAGGGCAGGAGTAACACCTATGTCCAGCTAGTTAAATAAATATTTGAGGAAAGTCTGACAGCAGGAAAAATAATTCATATGCTATCCCAATAGTCCAAGATAACAGTTCTTAAAGACCTGAATTGTAGTGGTAATTGTGCTAGTGGAGAGTAAAAGATTCAAGTGAGAGATATCATAGAGGTATAATGACAGAACGTAGCAAATGAATGTATGTGAGAGCTGAATGAGTAAAAAAAAGAAAAAAAGACTGAGGTTTTGTACTTTCATGAGTGGTGGTATCATTGTTGACATTTGGGGATTTCTGTCATTGTTCAGTCACTTTAGACTCTTCAGTACCCCGTTTGGGGTTTTCTCACCAAAGATATTGGAATGGTTTGCTATTTCCTTCTTGAGCTCATTTTATAGATCAGCAAACTGAGCACAATAGGGTTAAGTGATTTGGCCAGGATCACACAGCTAGTAAGTATCTGAGGTTGAACTCAGGAAGATGAGTCTTCCTGACTCCATGCCCAACACTCTTATCAACTGCATCATTATTTGGAGATAATGGTATCAGAAACAGAAATAGGGAACCAGGAAGAAGCAGCAGATTTAGAGGCAAAAAAGATGTTTTGTTTTGAACATTTTAGGACAGAGATTTGGTAGACACTTAAGTTCATAGGTTCATAAATCTAGAGCTGGTTTACAAATGAGGAAACTGAGGACTAGGTAGGTGTTTTCTAAACTTTGTAGTTTTCTGACTACTTAGCATATATTAGGTAGTTATTATTATTATTTATGTATTATTAGATAGACCTCTGTATATTATAATATACATATATATAATATAATATATATAATATAATATATATTAGACAGTTAATAAATGGTGTTACTTAAAACTAAATGTTGAAAGTCAAAGAACATAAAGAGGGATGCTGGAATATAAGAGTCTCTTGTACATATTAGTTGCTTTTATAAAAACATCTGAATATTTACAATGGGGAGATATAGAACTGTATTGGTGAACCTATGGTACATGAGCCATAAAGATTGCTCCCTTCCCTGTCACTACACATGCCTGAGGACATTTCTCACAAGACCCACCCCTCTGCCTGGTAGCCCAATGGAAAGAGGAAAGACTAACAGCAGGAAAAATAATTAGTATGCTATTCCAATAGTCCAAGATAACAGTTCTTAAATATCTGAATTGTAGCTAAAGCTTCCCCCCTCTCCTGTCTGGGGTAACGTGTGGGACTCAACATTCCATGTAAGGGCAAGTTTGGGTACTCAGTCTCTAAAGGTTCACCATCACTGATATAGGATAACCTTAATGTTTTCATAAGATGAAAGGTTTCAAATTGGAAGATAACTTCAAGGTCAACTAATCTAACACCTTCTTCTTACAGTTGAGGAAACTGAGCTCAAGAAAAGTAAAGTTAGCCAAGGTCACATAAGTGACTAGTTATAGAGCTGGACTTCAAACCCAGGTCCTCTACTCCCAGACCCATCAGTATCAAGGAAGAGTTCCTATATAAAATACAAAGGAAGAATTCTTTATCGATGGAAAAATCTTTCCAAAATGTCAAATTAACAGATGACATTGAACTAATTGCATTAAGCACCTGAAAAAAGGTTCAGGGTGTGAAAGGGATTATGTAAACCATTGTCAATATAAAAACAGAGTGGATTAAAATACATACCATGCAGAAAATGGACTGTCAGATTAATTCATTTTAATATATGCATATATATGGATAAATGACACACTCACATATATGTCTTGAACAGCTGATAGAACAGATTGGGTGCAGAACTGAATAAAGGAGATAAGTTAAATTGCATTTGGAAAATATTAATGATTCCAAATTGGTGTTTACCACTAAAGCCAAACTCTTTAATGTCTAAATTCCCTTCATGATACTATATCACTATTAATTATAGAACCCCAACAGAAATAGTAGTGTAAAAGATGATGGACAAGTCATTTAGTGAGAATGAAATATGATAGATGGACAACCAAAGGGATGCTTTGTTATCAACTAAATATATTTTAAAGGTCTCAGCCTGTTATATAAAATATCTATAAAAAATTCTATGGAAAATATGGACCAAAGATTGCCCAGAACAAGGTGTGAAAAAACTATGATCAGTCTTTTCAGGGAAAAGAAAATTTCTGTACAGTAAAACCATAGATTCAAAGTAGCCAAATATAAAAGGCCTTTTGTAGAGTGGCAAAGGAGAACAATAAGTCAATTTGATCTTTCAAGACTATGCTGCACTCTGAGTAAGAATTATCTTGCACTTATGGAGTGGGAGGAGGATAAAGCATAGAAATAGTTACTTGCCCTGGTCACTACAATTATACACCACTTAATACTGCAATTAGTGCCACATAAAGTAGCTACACATAATATCCTGATCTTGCAAATTACACACTAATGGACACATTAATGTGTGATGGAGTGGAAAGGGCACTAGTGAGTCTTGTGAAGATTAAATTTAACTCTCCCCAATTGTGAAAATGAAATTAACTCCCCTGCCCATTTTTAGATTTAATCACCAAAAGTATAAACATCCCACTTAGTCATTAAGTGGGGAGGTCTGTTACCCACATGTGCAATAGTGGGTGACAAATCAGAATCGACTGACTTTCTCCTGGGAAGTCCTAATCAAGGCTTTAGACTATGATTTGTCCATGTAAAAGGTGGAGGAAGGCACAGGAAGTGACACAAAAGAAAGTGTCTTTAAAAGGAATTACAACTTCCTGTGAGAATCAGTTCTTCATTCTTTGGAGTTGAGACTGGAAAAGAATCTGTTGACTGGACCTGAGACCCTGTACCTGGTGAGACTGTCCTTGAATCTCTTCTTTTGGACTGACATGTGGTGAGTGAAGAGGCTGATTCCTTTCCTAGATTTTCTGAAGAGACCAGTCTCAGGAGAGACCTACTTCTTGAGAGAGTCTTCCCCAAGTCCTCAGCTTTGCTAAGGCCTCTCTGGCCAAGGACCAACTCTCCCTGCCTGGGTTAAGCCAGGGACCAGGAGTAAATTACTAATGCTTAGGCTAAATATCTTACCCTATCTTCCCTCTGATTTTCTTACTTCACTCTTACTATATTTTGTAAATAAATTGTAAATAAATCTCTTTGGTTAAATTAAATTCCTGGTGACCCTATTCTCATATAATCCAGTCCAACTTTTTTTTATAATTAACCCCCTTTTTCCCCTTATAGTCTTAAAGAATCAAAAAATATGGGTTCAAATTTATGGTCTGACACATTAGCTATATCATTTGTCAAGTCACTTAATTTTTATGAGCATAAGTTTTCTTTTATTTAAAAGAAAAAGGGGGGGCAGGCAGCTAGGTAGCACAGTAGTTAGAAAGTCAGGCCTGGAGTTGGGATGACCGGTGTTTAGATCTGGCCCAGGCACTTCCTAAATGTGTGACCCTGGGCAAGTCATTTAAACCCATTTGCCTGTCCATCTTGGAGTTGTTACTAAGACACAAAATAAGGATTGTAATAAAGAAATAAAATTTTTTAAAAGATAATATTTATACTATTTACTTTGCTAGAGTTTTTTATGAAAATGTGAACAAGTGGCAGACACATTTAAGAAGAGGGAGAAATGTAAGCCTTTGTTTCTAGCTCATATTTACCTTCTCAGCAGACCGAGATGGAGGTCTTATTTTCATTCCTATTTTTAAAAAAATTTTTTCCATGTTTACATTTCCTTTCCCTCCCTTCTTTTCTCCCCCTCCTGGAACCAGCAAACCCTTCCACTGGGTTATACAAATGTTATCACTTATACCCATTTCCTTATTATTCATTTTCACAATAAAGCAATCTTTCAAAAGAAAAACCCCAAATCATATATCCATATAAACAAATGAGAAGATATATGTTTTTCTTCTGCCTTTCTACTCCCACAGTTCTTTCTCTCAATGTGGACAACATTCTTTCTCATAAGTCCCTTGGGATTGTAGCAAAGCCCGTTACTTTGTATTATTCCACAATATTTCACTTTCTGTGTCTAATGTTCTTTTAGTTCTGCTCATTTTACTCTGCATCACATCACGGAGGTTCTTCCAGTTCACATAGAAATCTTCCAGTTCATTATTCCTTTCAGCACAATAGTATTCCATCACCATCAGATACCACAATTTGTTCAGCCCTTCTCCAATTGAAGGGCATCCCCTTATTTTCCAATTTTTGCCACCACAAAGAGCTCAGCTATGAATATTTTTGTACAAATATTTTTCATTATTATCTCTTCAGGGTACAAACCTGGTAGTGGTATTGCTGGATCAAAGGAGAGGCCTTATTTTCAAGGAAAGGCAAACATTTTTTAATTAATTCTGAATAGAAAAGGTGATGGTTTCATGATGTTAGCTTTTATATTTTAGAACTGATCAAAGCCCAATAACTTCTTTCCAGTTTTATTCTCTAACTTCCATTTCCTGAGTGTAAATTTCTCCCTTGGTTCTAGCCTATGCTATTTATCATCTTTTCAGCTTATTCAGCTTATCATCTATTTCTTTAATCTCTTGTTGGAGAAACTTTCTGTGGCTCCCGATTATCTCTAGAATAAAATGTAAACTATTTATCCTAACATTTAATAATCTCCACAGTTTGGTTTCAACCTAACTCTCTAGTCTTACTTATATTAATTATTTTTATGTGCCCTACACTGAAGCCAAACTTTTCTAATTAGTCTACAAACTCATCCTTACCTCTTTAATTTTCAAGTATCTATGGAGGTTATTCTCCATGCCTAGAATATACTTCATCCACATCTCTACCTATTAAAATTTTTCTCTTTTGCTTAGCCATCCTGTCATTCCTTTCCAAAAAAAAACTAAAATAATTCCTGAACTTGGATTCTGAAAGAGCAGAGCCAAGAAAGATTATTCTATTCCCAAGACAACTGGGCCCTGGTAGCAACAATAGCAGCAGCAGCATCAACCAAGAATAATCCACCAGGCAAAATTGTGTGTGTGTGTGTGTGTGTGTGCAAG
Organism: Monodelphis domestica; assembly: GCF_027887165.1. Taxonomy (NCBI): domain Eukaryota; kingdom Metazoa; phylum Chordata; class Mammalia; order Didelphimorphia; family Didelphidae; genus Monodelphis; species Monodelphis domestica. The sequence goes on along the minus strand of NC_077230.1, from coordinate 17,336,142 downwards.
TATGATCTGTATGTGGGGAAAATGGACATTTAATAAAATAGGAGATTTTCTAGCATTCCTGATGAAAAGGCAAGAACTGAAAAGAAAATTTAACTTTCAAATGCAAGACATAAGAGAAGCATAAAAGGGTAGACAGGACTCCATAAAGTTAAATTATTTACATTCTGATATGGAAATTTATTATTATTAGGGGAGGAGATGGAGCTTACACAGACAGGGAGCATAAGTATGAGTTCACAATGTTGGAATGATCTAAAAAAATTGAAAGGTAATAAGGAAAGATACATTGGGAAAAAGGAGGAAGAGAGAGTAAGGGTGAAATTATTTGAAATAAAAGAGACATTCAAAGAAGAACTTTTATGATGGAGGGGAAAATGAAAGAGGGGAGCAGCAATGCTCAAGCTTCACTCCCATCTAAACTAATTCAAAGAGGGGAAATATAAATGTACATATGTGTATATACAGGGGTACATGTGTGTACATGTATATTGTGAAAGGGAATTCTTTATTCTCTTTGTCTATTTTGAATTAATAAACCAAAAACTTAAACATCCCTACTTAACACTAAGTAAGGGGGTTCACAAGTCAGTTCCTTGGAGAGCTCCACCCTTCTAACTCAATCAGTCAGAAACTTGTGAATCCTTTGATAAGAGTTTATATCCTCAGAGGATGAGAGGTGGATCCCCCAGACACTGTGCATCTGGGCAGTGCTAGGCAATTTGGAAGCTATGATTAACCCCTGTGAAGAGAGGAAGGGAGAGGAAGTGATTTGGGGAAAGGACTATAAAACATCCTGAACTTCCTGTCCAGGTGGTCTTTGGCTTGAATCTTTGGCTTGAAGCTTCAGCTGATGACTTGCCTCTTGGAGGTGACTTGGACCTCAGCTTCTCCTTGGGATCTTGGCTCTTAGACTGCTTCTTGAAGGACTGCACCTGGATCTTCTCCTTTGTACATTGTCTTGGGTGAGTGAGTAGCTGGCCTTCCCTTCCTGGTTTCTGGAGAGATTAGTTCCAGAGAGGTCTCTTTCTCCTGGAGGAGGCTGCATTGGTGGAACCTATGTATAAGATATCACCAGGTCCTCTGGCTTAGGGTTAATGAGCCCTGCTGGGGCTGAGCCAGACACTGAAGCAACATTTAGTGTGATAGGCTAGATATTTTCTCTGCTCTCTTCTTACATTTCTCTACTTTTACTCTTTCCGCCTTTTTGTAAATAAAAGCTACTAAAAGTCCCTTGACTTGAGCTATAATATTTTAAATTGGTGACACAATACTACCTTAGAATTCTCATATTTTACTCAAACCCCTAAAATTTCTGTGCCCTAGAACTACAATTCCCAGCATCCTATGTTCCTTCTCCCATTATGAGCTGATGTAGGGATGTAAAAATGGAGACCTGAATCCAGGACTTCAATCCCCAGAAGTCCTTGCTCTACTTCCCCAGAGTGCTTTGTAATCTCACTGAATTCTCACCTGGGTGGGGAGCAACTTATTATTTAAAGGGTCACCGCCTACGGTGGGGGCTCTTCTCTTTCCTGTTGCCACTTCCAAGCAGACGCATCTCTTTTCATAATGTAGGTGAGGTTGTCTAGGCCTCTCTGGGCCTAGACACGTGCTTTCTTATTCTGTATTTTCTTTAATCCTTAACCTTTAATAAACCTCTAAAAATATAGTACTCCTTGCAGAGAGAAACTAATTTCTATCCTGCCTCAGTTTCCCCAAATTTTAATTCTTACAGTTAGGATATAAGTTTTGTGTAACCCTGCCTCTTGCTCTTTCTTTTGGTGATAGCATGTGGTGGAGGTGAGGGGAGGGGAGAAGCAAGAGAACTTGCTCACATGGTTTTAATTTTGTTAGATAATTAGGGTTTTTTTACTTCTATTTCCTTTTTATTCCTTCTACTTCAAGTGATTATTAATAAACTCTATAAAATGTAATTCTTGGAGTGTTGGATATTAATTTAAATTCTACAATATACATACACACTCAGTTTTAGAAATCTATCTTACCCAAAAGGAAAGGATGATGGGAAGGGAATAAGAAAAAGGAAGGTATTAAAAGGAGGGAGGATCAAGAAAGGCAAAAATAGACTTCTGAAGAGAAATGGTAAGAAGATAAAGAAAAAGTTAAACAGAAGAAAATAAAATGGAAGAAAATACAGTTCGTAATCATAATTGTGAGTGTAAATGGGAGAAACTCACCTATATAATGAAAACAGGCAGCAGAATTGATAAGAATTATAGGGACAGCAAGGTGGCTCAGTAGATTGAGAGCCAGGCCCAGAGATATGAGGTCCTGAGTTAAATTCTGTCCTCAGACATCCTAGTTGTGTGACCCTGGGCAAATCATTTAACCCCAAATGCCTGCCCCTTAGCATTCTTCTGCTTGGAAGCAATATACAGTATTGAAAAGCCAGAAGGTAAGGGTTTAAAAAAATAAATAAATCAGACTCCAATAACATGTTGTTTACAAGAAACACACAGAGTTAACATGAGACATTAAAGCAGAATCTGTTATACTTCAGTTGAAGTAAAAAAGGTGTAGCAATTATGATCTTAGACAAAGTAAAGGCAAAAAAATAAGCCTAATTTAAAGAAATGAGTAGGTAAGTTACATTTTGATAAAAAGGAATCATAGACAATGAAATAATATCAATACTAAACATATACACCCTAAATGGCAGAGTATCCAATTTTTTAAAGGAAAAGAAAAATAAGATATAGGAGGAAACAGACAGTAAAAATAAAGCTAGACTAGTGGGGGACCTAAATTTTCCCCTTTCAGAGATGGACAAATTTAAGCATAAAATAAGTAAGAAAGAAATCAAGGAGATGAATAGAATATCAGAATTTTAGATATATTATACCTCTGAAAAAATGGAATATAGATAGAAAGGATCATACCTTTTTCTCAGCTGTACAAGGGCATAAAAAACACAACCAAACACAGAGAAGCAGAAATATTAAATGTACCCTATTCAGACTTTAATGCAACGCAAGTTAGATTTTATAAAAGATTTTGTAAGCAAAGATTTAAAATTAATTAAAAATAAATAATTTAATGCTAAAGAATGAGTGAGTCAAAAAGTAAATTATAAAAATAATAAATAATTTTATTTTAAAGAGAATAATAATGAAGCAACAAAACTAAATCTGTGGGTTGTAGGGGGAAATTTATATCCCTAAGTGCTTACTTCAATAAAAGAGAGAAAGAACAGACCAATGAATTGGGTATGCAACTTTAAAAAACTAGAAAAAGAATAATGAAAATTTTCCAATTGAATCCCAAATTGAAAGTTTTTAAAATTAAAGGAGAAATTAAAAAAAAAAAAAGATCCCATTAAGCTGTTAAATAAAACTAGTTGGCTTCATGGGAGGAACACAATGAAATTGATAAACCATTGGTTAATTTGATTTAAAATAAAGGCAAAAATCAAATTATTAGTATCAAAAGTAAAAAAAGTCAATGTACTACCAATGAAGATAAAATAAAATTATTAGAAACTATTTTGTCCAAGTGACAATCTCAGTGAAATGGATGAATATTTACGAAAATATGAATTGCCCAGATTAACAAAAGAGGAAATAAAATACTTGAGTAGCCCTATCTTAAAAAAAATTGGGTGGGGGGAATCTGGGTGGTTCAGTGGATTGAGAGCCAGATCTAGAGATGGGAGGTCCTAGGTTCAAATCTGGCCTCAGACATTTCCTAGCTGTGTGACTCTGGTAAAGTCACTTGACCCCCATTGCCTAGCCTTTACTTCTCTTCTCCCTTAGAACCAATACATAGTATTGATTCTAAGATGTGTAAGGGGTAAAAATTATGGTTGGACTGAATGTTTGAGAATTGGTTTCCAGGAATTTAATTACTAAATCCCAATGAATTACTCAAGTCAGAATGGATTTTTTGGTAGTTTATTTTTAAATAGAGAGAAGAAATTAAGGAAATGAGAGAGAGAAAGAGAGAGATATGGTTGCTCCAGCCTGGTCTGAACCGGGCAGGAATTCAGAGACCCCAACAAGGGGGGTAGGGTGGGGAAGAGGATTAGATTTTACACAGCTTCCAGCCATGAGGCCTCCTCCAAGATGAAGGGCCTCTCCAGAGGCTAGTGTCTCCAGAAAAGCCAAGAAATTGGAGTCAGCCTTTTAACTCACCACATGAAAGTCCAAAGGGAAAGAGTCTGAGATCTCCAGCCCATGGTCAAGTTCCAAGGTAAAGACTCTCTCACAGGAAGTGACCGTGAAATTTAAAGGCAGTTCTTTGCATCACTTCCTGTGCCTCATGTGTACCAGTAGTGGCTTAAACTTGACTTTGGCCTGCCCAAGAGGCAGTTGTTTCTGATTTGTCATTTACCTGCACATGTGGGTCATAGACCTTCCTCCCCCACACTTAATCCTTAATTGGGGGGTGTATACATTCCTGGTGGCTAAAATTCTAAAGAAAAAGTAGGATGGAGTTAATCTCAAGTTCGCAATCCCCCCTGATGATGATTGGGAAACTAGTCTCCCCAATTGATCACTTAACATAATCATCTTGTACCTCTAAAATCTTCTAACTATAGGTGCACACAAAATTTTACCCTCCAAGAGGAAACTACAATAATTAGAGATAAGAGAGAAATAGAAGAGAGGGAAAGCAAAACCAATGTTTTGCTGGGCACATTGACAAAAACCAATTAGGGGACAGTCCCCTTTGGCATAAGAGTTTGCATTCAAAACAAATGCTCAAACCTCTTCAGTTCAATTAACCACACCCTAAAGTTTATTCTGAATCTTCTTGATGCAGTGTAGGTTTTGTAGGCATCTTTCTGCAAAAGGTTCATTCTCTGGATTTTAGGAGTTAGCAAGCTTCTTTCCTTGAAAATTTTTCTGAAACAAAATTTTAAATATTGGGTTTTGTGAAAATACAATCCCCCCTGAAGTGGGTGTTTAGAAACAGCCAGGTCAGCTCAGGATGCATGGTTGAGTTATGGGGTGTATGAGTCAATTATCAAAAGAAAAAAAAACCAAAAACATAAAAGAAAAACAAATGGAAGAAAAAGTAAACTTTTGGGGAGAAAGAAAAAATTCAAAATCAGAATCAAACTATCAAAATTCCATGTACATAAAATTTTGAGTAAACGAGAGTAAATTTATAATAGTTCCCTGTATTTTGGGTTCAATTTAATAAATTCCCAAAAGGTCCTTGTATTAGGGTCCAATTAATTTCTATCCCACAAGTTTATTGGACAAAATGTAGTAATATTTTACTTACCCATTTGCAGCCAAGACTACAGGAAGTTGCCATACTATAAGAGAAAAAAAGGACTAGATTTTTGTGTGATAGGGAAGTGTCATTCCCTGGTCTGATTTTACCTTCACTCTCAGGGATAAGGGGAACCAGGATGATAGCCAAACTTTGGTACTTGTCTGTGAGTAGTTCACAAAGAGTGTAGTACAAGGTGTCCTACATCTTAACATATGTCAAGCACCACAACTTCAAGTCTCACACTAGGTTCAAGTCCTTTTGTATTGGCTTAGAATTTCATCAATCCTACCTGGATTGGTTTGGTCCTTGTGCTCCTTGGCCCTATGCAGATTTTCATCAAGCACATTGGGATTAGTTGGTCTTCTTGACTTTGTGCTTATTGGCACTGTATAATGGCTCTTTTGTTCCCTTCTCCTGGAATCAGACACAATCATTAATCACAATCCCATAATAGTTATTAATAAATGGCAGATTTCCATAGTCTAAAGCTTTTGGGTATGCATTAATATTATAGCAAATATGTATATTTTAATTTATATTACTACAGAATAAAAAGTTAATATTGATTGTATTTACTTTAAGTACAAGAAATGAGAAAAGGGTAAAAAATAAAACATTCTCATTAAAAGAAAGGCAATAATAAAATAAATTCAGGAATTCAATGTGTTTCCAAAAACAGCATCCACTTTTCTATGGACTATTATCTCCAATGTGATAGGATATAGTCAATCAGTTTCAACAGAAGATGCTCTCTTTACATGTGAGCAATGAATCCAAGAGTCCCTTTCTCCAATTTTTATAGATGTTAACAACATTTTAAACATCCCTTCCCAGGAAGGCTGAATTGCTCCAGGGTACTGGAAGTTCTTTATATACACCTTATCTCTTGGGTTCAGGTCATGAAGTGAAAAGTCTAGTGGCCCTGCTTGTACTGCAGCTCCAGATTCATGGAGTTCGTGCAGTTTGTACTGTAATTCCTGTATATAGGAAGCAATAGTAATATCTCCCCCTAATAGTGGTGTATATGCAGGGGAGAAAGGTTTAGCCTGTATAGGTGGATGTCCAAAAAGCATCTCAAACAATGAAATGTGTAGAGATCTCCCCTGGGCCTGCTTCTAAGATAAAATAGGGCCAGAGGGAGAATTTTAGGCCATTCTAAAAGTATCTCAGTGCATAATTTGCCGATCATAGTTTTACATTCTCTTATTCTAACATGCAAAGTTTAAATTCTTTTGAGAGTAATTTAGGTTAAGAAACATGCTACCTCTCCAAATCCAGAAAGTGAACTGTTCAGAGAAGGCACCATGAAGATGCTTCCACAGACCACACACTGCACCAGAAGATCCAGAATTAACTTTGGGATGTGATGATCTGAACTGTGTAGGGTTGAATGCATTTATTTTGCATGTTTACTCTTATGTCAAAGGGGACTACCCCCAACTGGCTTTTTGTCAATGTGCCTAGCAATCATGGTTTTGTTCTTTTCCCTTTTATCCCCAAATTACTGCAATTTAAAAGTTGATAATGTTAAATGATCAAATTGGGGAGACTGGCCCCCCAAATTGATAATCAGGAAAGAATGCATAATTAAAAATCTGTTACCATGATCAAATTGGGGAGACTGGCCCCCAAATTGATCATCAGGAAAGAATGCATAATTGAAAATCTGTTACCATGATCAAATTGGGGAGACTGGCCCCCAAATTGATCATCAGGAAAGAATGCATAATTGAAAATCTGTTACCCTAAAAAAGAACTACATTTCCTGGGAGCCCACTGACTTCCTGTCATTATGTACTTCCTGTAGACATGGAGGGTCCCACCCTCTTGGGCTTAAAGGCAAGGATGGTAAGCACCTGCGTTTTGAAATGGCTGATTAGCCCTGGGCATGTGGTTTTTTGTTTTGTGTCCCTTTTATTCCTTTACTTTTAATAATCATTTAATAAATCTCCTAAAATATAACATTTTATTATTTTATATTAATTTAAATTTTTACAGATGGAAGGTAAACATTTAAAAGAAAAGAAGAGAAATTGAATAAGCCATAAAAAAGCTTTCTAAGAAAAATTCTCCAGAACCAGATGTATTTGCCAGTCAGTTCTACCAAACACTTAAGTAACAATTAATTCTAATACTACACTATTTGAAAAAATAGGTAAAGGAGTCCTGCCAAATTCCTTCTCTGAACACAAATATGATTTTGATATCTAAACAGAGACAATTATAGGCTAATTTGATGATGAATATGATACTAAAAAAATTTTTAATAGAATACCAGCAAGCAGATTACAACATCACAAAGATTGTAATGCTATAACCATTTTTTATTTATACCAGAAATTTGGGCTGGTTCAGTATTAGAAAAACTATCACCATAATTGCCCATATCAATAACAAAAACAATAAATTCATATGATAATGTCAGTGATAAAGAAAAAGCTTTCAACAAAAATAATATCCACTCCTATTAAAAACACTAGAAAGTATAGAAATAAATGAAGCCTTTCTTAAAATAATAAAAGGTATTTATCTTAAACCAATAACAAGCATTATCTTTAATGGGCATAAACTTTAAATCTTCCCAATAAAATCAAGAGTGAAACAAAGATGTCTATTATCACCACTACTATTCAATATTGTAGTAAAAATGTTAGCAATAGCAGTAAGACAAGTAAAAGAAATTGAAGTAATAAGAACAAGCAATGAGGAAATAAAACTATCACTCTTTGCAGATGATATGATATTATACTTAGAGAACCCTAGAGAATCAACTAAAAAACTACTTCAAATAATTAGCAACTTTAGCAAAGTTTCAGGATATAAAATAAACCCATAGAAGTCATCACTATTTCTATATATTATTATTTTTTAAACCCAGTCAGAGGAGATAGAAAGAAAAATTCCACTTAAAATAACTGAAAAAATACAAAGTACTTGGGAGGCCTAAGACAAACACAGGGACTATATGAACACAATATCATGGCATTTTCTAGACAAATAAAAAGAGATTTAAATAATTGAAGAACTATTTATTGCTTATGTGTAACTCAAGCCCATATGACAAAAGTGACCAAACTATCTAAATTTAGTTACTTGACATACTAATTAAACTACCAAAAATTATTTTATAGAGCCAGAAAAAATAATAGCATTCATGTAGAAGTAAAAAAATATCAATAACATCAAGGGAATTAGGGGAAAATGTGAAGGAAGGCAGCCTAGCAGTACCAGATTTCAAATGATATTACAGTGGTAATCATCAAAAGAATCTAATAGTGACTAAAAAATAGGATGATAGATTAATGGAACAGGTTACATACACATATCTATGTGTATGGCAAATGACCACAATAATCTAGTGCTTGATAAGCTGAAAGATTCAAGCTCTGGGGGCAAGAACTCATCATTTGACAAAGACCAGCTGGGAAAACTGTAAAGCAGTTTCAAAGAAACTAGACATAGACTAACATCTCACATGACAAAAGCTCCAAATGGGTACATGATTTTGATAGTAAAGATAATATCATATTAGAGCCAAATCTGGAGAGGGGAGATTGTGGGTTCAAATTTGATCTTATAAACTTCCTAGTTATGTAACCCTGGGCAAGCCATTAATCCCAATTGCCTAGCCCTTACCACTCCTCTACCTTGGAACTGATCCTCAGCATCAATTCTAAGACAAAAGATATGGGTAATTTTTTAAAAAAGTTAATGAGGTCACCATGGAAAAATTTACCTGTTTATCTATGGATAAGAGAATAGTTTATGCTTAAATAAGAGAGAAGATAATGGGAAGTAAAATGAATTATTTTGATTATATAAAATTTAAAAGGGTTTGCACAAATAAAACTAATGTAGTCAAAATTAGAAGAAAAGTAGGAAATTTGGGAAGAGGGGAAAATGTTACAGTGAGTTTCTTTTCATTTCCCAAATATACAGGGAACAAAATCAATTTTATAAAATATGAATCGTTTCCTCAATTGACAAATAGGATAAATATGAACAGGCAGTTTTCAGAGAAAGAAATCAAAGCTATCAATAGTCACATGATGAAGTGCTCTAAATCACTATTAATTAGAGAAATACAAATTAAAACAACTCTGAGGTATCACCTCACATCTACCATGTTGGCTAATATAGCAGAAAAGGGGGAAAAAAACAGATACTGGAAGGCATTATGGAAAATCAGGGACACTGATGCACTGTTGGTATGAACTGGTCCAACCATTCTAGAGAACAGTTTGAACTTTACCCAAAAGACTAAAAACTGAACATATTTTTGACCCCAAAATAGCAGTACTAAGTCTATAATGTAAGGAGATCAAAGAAAAAAGGACAAGTATTTATATACGCAAAAATATTTATATAGCCCTTTTTGTGTTGGCAAGGAATTAAAAAATGAGGGGATTCCCAAGAATTGGGTTATAACTGAGCAAGTTGTGGTATATGAGTGTGATGCAGTATTATTGTTCCATAAGGAATGAGGAAGGGGATGGTTTCAGAAAAACACATGGCAAGAACTATATGAACTGATGCAAATGAAATGAGAACAAGAAGAACATTATACACAATAACAGCAATATTGTAATGATGATCAATTATGAAAGATTTAGCTATTCTAATCTGGACAATGATCCAAGAAAATTCTAAAGGACTCATAATAAAATATGCTATCCATCCCCATTTGAGTACAAGTTAAAACATATTTTTTTAATTCTTTTATTTTTCTTGCATTTTTTTGCAAATGGTTAATAAGGAAATAAGTTTTGCATGACTTCACATGTATAATTGATATCATTTTGCTTGCCTTCACAGTGGGTGAGGAAGAGCCTGGAGGGAGGAAAAGAATTTTGAATTTAAAATGTAAAAAAAGTGCTTGAAATTAATTAATTACTCAATAAAATCCCTTCTCTTTCTTCAAGTTTCTGCTTAGGCATCGTCTCCTCCATGATGCTTTCCTCTCCATCCCCAGATAAAAGTGTTCTTCATTTCCTCTTCAAATCAACCTAGAACATATTGGGTTGCTCTCTCTTTTGCTCATATCACATTTATCTGTATATGTTCTATAACTTTCCTCCTACCTGTCAGATCCTTTTGAACAAGGACTGTCATTTTTTCATCCTTCTGCATAGAACAGGGTCATGAACTGGTAAGTGCTTAATAAATGGTTGTTAAAACAAACTGGACTTATTGAGTGTGTCAGAAATGGATGATGAATAAACACTCAACTCTGTGTATGGATTGACAGTATTAATTATTCCTCAGAGACGAAGGGGATGGGTCGATATGAATGCTTCCCCAAGATGTATCAGCTCACTCAGTCCATGATGGCCCAGAAAAAAGAAACTACCTGGTAAGAGATAATCCTGGAAGGTTAGAGGAAAAGTAGAAGAGTAATAGTAGCTCAGGGCAATTGAAGCTCTTGTTATTCTATGTCATAACTATATAGAGGTACAGTGACAGGATAAAATAGGGAATCCACCAAGATTTATCAAAACAGAAAACTACTACCCACTTCTGATCATTCATGTTTGCATGATGCACAAATGATATTACTAGAATAAACCTAAAAATCTTACCAAACTTTACAGAAACTGAGAACTAAAAGGTTATCTTTTATTCATTCCAGTCCTTTGAAGACAAGGGATACACCAAAGTTGATTTGGGAAGTAAATAGCTTGCTTACAAGGTGACATATGTTAATGTGGTTTGAAAATTTGGACTTCTGGACCATAGCTTACCTAGAAATAACAGACACTTAGTCACACACACACACACACACACACACACACACACACACACACACGTTATTCCAAATTTTTTTTTAGCTTCTGTCTTAGTATCAATTCTAAGACAGAAAAGCAACAATGCCTAAGCAATCAGGGTTAAGTGACTTGTCCAGGGTCATATAGCTAGGAAATCTCTGATGTCAAATTTGAACCCGGGTCTTTCTGACTCCAATTCTAGTTCTTCTATATTTAAAGCCTTTTTTTTAAATTAGATTTTCAGAATAGTTAATGAATACATTTTTACTTTCTTTATGATATGTGTATATACACAAATATATATAACTAGATACACACATGCACATGAATACTATGGGTATGTGTATATAATATTCAACAAGTTACAATGAAGGAAGAATAGCAGTTGAAACAACCACAAGTCCATTGGCTAAAAGATCAAAGAAAGTATAAAATCTATCACCCTAAATGTGTATATGTGAATGCCCAAATTAAAAAAAAAAATTATAGAAGAACTGGAGGCCCTACCATAAGGAGGCAAATTTGACCTTATAGGTATAATTAAGACTTGGAAGAATGAAACCCATAACTAGACTATGTCTTTGGATTTTATATTTTATTCAGAAAAAACAAGTAGGGATGTGTGTATGTTGGAAGTAGAGGTGAAGTATTACTACTGTTGTGTATTAAGAATCAAGCCATAGATATCATTTGCCTAGATTTTAGCAAAGCATTGGCCAAAGAATTTCATACTATTCCTGTGGGGGGAAATAGAAAAATTTAAATAAGATGGTAATACAATTAGGTGGATTTGATAGTGATTGAATGACTGAACCCAAAGTGTAAATTTTAATGGTTCAAAATAAACTAGATAGTTGTCTCTAATGGAGTTCCCCCAGAAATATTTTCCTGGACCTTTGCTCTTAAATATTTTTATCAGCTACTTGGATTGTATGATCTATCAATTACACTAGGAAGTATAGGAAGGATAGCTAATACAGTGGATAGCAGAGTCAGGAAACTAAAAAATGTTGACAGGTTGGAGCACTGTCTTGATTCTAATAAGATGAAATTGACTTCCAGGTTTTCACATCACATGACACAAGATAGAGGACTAGTCATTTTCTCCAGTCTTCACTACCTCTCAAAAAATTCTCAAAAGGGAATAAGAAAAAAAAGGGACTACTAATAATGATAACACCTAACATTTAAAAATTTTTAATTAATTGGTTTGTTTATTACATTAAAGTTCCTAGGTATCTCCCTTCCTCTCTCCCTCCCTCCTCATCCTGTTCCAGAGAAGAAATAGATAGCATTTATATAGCCTTTACTATGTGTTAGGCACTGTGCTAGAATTTAAATGTGTGCCTTAGATTGCTTCTTAGACTGTTGAGGAATGACCATTTTGTTTTTATGAACATTTTGTTTTTGTTATACAGTTGTTTTCAATTGTGCTCAACTCTTTGTTACCCCATTTGGAATTTCCTTAGCAAAGATACTCAAGTAGTTTGCTATTTCCTTCTTCTCATTTAACCAATAAGGAAACTGAGGCAAGCAGGGTCAAGTGACTTGCCCAAGGTCACCCAGCTAGGAAATATCAGGGGCCAGATTTGAACCCAGAAAAATGAGTCTTTCTGACTCTTGGTCAAGCATTCTATCCTCTATAACACTACCAAGCTGCCTTGAGTATTAACATAATGGAATTTTATTACACAATAAGAAATGATGAAAGAGACAATTTCAGAGAATCCTGGGTTGTATGACCTGATACAGAGAGTGGAGTAGAACCAGGAGAACAATTTGAAGATCAACAAAAGGATAAAGACATTTTTAATAACTTAAGAACTCTGATCAATACAATGACCAACTATATCTCCAAAAGAGCTCTGTTGATGCACAGTAACTACCTCCTGACAGAGAGATAATGGACACAAAATGCAGATATACATTTTGTGGAAGTAGTTATGCTTTGGATTCCTTGTGCTTAACTAAGCTCATTTATTATAAGGGTTTGGTTTTTCCTTTTCTTTCTGTTAATTGGGGAAGGAGTTGGGGTGGGGCGAAGGTGAAATCATTATTACAGTGATACAAAAAGAAACAAAGAGAACAAAGAGAACAGGAGAAATTTAGAAGGAAACCCAAACAAAAAGGACAGCTTTGAAAGTAATATATAGAAGTTATTTTATACTTTTTAAAATGTGTGAAATGGAGATTCACAGTTTCATAAAAGAATTCTATTGTTTCATCTTTATGGGGGAAATACTCTGTTTGGGGGGTTTTAATTTAAAAATTTTTTGAAGTCTGAATAGGAAAAAAAAAGTTAGTTTGAGTATAAATATTTCCATAAGAAACCAAGAATTCCAATAAAATGACAGCCTTATGAATCAATACCAGAAAATGTTCATCTATATAAGGTTCACTAAGTATCCCTCAACCACCAACCTTTAAGCTGAGAGCTGATCCACAGAGATAGCCTATAAATTGGGAAAGCCAAAGGCAGCAGAAACACTGCCCAGAATATCTATTCCTCCCCCACACCTTCAAAATGTGCCAGATACTCAACCCAGCTAGAAAACCAAAAAAAGAAAGAAACAGGTTAGGGAGCTAGCAAATGGGCTGCCGTAGGTCTGGAGTAAAGAGAACTGATCTAGATTTGGGACCTTTTCAGTTCTCCAGCAGTTACCCAAGACAAGGACCAACCCCTGGGAAAAGTAAATTCCTTATCATGGGAATTGGCTGATAAAGCTTTGCAATCTAGCTTTGGAGATAAACCTCCCGTTAAAAAGGAGTAAAAAAGTGTCAGAGGAATATCATAAAGACTAAAATCATCAAAGATCTCAAGAGTCAGAAAGCAGTCAAAAATCTAGGGCACATGCAGATAAATCAACAGGGAAGATATTAAAAGAAAAGATTTTCAAGCCTGTCTAAATAAAGATTTAAAGCAAAGAAAATTGAACCAACATCTGATGAAACACAGAACCCTGGATATTCCTAAGGGAAAATAGAACTGTGACAGGATATTTCTGAATTATTTAGAGTTGTAGCACTGATTGGGAATACTGATATACTGAAATGAAGGACAAACTGGAAGAAAAGTCAAAAGCAATATGATTAAATCAACCAATCGATAAACTTTTATTAAACAGCTACTATATGTCAAGCACTGTGATGAGTGGTAGGGATGCAAAAAGAGGAAAAAGATAGTCCCTGCCCTCAAGAAGCTTACAATCTAATATATTTTTAAAAGTACATTATAGTTAAAGAAATAAAGTGATTTCTTTTTTTAATTCAAAGATTTTATTTTCCCAACTACATGTAATAATAACTCTCAATACACATTTTACAAAATTATCAGATTCAAACCATCTTCCTTCCTCTCTTCCTTTCCCCACTGGGAGATGGTAAGTAATTTGATCTGGGCCATATATATATTATTATGCAAAACACACACAGATATGAAAGTTGTATGTTTTGATCTGCAACCATTTGACTCCAACAGTTCTTTCTCTAGAGGTAGATAGCATTCTTTGTCATAAGTCTTTCAGAATTGTCCCAGATCATTGCAATCCTGAGACTAACCAAGTTTTCACAGTTGATCATAACATTATATTGCTGCTTCTGTGTACACTGTTTTCCCAGTTATGCTTATTTCTCTGCATCAATCCAAATACCTAGATTTGAAAGAAGAATGCATAAAGATAATTTAGGGAACATGGCCTCGACCCAAAAGATGGTAAATTAGAAAACAAAAACAAAAAGCAGAACACTACAATGTAACAACAAATGCTGTTCAGAACTTCTATTTAGAAGATGCCCTACGTCTCGTTTCTAGGGCGATTTGCTCAATTCTGTATTTTCCCTTTTGTCTACTTTTTATTAAATTTGTCCAAATCTAAGAGAACATTAAATTTTATTATTATTACATTGGTCTATGTTTTCATCTATAGGTTTAGATATTATGGCATCTGGAATATGTCAATTTAATAATGATATTGTTTGTTGACTTTGATTTCTTTCTACTTAATTTTCTTATTTACTTTTATTTATATTGTGATATTTTCTTTTGTCTTATTTATTAGTCTGTTATCAAGATTGCTTTTTTGGATTCATCTGATGCAAAACACATTTTGTTTTAGTCTACTATTTTTTGGTGTATTTCTTGGAAGCAGTAGACTATAGGGTTTGGTTTTCCTATCCAATTTGCCTTTCTTATTTCATTAGATTGTTAAATCTATTCCCATTTAAATTTAGGAAATTTAGCTTAACATTTTATTCCATTTGTGGCTCTAATATTGTTTTTTTCTGAATTAGAATTTTTGTTGTTGCTCTTATTCTACCTCTATAAAGATAATGCTTTGTCTCTTAATTTTTCCTGAATTCTCCTTAAGGCAACACTATTCCCATAGGCTCTCTTCTCTTCACTCTCAACCCCTTCCCCATTTGTCACCTCTTTCTTTAGTTTTGGTGTTTTATTTCTTATTGATTCCTTTTTATTACTTCTTTTACTTAGTTAACTAATTCTTCCCATTTTTTCCCCCTCTAAAGTTAGGTAGTTAATTAAAAACTCCTTCCTCCCCTTCCTTATAGCTTCTTTTGTTAGGAAATTTTTTCCATTTGCTTTTACCTTTCCTTAAAAATGGATTTCTTTACCTTATTTCCTTTACTAATTCACTTCACTTTCTGGCTATTCTAAAATTTATTCTTTGATTCATAGTCCTTATGTTTACTTATTCTTTAAACTCCTGGTACTCCTCTTTCTAAACAATTTCAATATGATTTCACTTCCACTCACCCCTCACTTTTTTTTCTTTTATGTTGTACTTCACTCTTAGAAGTATCTATCTCTGCTGAAGGTAATTAGGATAGGAATATTGCCTCACCGGGTAGAAATTTTCCTGTGACCCTCCAACTCTACCCCCCCCCCCACTCTCCCCATAATAATTTTCTTTCCCATTTGACATGGAATTGCCTCTCTGGACTTGTGCCATCCCACACTTCTGGATGTCAGTTGCCCCCAAGAGCTCTAATTTCCCTTCTCCCAAAGCAAGATGTTATTCATGGAGGTACCACACTCTCTCAGATTTCGTGATCTCTCTGCACACCAATATTCCTGAAACTTCTACCCACTGTGAGGTCCTATCTTCCTTTATAGCATCAGTCTCTTCAAATGTTCTTCAGTGAAATCCTCTCCTACCACTGAGAAAAGATTCCCTACTTTCTTTTTTTTCCCCTTGTTCTTAGCTCTTCTTAATGATTTGTGATCAGAAGGGTTATTTTCCTTTTATTGTCTATAATTGCTTTATTAGGGAAATCACATATACCCTTTTATCTACCATCCTCCTCTCTCTCTTTTTCCCCCCCGCCCCGGATCCACTTTTAATGCCTTTTTAAGACATGGTCAGTCCTAGGATTTTTTCTGGTGGCATTTAAATGAAAGAGTAGCAGATTTCATTTTAAGCCCTTACACTATCTGTACTCCAAAGACAAAGACAAGGAGAATGTGGAGTCTCCATGGCCTCATCTGAAGTCATTTTCAAGACAAGTTTCCTGGAGAGAGTTTTAGTTCACTGGGTATATTCCTAGTTAGAAGAAAAGAGAGAACTCTATCACTCATGAAAACACTAGCAGAAACTAGCATGTCTAAAATGTAGGTTCTTTGGGGAAATGGAAGGCTGGAAAAAAGAGGGGGAAAGCAATATGAAATTAGAATATTTTCATGTTGGTTTTCATACTCAGTGAAACCTTGAGGTTCATTCTCCCATTCTAAAGCTTAAGCTCACCAAACATAGGTTGATTTAGCGGTCAGAAGGATCGTGAGATTTATTTCATATTTTGATTCTGCTTCTTCAATGTCACTTCCATTTCTTTCCCCTTTGCCTTCATCTTTAGCCTCTAGTGTACTTTTTTTTTTAAACCCTTACCTTCCATCTTGGAGTCACTACTGTGTATTGGCTCCAAGGCAGAAGAGTGGTAAGGGCTAGGCAATGGGGGTCAAGTGACTTGCCCAGGGTCACACAGCTGGGAAGTGGCTGAGGTCAGATTTGAACCTAGGACCTCCCGTCTCTAGGACTGGCTCTTAATCCACTGAGCTACCCAGCTGCCCCCCCCCCCCCCGCCTCTAGTGTACTTTAAGGGAAAAAAAAAATCTTTTAATGATCTCTCTGGAGTTTAATTTTTTTTTTTATCACACACAGATAGGTGTCTTTCTTTAGTTAGGGGACAGCAAGCTCAGTGATAGTTGTTTCTAGGAATAAAGAGGAGGTATTCCCTCTGGATTCTCCCTTACTAGACCATTTGTAGAATATTGTATTTAGTTCTGGGTATTGCAGTTTAGGAAAGACCTTTGTGGGGGGCGGGGGGGACTCCAAGAACCATGGTGCAAGGTACTGTGGGGCAACCCAGACTGTTATCTTTTTAACTGCAGTTAAAGACCCTTTCTTATAACTACTTTGGTAGTTGTTTTTTTCAGGATGACATAGTATTCTTCAGGTGATGCCATCTAGCTGAGAAATGGAATGTAAGAACTGCTAAAAAAGAAGTCCGTGGAGACATAGTGATTGAGTATCCAGAGATAGAATATATCAGGCCCTGAAGGATTTGAAAGTTCTGAAGAGTCATCTGAGATTCAGCAGCTGGAGTCAGCAATAGAAGTCACTTGAGCCAAAGTTACCAATAACTGAGTCTGATGAGGTGCCAACACTGAGGTGCAGCCTGCTGGACTCGGCCCAGTAATAAGTCAACCCAATAACTCAGACACTATGTCTTGTAATCAAGGGAGCAACTGTTCCATGAATGATATCACATTTAGAAAAGAACTTGGTCAAGACTCAGAAAAGTCTACCAAACAAATGACCCCGTAATGATATCCAGGGACCTCTCAGCCATGCCTCTTCTTTACGTGACTGTTCCAGAACCTTTGTCCTTCAAGTCTGAGCCCCCTCAGTGTCCCCTGTATTAGAATAGATACTGTGGGAGATATTTCTAGTTACAGTAAATGAGGTTCTCTGGCTGTGACTAGAGAGATACTAGGAGTATACTCAGGGTGCCTAGTTGTAATGGAGATAGAAATACTTCTAAGAGATAGAGAGATGCTGCTAGAAGGGATATTCTGGGGTTGCCTATTGATCACTACTGATGGCTAATTGATTAATATTTTTCCTACCCTCCCCCTCCCTCAATCCCTCCCTTCACTGCCCTCTTCTGAAGCCTTTGGCATTGCCCCACCCCCCTGAGTGGACTATAAGATTTATGAAGAAAAACTCTTTTCTCTTCCTTTCTCAAGTAAGGGGGTTTATTGGGAACAACAGGATGGAAGACTGAGGTAAGATGAAGTGAGAGGGATAGGGTTGACCCTAGTCTATAAGAAGGGTTAGAAGGATTTTGGGAAACGTCAGTCCTGTCATAGCTGTGACACAAAGTCTGTCAGGGAGATGGAGGACAACTGTTTAATCTTCTTTCTTCTTTCTTCAAACTCAAATCTCATATATACAATCAGTTCTTCAGGTTCAACTACCACCATCAGCCACACAAAACCTTCTTCTTGCCTCCCCTCTCCAAAGCCAAGAGACTTCAGCCTAGGACAGAAGCTAACAGGGGATCAGTCCAGAGTTTCTTCCCCCTTCAGCCTGGCTTGACTCTCCGACTGACTTTCCCTGGGAACATTCTATTTGGAATGTTCCTTCTTGATTGACATCTGAGGTCCTTTACTCTCTGTCTTGCATGCATGAAATTCTCTCTTCCTTCATGCCTCTTCCACACCCCACAGACATTATGTATGTTCCTGTGTTGTAGTATAGACTGTGTCTGCTCATTTGGAGAGATGTCTGTAATCACTGTCTTAGGTATACCTGCTTAGTTAATATCCCTTTGTAAAACCTTAAAAAAAAAAAAGACCATTAGGTAAGAAAACATCTGGAGATTGGCCACAAGCGAAGTGGCTTGAGTCCATATTATCAGTTGAAAGGAACAAAGATGTTTAGCATATAGGAAAGATAACACTAAGAGGACCTGAAAGCAATCCTCAAGTATAAGAAGGGGTGTCAAGGTATATAATGGGACTAGACTTGTCCTGATTGACCCTAGCAAACAGAATGAGAAAATATGCTTTGTGGTTACAAAGTGGCACTTAAAATTTTTTATTTCACAGTAACTAAAACATTATGGAATGATCAAATGTAATTAGACTTTGGTATTAACATCACGACAATGATCCAGGACAATTTTGAAGGACTTGTGAGAAAGAATGCTCTCCGCATCTAGAGAAAGAACTGTGGGAGAAGGAATGCAGAAGAAAATATGATTTATCACTTGTTCATTTGGGTATTTGATTTGGGGTTTGGGTTTTATAAGATTACTCCCTTATAAATAAAGAATAATATGGAAATGGGTTGTGAGTGATAATATGGGTATAATCCAATGGAATTGCTTATCAACTCTGGGAGAGGAGAGGGAAAAGGGCTGAGAGAGAACATGAATCATGTAACCTTAGAAAACTTACCTGTAAATTTGTTATTGAAATAAAATTTTAAAAAATTAAAAATTAAATAAAATTTTATTTAAAGATAAACTTCCTAACAATGAGTTGGCCAAAAGTCATATGTGATGATTCTAAAGGTAGTTGGTTCATTGGAGATCTTCAAGCTAGATGACCACTTCTCAGGTATATACAGCATTTGTAAAGTGCCTACTAATTGCCAGGCACTGTGCTAAGTGTTTTACAAATATTATCTCATTTTATCCTCACAATAATCCGTCAAGGTAGTTACTAATTGTTATATCCATTTTACTTCTCACTCTAACATTTTAAAGTTAAGGAAACTGAGGCAACCAGGGATAAAGTGTTTTGCCCAAAGTCACACAGTCAGGGAGT
This sequence comes from Monodelphis domestica, assembly GCF_027887165.1. Taxonomy (NCBI): domain Eukaryota; kingdom Metazoa; phylum Chordata; class Mammalia; order Didelphimorphia; family Didelphidae; genus Monodelphis; species Monodelphis domestica. The sequence continues at coordinate 17,316,285 of NC_077230.1, read as the reverse complement.
ATCTAAGGTAGGATTTGAACTCAGATCTTTCTGACTCTAGGCCCAGCACTCTATTCACTAGGCTTCCTAGCAACTTATAGATATGCTGTAGTGGGTATTCCTTTCAGGCATAGGTTGGATTCCCTGTCCATTAAAATCCCTTTTAACTCTGAAATTCTATGATTCTTCTCTCTCTGGATCTACCCAAGGCTTTCTAATTAAAGGTACACAGAAATGCACCTACAACCACTGAAGAGCAGTTGGAGAATTTGAACTCCATTGTAACTGTAATAATGATTGGATTATTATCCATGAGGGGTGTGGATGGAGTGGCAAGTATGGGCCATTGAAATCATGGAGAAATCTTACTTCTCTCCATGTGCAGGGATTTGGACAAGGTAATGATGACGAATCACCTAATTGGCTGCTGAGTGGGAAGAGCTAATGACTATAATGGGAGATGATTAAAAATAAATCTTGAGATTCTTCGATCTGATCGTAAATTCCTATTCTTGCATCACTGCCCTATTCCTCTGTCCTCTAAACCTCATCACAACTTCTAATTTCGCAATAGTCTTCAATGTTTTCTCAGGTCATTTTTCTTGTTCTAACTTCATTTTCCTCCTTTCTCAGATTTGAACCTAGAGCAAAGCAAGTCAAGTCTACATTGTACTCCAGTCCCAGATTCCTTGCTTTCGGGTCCTTTTGATGCTCATATACTGCCAAACCTGGATTAGCGTGCTTTTAGCTGCTGCCTTCTCACTCTGGAAGATTCCTTTGCATCTGTGGCCCCTTTTCCAACTCCTTAAGAAGTTCCCAAGCCAGCTGTTACGGACACGGTTCTTTTCATTTTTAAACCCTTGCCTTCTGGCTTAGAATCAATACTGAGTATTGGTTTCAAGGCAAAAGAGAGATAAGGGCTAAGTAATTCGGGTTAAATGATTTACCCAAGGTCACGAAGCTAGGAAGTATTTGAGGCCAGGTTTGAACTCAGAACTTCGTGTCTCTACACCTGACTGTACCCATTGACCTACCTACCTGCCCTTATAGATTCAGTTCTAACACCAACACCTTTTTAGTTTAGGTTCAATGTTGGGATAAAGTGGGGCACCCACAAGTCACTGAACATTTTAAAAAGGAGGTTAATTTTGCCCCAGCCCTGTAAGAATAAGCTACAGGCTCCAAGGACACTTACTTTTTCTGGGAGCATCCCTTTCAACTCTATCTAGAAACCTATCCAGCCAGATTATCATCAGGGTTGGGTGACTCATATAGTCATGCATCTAGTCTAAAAGGCCTAGTCTACCCAAAATTGGAATTTTTTTATGCCCTTAGATCAGGAAGATACACCAGGAAAACTAAAGCTATCAGAAAAGCTTAGGCTAAAGGAAGTTACAAAAAGAAAATGTATCAGACCTCAGACACGTCCTAGCTGTGTGGTCCTGGTCAAGTCACTTAACCCCAATTGCCTAACCCTTTACATTCTTCTTATAATTGATACAAAAACAAGATCGTTTTTAAAAATGCATCAGGCTATCCCTTCTTCTTCCAGCTCCAGTATTGATTCTGTTTCTCACTAGAGAGCTTCTCCTTCCTCCCATCTCTTTTACCTCTCCCCTATGTACATTGCCTTCTACTACTGGAGAGTAAGGTCCATGAAGGCAGGGGACTATCGATCTTTTTTGCTTGTATTCATATTCCAAATACTTATTATAGAGTCTGGAAAATAGTAAGCTATTAAGTGCTTAATAAATTCTTATTTACTTAAATCCTCTTCCTCCTCTGGACTCTAATTTTGATAATAATGCTGTTGAACTGATGAAGTTTCACAACTAAATTGGGTACAGTACACATTTGTGCTGTCAACTCTCCACTGGTCACTCATTGGCTTCCCATTCTACTCTCCAAAGATGTTCCAAAACTTCTCTTCTCAAGCTTCCCATGCATTCTTCTCCCTCCATACGCCTAGTGGAATATGTTGAATCTTACTTCACTGAGAAAATTGGGATAATTCACCAAGGGCTTATTCATCTTGTTTTCTTTTTCTTCTCAAAATCATTCATCAATATCTCCCATTATTTTTTTTCTTCCAGTTTTTGATAACGAGATGGTCCTTTCTTCCAAGGCCAAACCTTTTTGGTTTCTATGTGTGTATCTTTGGTCTTATTCCACCCCCACAGTCCTGCAAAGAAGAATTTATCTTCACCATCAAATTCTACCCTACTCCCTACCCTGTCTGATTTTCAATTTCCCCCATCTACTGGTTCTTTTCCTATTTCCTTCAGTCATTTCCAAGGCTTAGTATCTTTAAAAAATAATCTTCACTAGACCTTACCGTCCTTATTGTTCTCATCCTATATTTCTCTTCTGTTTCTCTGACAAACCACTAGAAAAATTTCTTTGCCTCTATCTTCTTCCTCACTCCTCTTTGTATCTCCTGATCTCATCACTCAATAGAATCTGCCCTCCAAAGGTTACAAAGGATTCCTCTTTTTAAACTTTTATCGTTTTTATTCTGAACTTAAATACACACACACAAAAGAAATTCCCCTGTACACAGTAGAAAATAAAGCAAGAGGATATATGTGAAACTGTGAGTCTCTATTTCATACTTTCTTTTTTTTAAGTATATAATAAATTCAATTTATTTCTTTCAGGACTGTCCTAATCATCTGTACTTCTGATTTTCTTTTGTTTTCTCATGCATTAAAAAAATCTTTCAGTGCACCCCTGTCTTTCTGGCATATCTATTACTAACCTCTTCTCTTCCTACCTCTTTCTGCCAATTAAAAGCCAAGAGGAAAAATAAAATCCCCTTGAAACCAATAAGAATAGTCAAGCAAAAAGAATGCAGTCTTTTTAGACCTAACTCCCTCCATAAACTACAGTCCATTCAGATTAGCCCTCTGGCTGCTCCTTACATGTGATGCTACATCTCCTATTGCTATTTCTTTACATTGTTTGTTCCCCAAGCCTAGAAAGCACTTCTTCCTCATATCCTCTCTTAGCATTTCTTGGCTTCCCGCAAGATTCAACTCAAATGCTGCCTTCTGCGAAAGGCCTCCTGCAGTTCTGGCCCCATCCTTTCACCTACCCCTATCCTCAACTGCTAGCGCTTTTTTTCTATGGTTACCATGTAGCTAAGCTGTATGTTATCTTTCATATGCCTCTTTATTGACATGTTGTCTTCACCTTCCAATGTAAGTTCCCTGAGAGTAGGGGCCCTTTGTTGCTTTTCCTTTGTATCTTCAGCTCTTAGTTCAGTGCATGTGACACAGTAATGACTTCATTTGTGATTGATAGCTTGAATATCCACGCCCTCAGAGCAAAGGTGCTTTCATTAGCTTAGCATCTAACACAATACCTGGCACATTATTAGGTTCTAAATAAATGCTTATTAATTGAATGCTATTTGTTCCCTGTGTATTTATGCAACATGAATGATTCATATTTAAGTGCGTTCTTCCTACTTAGAGTTTCTGTATGTGAGAGAGAGCTCAAGGTTTATGGAGAAATACTTTGTTGCTATCTTATTACCATGTTATTTCACTAAATGGTTTTATTGTGAATTAAATGTATCTTGTGGCTAGTTACTAATTACTAGTTCAACTAGTAAAACAAAACACAGTGGGGTGGGGGACTCAGGATTTGGTGGGAGATATGGTTTGAGGAGGATTTTGACTCTCCAGACCTAGGACAGGGAGAGTCCCAGGTACTACAAGTAGGTTTTATCTCCCCACCTTCTTCATGCAAAGATAAATGTAAGTTGAACCTATGAACAACTAAACCTAAATTTCAAATTAGCATAGTCCAAAAATTTTTAATGTAGTTACATTTCTCTTTTTTAGGAAAAAAGGAATCTCAAAACCTTGATTATTGACATTCAGAAAAGGATTTGTAATCTTATTTGTCAGGTAGCCCAATATCTGGCAATTATGACTTGAATGGCCTTAATTTGTTTTTAGGAGGGGAATGAACATTTTAGACTGCTAATACGTAACTGGTTTTCATAGCATCATAGTATATTATAACATAAATATAATAAATAATAGGTATAAACCAGAAAACTTCTAAACATTTCATAAACATCCAGAAAATAGCAGAAACCAAAAATCAAAAGCAGTAGCCAACAATTAGAAATATTCTTGTCTGAACATTCTCTCTTGGGAAGATGAAGCTGACACCTGTCCCTGATTAGGAATAATTAACAAAGCTGAGAGAGAACCCTCTAGAGGAAAGAGGGTATAGCCCATCTCATAACTCAATAGAATAAACAGAATGCTTTGCCAGGTCAAGCCAGATTTCCCAAGGTAAGCAACTCTAAAAGGCTGACTAGGGACCATAGCAATGGCCCAAAGTTGGAGAAGTCAGAATGGAGCAAATCAGAGAAAACACAACAAAAGGAATCCTGGACATCAGTTTACCTCACATGATTTCTCTACCCAAGACAGTGTTCTTTTATATCAATGTCAACCCAGTTGTACCTTCACCTAGCTCCAATACAATAGTATCACCACAGGCCTGAACAATTCTTTAGGAAAAGACAAAGGATGATAGTGATTTGGAAGAAATAATGAGGAAACTGTAATATTGCCTGTTTTCCCTTTGTGAGGATTTATTTTTCATATACTATATTCCTACATCAGAGCTCTGGAATAGAAAAAGCCCCATCTAAGAGAGAATTGATGTCCCTGGGTTTTTAATCACTGGTATCATCCAGTCTATTGTTTTTTTGCATTTTCTTTGTCCTTAGGAATCCCAATGAACATTTTCCCTTTTAATAGAATTTGGTTAATAGAAGAGTGAAAGAAGGATTCTTTTCCTGTTAATTCTACTCCATCATAAGGGGATAGGAAGACATTCATAGTTTGATGATCCACCTCCTAATTAGCCATTTACCAGTTAGAGATATCTTGGGATGGTCAAGGGAAGAACTGAATAATGAGCTCCTAAAACTCTATTTGTAGATCTGCCTAATGGACATTAGGGGTCTTTGGTCATTTGAGAGGGCCAATCAACTTGTTGGTTATAATGCTAGCCTAATTAATAAACTAATATTATTTCCCAGAACTGGTCTCTTGAAATAATTTTAATTGTAACACCTTTCTACGCATTTTTACTCATAAGAATCTGCATTTATGAAGGAAAAAAGGATTCTTCCCTAAGAAGATACTTGGATCCTCCAAGCCAGTTCATATTTAAATAAATAGATAAATGAAACTGGTTTATACAGCTTTATGCCAATTATGAATCTCTACTTACCAACATATTGCATAGAAAATGCTTTAAAGCTTTTAAGTGCTAAACAAATGTGAATTACGGGTATTTTGTTATTCATAGCTGAAGAATTATAAGAATCTGAAGCAACTTCTAAATCATCAAGAAATGATTAATATATTCCTTCAACAAATTTTTATTAAAAATGCTCTGAGGGGCCTAGCCACAGCAGATTTCAAACTATACTATAAAACAGTAATCATCAAAACCATCTGGTACTGGCTAAAAAATAGAGTAGTAGATCAATGGAATAAATTAGATAATCAACACAAGGTAGTTAATCTCCATAGCAATTTAGTGTTTGATAAACCCAAAGTTCTAAGTTTTGGGGGAAAGAACTTACTATTTGGAAAAAAAAAAACTCTGGGAAAACCGGAAAACAGTATGGAAGAAAGAAGGCAAAGACCAACATCTCACTCCAAAGACCAGGATAAAGCCAAAATGGGTTCTTGATCTAGAAACAAAGAGTGACACTATAAACAAATTAGGGGAACTTGGAAACTCTTAGACTTGTAGAAAAAATTTCTGACCAAACAGACACAGAGAACATTACAAAAAACAAACTGGATCATTTTGATTACATGAATTAAAAAGGATCTGAACAAACAAAACCAAGGCAACCAAGATTAGAAGGCAAGCAACAAATTTGGAGAAAATTTTTATAGCAAGTATCTTGGACAAAGTTCTCATTTCTCAAATATTTAGATAACTGGGGAACATTTATAAAAATACAAAGTATTCCTCAATTAAAAATAATCAAAGTATATGAACAAGCAATTCTTAGAAGGAGAAATTAAAATTAGAGTCATATGAAAAAATATCCCAAATCACTATTGATTAGAGAAATGCAAATTAAAACAACTCTGAGATTCTACCTCATACCTATTAGATTGACTAACCTGACCAAAAAAATGATAAATGTTGGGGGGGGAATGTGGGAAAATAGGTACACAAATGCATTGTTGGTGGAACTGTGAACCAATGCAACCATTCTGGACAGCAATATGCAACCAGGCTCAACAGGCCATAAAATTATGCATATTCTTTGACCCAGCAATACCACAATTAGGTCTGTATTCCAAGTAGATCAGAGATAAGTAAAAGGACCTACCTGTACAAAAATATTTTTAGCAGCTTTTTGTAGTGGCAAAGAATTGGAAATTGAAAAGTTGTTCATAACTTGAGGAATGGCTGAACAAATTATGGTATATAGTTGTATATAGTCTATTGTGTCAAAAGATATAACAAACAGGATGAGCTCAGAGAAGCCTTCTATGAAGTGATGCAAGGTGAAATAAGCAGAATCAAAAACAATGTATACAATAACAGAAATATTATACAATGATCAAATGTGAAGGACTAAACCATTATCAGCAAACCTAGATAAACACAAGGGACTCATGATGGAAAAAGTTATCCACAGCTAAAGATATTATTTCCTTCATTATTTGATTTTTTTTTTACTGAGTGCAAGATATTGGGGTGGGGGGAGAAGGAGAAAATCTGACTATTAAAATGTCAGAAAACAATTGTCAAAAATTATTTCTACAAGTAACTAAAAAATAATTTTTAAATGAATGTTTTACATATTGTAGCAGTCCACCCCCTAGCTATGAGCAAGGGGAACGGTTGATATGTGCAGATTGCCTTAAAAGAGCATGCTCAGTCTTGAGCATGCTCAGTATTGCACATGGCTGGGAAGGCCTCTGACCCTTGACCCCAGTTTCTCCCAGGTTAGGCGGGAAAACAGGTTTCTTTGTTCTCCCCTGGTTAAGAGAAACCACACCTATGCCTTGTCATTAACCAATGAGAATCATCCCTATGTACTGTGTATATTTGCATATCAAAAACTATATTTAGCCCAGCAAGCTCCACCTCTCTCTCTCTCTCTTCTCTTTCAGGCTAGCTGATGGCTGTCCTTGCAGGAGCTTGGCCTCTGGCCAAGCTCCATCTCTAATCTTTCTCTATTCATCTCTCTGACCTGTGTGGTATGGATCTCTGGACTGGAAAAGCCTACGGAATGGTCCTTTGATCAGAGCTTGGCTGTGGCTCATTGATAATTAATAAAGACTCATTCTGACCACCTCATATCTCTAATAGGACTCCGTCATCCCCCTCGTGGGATCCAAAACTTCTATCCTGTCTCTATCTTCCTACCTTGTGGCTTCTCTCCCCTCTGAGAGAGCCACACATATGAAATCACTTATCACATGTATATATGGGTATGTGATTTGGGATTTCGGCTTCAAAAAATTACACTATAGCAAAAATTAATAATATGGAAATAGGTTTCAAGTGACAACATTTGTACAGCCCAGTGGAATTGCTTGTTGGTTCTGGGAAGGTGGAGGGATGAAGGGTGGGAAAGAAAATGAATCATGTAAACATGAAAAAATATTTTAAAATAAAATAAAAAATTTAAAAATAAAGATAATGTTTTAGGAGCAGTTAGATGGCTCAGTGGATTGAGAGCCAGGCCTGGAGATGGGAGTTCCTGGGTTCAAGTTTGACCTCAGATACTTCCTAGATGAGTGACCCTGGAAAAGTCACTTAATGTCCATTTCCTACACTTCCAACTCTTCTGCCTTGCAACTAATATTTAGTATTTATTCTAAGGTGGGAGGTAAGGGTAAAAAAAAAAAAGAATGTTTGGTTTATAAAGTACTATCCTAAGTGCTGGAGTTCGAGTTTAGATGAAGCACAGTCTATGACCTAAGAGAATATAAAATCTAGTGTGTGGAGGAATAAAACCAAATTAATATACTATATGATAACATATAACAAATGCATAAGAATAGTACAAAATGAAGTATTATGTGAAGTCTAAAAAGGAAAGTCATTATCAACAAGGGGAAGGCTTCAATAGAAGAACTAGCATTTTTTAATGAACATTTAATGGAGGATATTTCAAAGGCACAGGAGTGGAAAAGCACAAAGTATGCTCAAAGGAGCAGAGAGTAATGAAGTTTCACTAAAAAATATGGGGGGTGTAAAATATTAAACAAAGCTAGAAAAGTAGAGCTGTGACAGATTGGAAGAACTTTTATCTTCAACGTGGAAAAAACTGCAGTTTACTTGGCATGCAATTGGGAACATCAGAGATGGGATATGACCAAAGTTTTTCAAAAGGAAGATTATTCTAGTAGCTATATGAAGAGCCATTTGCAGAAGAGTAGAAGTGGGAATAATTAGATAAGTAACAAGAAACAAAAATTATCCCATGGTTTTGACTATGAGAAATGAGGAATGGTGCTGCCACTGACAGAAAAAAAAAGGAGTAAAGTCAGAAGGAAGAACAAATTTAGAGGAAAAAATAATATGTTTGGCTTGGGATATGTTGAAATTGAGGTGCCAGTATTGGAGATGCCAGGTGAGTGCCTGAAAATAAAAGTCTGGAGCTCAAAAGTCAGGACCAAAAATAGAGATTTAGGAACCTCCTGCATTGAAGTGGTTCATGAAGCCACGGAAATGATAGAAAGGAACCCAAAGGAAACAGGAGAGAGGGAGAAGAGAATATTTGGGGAACATTTTCAATAAGTGGTCATCAAGTAGAAAAGGAGGCAGTAAAAGAGGAAGAGGAATCATTTGAAGAGTTACTGAAAACCAAATGAATATATAGTAGCATTGATGTCAAGGGAAGAAATGGTTTAGATCAGAAAGGTCAACAATATCAAAAGTTGCAAAAAGTTTGAACTGGGGGAAGATTAGAAAAAACCATCAGATTTGGCAATTATAAAGTCACTGGTAATCTTTGGGAAAGTAATTTCAGTAGAATGGGGGTGGTAGAAGGCTGCCTTCAAGGTTTTATAGAATAAGCAGCATCAGAAATGGATAACTTTCTAAAAAAAATAGCAGTATAAAGCATGAGGTAGGACAGTTATTTTATATTTGATTCAATAGGTATTTATTAAATATCTACTACTTCAGATATTTCCTAAGTGCTCTAGGTGCAAAAACATAAGTGAAAACAGTTCCTGTCTTCAAAGAATTTCTACTTTATTGAGAGGAAACAAGGCATATAGATAATGAGAAGTTTTAATGTTAGATTATATTGTTTATTACCAATATTTCTATGTGAATCTAGCCATTCCTCCAAACTCTAGACTCTGATGTTCAGACATTTTCTCAAGGGTGTAATTGAGTAGAAACTCTCAAGTCCCCTAAGGCATTTACCTGGCATAGACCCTTATTCTTTGTTTGTTCTATAAACAAAAGACCATTTCTGAAATATCAGAGAGGGTCAGCATAGCTATAATGAAACTGTACATTAGTAAGGGAAGAGTTGAGATCTAAGCCCTCCTCCTCATTAAAATATCCATCAATTATTTGGGTATATGTTTTAGGGTTTTGATTTTATATGATTATTCTCTTACAAAATGAACAATATGGAAATACGTTTTGCATCATAATGCATGTATTACCCAGATCAAATTGCTTGCCAGCACTGAGAAGGGGAGTGAAGGGAAGAAGGGAGGGAGAAAATTTGGATCATATAACTTCAGAAAACTTATGTGGAAATTTATTATTGCATGTAAATATCTTTATAGTAAAAAAAAAAAAACCAATTGTAGGTACCAAATGATGTGCTGTTAGGCCAATCAAAAGGAAGATGTACCTTGTTATAAAAGACTCTGCCAGCTTCCTGTTGGAAGTCTTTCCCCACAGAGGTATGTGAGATTGACCAATCATTTCTTTATTAGTAGATTGCATGCCCCTATTAATAAACAATATTATGCTTGGAGAAATGGCCTTGTTTTTATTTAATGGTTAAAATTCTGGGCACTGCAATAATTAAATACAAAATATATGCAAAATTAACACAGTGGCATCTGAAGTGAAAGAGAACTTAATAACTGAGGAGAAATCAGAAAGGAAAAGCCTTCTGCCGAAAGAAGCTTAGCCCGAGTTGAGGCTTGGAGGAGCTCAGGTTTTGGAGAAGCAGAGGAGGAAGGAAATGTCATGGATAGGATAGAAAGGTGAAAGGAGAGTTTTTTCCTAATGTCACAGTGTCTGAAATTGATGGAACTTTGGACTTGTAGCTATCATTCACCCTTTGCAACTATTCTCTTTCTCTTCTCAACTATCTGGAAGAGAATTCCTAAGACAGAGAATAATGGAATCTTCGAAGGATTTGCTCTACTTACCAGTTTTTTCCCAACTTAAAACTACTTACTTATGGCTCAAACAATGCTTCAGTTTAATAATCCAGAATTCCATAGTTTGCTATTTTCTTTGCTTTTCAAGGAATCACTAGATATTAATAAATCATTAAGATTCTGTTCCATACAGCTCAGGACACCAGCACACAACAAAATGTGAAATGGAGAAAACTCATTCTATCCTGGAAATTCAAAGATGGCTCGTCCTTTCTGTGTTCGCTGCCTAATGTCCTAGCAATGGTTTCTCCAGCTTGTGCAACATCGCTTTCAAAAACAATGAATTGCACAAACTAGAACAATTGCAATCAAGCAAATCTTTATTTAGAGTAAACTAGCATTAGTACTAATTAAAACAAGAAATGTAAACCAACTTTAAAAAAACAGGGAAATGCGACATATGATTTTCCTACTGTTCTGAGGAAATAGAAGAGTACTGTGCAAATACCACCTTCCCATCAGTGCTCTAAAAAGGGAAAGTTTGATAACACTAAGACCTACCTAATACAAAGTCACCAGACAGGCTAGTCTAACCACTTTGGGCAGTTTCATATTTCCTTTCAGCTACTTATTTATCCATGGGTAGGTCTCTTCACCAATATTAACCACAGTTTCCTTATCTAAAAATGAGGGTGATGATACTTTAAGAATATATTTTATGTGATTTTCTATTAAACACTTACCTTCCATTTTAGAATCAATACTAAGTATTCATTCCAAGGCAGAAGAGCTGTAAGAGCTAGGGCTAAGCAACTTGCCAAGATTTATACAGCTAAGAAATACCAGAGGCCAGATTTGAACCCAAGATCTCCCATATCTAGGTCTGCCTCTCAATCTGCTAAGCTACCTAGGTGCCTCTGATGAAATTGTTTTGACAAGTTCTTTGCTATAAGAGTTAAACTGGGTTTTTTACTAAATAAGAGAGTTATAAATTCAATGTTGTGATCACCAAATTCAAAATATTATCCCTAAACCAGAAAAAAAACTGTTAGCAGCTTTTATTTATAATAAGGAAGAGAAAGAGTTAAAATATGAAATGTAGGAGGGAAAGAGGTAAGGAGTTGCCTAGTTCTGACATGATGAAATTCAGTTCATTCCCCAACAAAGTTCCAATCTCCAAGAGTCTCTCCACAGAACTCACACTGAAGGGAGTGTCCAGCTGTTATATTTAAAATTAATATATATCTACCAGTTACTATTTTACATAAAGTTTATTAATAGAAAAGGTAGATAACCATAGATTTAAACCTCTTCCTTACTTTAAGTTCTCAGACCACATGTCTCTATTCTATCTGCATCTTTTCTCTCTCCCTCCCAGCCAGCCATCCATGCCAAAAGACCCAGGTATGCTCCACCCACTTTCTTTTATTCACTTAACTCTAGTATGTGAGGAATGTTGACAAACTGGGTGGGCCCTCCAGGAGGGGGAGGGGATGAACTTCCCTCGATCCAATATCCCCCCCCTTCCCCCTGTGATCCTTTGGGAGATCAGTCTCCCCAACAGATAATTTAAACATAACTATCTTATATTTCTAAATACCTTGGAGCTAAAAGTACACATAATATTGCACTATCTAAGAGGAAGTTATAATAGTTAGAAATGAGAGGTAAATATGAGAAGAAGAAAACAAAAAATGATTGCTAGACACATGGACAAAATGCCAATTAGGGGACAGTCCCCTTTGGCATAAGAGTTTACATTTAGAATAAGTATTTCAACCGCCCCCTCAGTTCCGTTCCTTATATCCCAAAGTTCATTCTGAATCTTTTGATGCAGTGTATGACTTCTGCAGGCATCTTGACAGCACCATCTCCAAAAGGATCCACTTTCTTGATTTGGGATGTTGGCAAGTTGTTTTTCCTGAAATATCCCCCCAAAATTTTAAATCTTGGATTTTAGGATAATTACACAATCCTCCTGAGGAGGGTATTAACAAACACCAGAATTGCCAGAGTTATGAGGTAGATGAAACAATTGTCAAAATAAAAAAGCAAACAACCCCCCAAAAAATCCCAAATAAAAGAGCAAAAATAAAATTCTGGATAAAAATGATAAGAAGTACAAAAATAATTTTAAAAAAATTAAAATCTTACATGAATAAAATTCTGAGTAAAAAATAAACCTGTAACAGGTACTTGAATTAGTAGTGTAAAGATCTAGAGTTAATTGGTCACCAGGGAAAATCCCAAATAAAATATCCAAGTCAGTCTGGAAATTTATGGTAATTTAATTAATATAGAGGGAGGGAATTTAAGGAGAAGGAGGGGAGATATAGGATTCTCCTGCCTGGCCTGTGCCAGGGGGAGTTTTTAAATCCCTGCCACTACATCTCTGAAGAAGATTAGAGGCTTCTAAGGGGATAAAGTTGAAAAAGTAAAGGAGGGAAATTCAGCCAGAAACTCACCATTGAACAGGACAATAGCTTGTAGCATGCTAAGATGCTGAAAGGCCAGCATGCTGCTCTCAGCTAACTCTCCACTGCCAATAAGGGAAAGAGAGTGTTCTGAAAGACGAAAAATCCCAAATATATAGATCTTTCACCCTTGTGTCTCCTACTCCAAATTTTCACATCTACCAATCACATCAAAGGCTTTCTCCAGGACTGCCTGTACTTTTAGTTCTCATCTTCTTTGATTATATCTTTTAAGCTACTTAACACTTCTTTGTTAAGTTCACCTTTTGTTAGTTACTTGACCTTTTTGTGATTAATTTAACCTTTATAGTTACTTAACACCTTTTAGTATTAAGACCTAAAAATAGACTTAGCTTAAAGTTCTAGCTTCACTCTAAGGTGAGAACTAAGTACCTTCATTGTTCAATCAGGAGATTACAACTTTATCTTCCCCTAAAGTACATCTAAGTAGGGTAGAGTAATTTTAAAGTTCAAGTAGCAAGGCCCAACTAAAGTGATATAGTTCCCACAAGTCTGTAGGACAATTGCAGCAATATAGCACTTTACCCATTTGCAGACAGAACTACATAAAATTGCAAAACTGTAAGAGAGAAGGGACTAGGTTTTCACAGAAAATGGGAAAAATCATTCCCTGGTCTGATTTTACCTTCACTGTCAGGAATAGGGGGAGCCAGGATGATATCCAAACTGAGGCACTTGACTGAGAATAATTCACAAGGAGTATGGTACAAAGACTTTTTTTGGAAGCTTTTGGTGCATTTGTTTGTATTTCCTCTTCAGTTTCCTCTGTAGCATGGGCTTTTCCTCTGTAAAAATTATTCAGGGTAAACCCATTCTTCTTGTTTTTCTTGTGTTGGGAATTTGTTCCTGGGCATTGTTTGCCATCACTATGGTGATTTTTTTTTCTCTTTCCAGTCTGAAATCTGAGTTAGGAGGACAGGCTCTCTGTGTATGGAGCAAAGAATCAAAGATTTTGCCTGAGGCCAGCTCTCAAGTAGGTGCTGAGGAGAGGAAGAGTCCTGTGTCTAGACTGCTACCATGTTTGCCTGGAAGTTGAGATCAGTCTTTTGAAACTGCTAATAACTTACCATCTGAGGAGACCTATTAGGATAAACTGTGAGAGGAACAGGAAGTAAGGTAGAAGGGAAGGAATGCAGATCCTGGCCTTTCCTCTATCTTATTTCTTGATGCTATTGCTCCAACTCATATCTCCTACCATAAATATTTTAAAGGGAGCATCTATTACAGGAGGCAGAGTGAAAAGATCTAGATATTTAAACATTGACTGTGTTTATATATATATAGAATATAGAAACAGAATGATATCTGTTTCAGAGTCTCAACACCAGTGTCCTATTGGCGAAGTATTTCAATATCTCCATAATATTCAATATCTCCATAATCCATCTCCAATATATATATGTGTGTGTAAATATATATATATATATATATATATATATATATATATATATATATATATATATATAATATTATGGAGATGTTGAAATACTTAGCCAATAGGACACTGATGTTGAAACTCTGAAACAGATATCATTCTGAAGATCAGGATAAAAACAACTCCAGAAAACTACTATTAGTGCATGGTCGTAGTCTGTCAGAGTAGAACATAAGCTATAAAGAACAAAGCTATAAAGAAATGAAGAAACAGAATGGTTCAGAAGAGCTACAGGGAAGGGGGCAACTGCAGTTTCACATGTGCCACATGTAAGGAAGCTTGTATTGACTATGTCTGTATTTTTCAGGTTACCAGAGCCAACTTCAGGCTTTGACATGGTCCCATAGAAGAAGCCACACAGGGATACATTAAGGGTGTCCTAATGATGTGGAAGGGACGGACTGAGCTTAGACTGAATGCACAGTGATGCTTCCTCATTATTAGAAGTACTTGCTTATGATTGTTGGATGGTTGTCCAAATAGACATTGACTGAGCTGGAGGTGGAAAGGAAAAGAAGTGGAATGGAATTCTCTATAGAATGAATGAACTGTTGTTACCAAACTTTTGTTTGCTTTACTTTTAATTTAAAGAGTCCTCTGGCATTTGTTTGTGATATATTAAATTACTTTCTTAATATGAATCTAGTTATCACATATCTAGATCCAACATCAATTATAATGAAAATATCTATAACAGCCATTGATGCCTAGTTTAGAACTACATTCTCTAAATATCGGAGCCTTCCCAATAATGTTAAGACTAGGAAAAAAAAAGTACAAAGATATTAAATATGCTGTCATCGCTCTCAGTGTCTGTTGTCCTTTGTCCAATGTAACCAAATAACATTTCATTCAATAACTTTTTTTAAGGTGACAGTGACATGTCAGTGGAAAATATTCAGAATTAGAAGGTTGGGGACACTTGGAGTCGAAGTCCTGAGTTCTAGTCCCAGTTTGCCTCTAATTGTTGCAACCTTAGGTAAATCACTTCTAGAAAACTGAATTTTCTAAGAAGTAAAAAGAGGTAGTTGAACCAAATGATCCCTGAAGTGTCTTCTAGTGCTAATACTCTGAGTCCCAAGGGTCAAATTTGGTTAAAATTGTTAAGAGAGAGGTTTTCCCTAGCTAATATAGATTGTTTACCACAGTCCTGCTTGCATTTTTTGTACTTAAAAAAAAAAAAGCTGAAGTAAATGTCATAGTTCATTCATAGGGGTGGAGAGGGTGGAAACTTGGTATTTGCCTGTGTTACAATGAGAGACAGTAATAGCCAGAGCAAAATAAGACATCTCTGTGGTAGAGACTAACAAGGCAGATGCCCCTGAAGTTACTGTCTTTTAAACCTTCCGCAGAGCACTGTTTAGTCTTTCCTCAACATAGCAATAGGCAATCATTCTAAGCTAATGAAGACCTCAGATACAGTTGTGCTACTATGAGAGACTTTTAGTTGGCCATTTAGTGTCATCAAAAGGGAAACTGCCAATCATCCTGAACAATGTGCTCCTTTCTAAATAGTTTAACTTGATGGAGGGAAAAAGGGAGTTTTCTCCTTGGGGAAAGTTTTGAGTTGAAGATCTGTGCATAGCACTAAATGTGGAAAGGAAGAAAAAAGTGATGACACTGTGATAGCCCAGAAAAACCCTATCTTGTCCTAGCATCTCTCTAAGGCAGCTGCCTCTCTCTATTCTAGACCCATCTATTATTCCTGTCCCTTTCTAGAATCTTATCTAGCACAAAATCTAGCCTAGCACTATTAGGTTAGTCACTAACCTGGGGGCTGGTGACACTCCTCAATATTCAAATAGCTCCCTTAGTATCAAAAAGAAATTCTCTTGTTTGGGCTTTAAAGTTCTTCCATTCCTTGTCTTTTCTGATTTCTCCACTCACTGGTAACATAATTACTCTACTCCACACACTCTACAATGTAACTCTCTTGGCCAAACTGTTTTTCAGCATAACACAGACAAAAGCAAAGTATCCATCATTTTCCCCCACCTTGAGTGAACCAATGCTATTCCTCATCCTCAACACAGCATCCCTTGTGTCTGTGCTTTTCACTGGCTGTGTGCTTTGCCTGCCTCCTAATCTCAGACTCTTAGAGTCCCCAACTTGTAAAATTCAACTCAAGCACCTTCTAGAGGAGGCCCAGCCCAATCCCATAGGTTTTTCTGAATTCATCAATTTGGTCATTTCTGATAACCTGATAGTATTCCATGATATTAATATCCCATAACTCGTTCATCTATTCTTCAACTGATGGGCATCCTTTTAGTTTCCAGTTCTTTGCCCTCATGAAAAATAGACATCAAGATTTTTGAACTCATGGGACCTTTTCTTCTTTATTTGATGTCTTTCATGCTGATTTATGTATATTTTGTCTGTTTTATTTGAAGTCAGGCACCAGTTTTGCCTTTTCTTTGAATCCTCAAGATTAACATAAATTTTAATATGTAGGAAATTCTTAATAAATGTTGATTGATTGATTGATTAATATCCCAAGCCAAGCCTTAGTCTCTCCAAAGAATTCCTTTTAGTAGAATTGCAAAAGAGTCATTGGTATGTATGGGGGTTGGGGGGGGGGGGGCAAACACATACAGAATGTAAGTGTTTTCATTGGGTCAATGCCTATTATCTTCCTTAGTGACTTCAGTATCCAAGCTGTGCACTGAATACTCTTATCTTCCTAGATCATCAAAGTCCCCAGTTCTCATAATCTCTATTCTATTTCCATCTACCCACAAGCGTGTTCACACATTTAAACATCTCCATCACCTCTAAAATCTTAACTTTTGAAATTTTCTGTTCTGATCACAGTATCATTCAATTCAACAAACATTTTTTATATGCTTATATCCTTCTTCCATTTCCATTGCTCAATTCCTCCTGAATCTGGTAGTTTCCCCCCTTATTGTAATCTTTGTATCGTTATCCCTCTTTCTCCCAGGACATCAACCATATTCAGGCTTCACTTCCCTCTCTTAAGAGTCTTGACTCTAGTAAGGTATATCAAAAAGGCTCTCTCCTCTATCCCCTTTTAACCCCTTCCATTTTTGTTCTCCTACTCTTCTTGCCCCATGAAACCTCAATGCTGGTTCATCTCCAGAATGGATCTTCTCTACTCCTATTTTCCAGTTGCTAAGAGCTGCTTCAAGAACTCATGAAACCATGCTCTGGATACATTACAAATGCATGTTATCAATCCCCAGCATCCCCTACCACATACAGTACAATATTACAGATTGAACTCTGATTTATTCCTTGTGGTTGTTTAAAATCTTTCTGTTTCTTTCATCCTCTAAATGTGTTCCCATGAATCTATCCCAATAGCTATGGTACCAATGTACTTTCTTCCAATTCCTTGGAAAAATTAACCTCAAACTCCCCCATGGGACCCCCTGTCCATTAGAGAGTGCTTCAACCATGTACCTTACTATATCTAGGTTATGCCAGGATTATTTCAATTTACTACCTACCAACTTTTCTACAGCCATGCACATACTTTCCACAACCCACCTCCAATCCACTGTCTAGTCAATACTGTCATTGCTACTAGAAAAGATGTCAGTCTATCCAATTATTGCCGTATTCAACAGCTCTGTAACTTTCCAAGTTAGAACATCACTTCATGACCTCCACTCTTTAATATGTAATATCTCTGCCTTGGAATATGAGTTTGGTGATGACAGGGATGATTTCTACTTTTTTATTTGTATTTCTACTCTTTAACACATGGTAAGCACTTAATAATTGCTTTATCATTGATTTATTCTCTCATTAAGTAACTTTACCTCCTACATAATGGATAAGACTGGCAATCCATCTTGAATTCCATCATTAGAAAATGTGTTGTATTGGAAAGAATATTGGACCTAACATCTAATGAACTAGTTTCAACTCTGTCATGCTATTGCTTAACCTCTCCAGGCCTCAGTTTGCCCAAATGAAAAGTAATCTCTTTATGAGAGGGCAGTGATAATGATCTACTTGATCTAAGTCCTGACAAACCTCATGGTCACTTTGATGCTTTTTTTCATGTTTGATTGGGTAGAAGTGCTGTCCTTTTTGTGGTTCTCCAATAATGAGCAATCTGCTACCTCCTATCTCAATTTCTTTCCCCAAGGCAGCATCAACTTAGTGTTGGATTTGAGGGTGAGGACTGTGGAGTTAGGGTTGTAGATTTGTGGATTTACTTAATCAGAAAGTAGCTCTGAACCCCCACCTGCTGTTCAACCACTCTTGCCTTCATTTTCACAGTCTATTTCAGTAATAGTTAGTCACATGATCTTGGCATTATGGAGTTAACTCTCAATAGAAGCAGACAGCTAGGACTGTATACTATATATAGCTGTTTCTACTCAGAATAAAGTTTTAACACTGGATACCCTGGTTCCCAGTGCCTGAAGACCAAGCATGTTAGATTTTACCATTCTCCACGGGCTTTGTTATTCTTAAAGAGATTGAGTGGTATGTGGGCTCTCTGTCATTGACCCTAGCCCCCATTGATAGTGTTGTCTCAAGTATAGGGGTATAGATTCCCTGTACCCCAGTTTCATTTAGCCACTAACAACTGGATTAGATTTACACAGAAATATTTACTTTAGGAGGTATAATCACAAATATATACAAACTTGGGGGCAGCTGGGTGGCTCAGTGATTGAGAGTCAGGCCTAGAGACGGGAAGTCCTAGGTTCAAATCTGGCCTCAGACACTTCCTAGCTGTGTGACTCTGGGCAAGGCACTTGACCCCCATTGCCTAGCCCTTATCACTCTTCTGCCTTGGAGCCAATACACAGTATTGACTCCAAGAGGGAAGGAAAGGGTTTAAAAAAAAAAAAATATATATATATATATATATATATATATATATAAACAAACTTATTCCTCCCTAATACATGAGAGGCATAATTCTTCTCCCCTTTATGCTTCAGTTCCTGGGAAGGGAAAGGGGAATAGGTTCATAGTTTAGCTCAGTTTCTAGAGAGCACAGTTCTCTTTCTAAGTCCAAAACTTTTCTTGGGCTCGAGACCAGGAACCCTAATTTCTCACGGTTTCTATGCCAGGCTGACTGGTTGCACCAACCCACCTTTAATCCTGGTTCCAGGGCCATCATGACTTGAACTCCAAGAATCTGTGAAGATCAATTCCAGCACCTAAAACTGAGAAGGACAAACAACACAGAACAGAAATAAACACCCCCAGATACATTTCTCAGTCAGAAAAAGAGAGACAGAGAGAGAGAGAGAGAGAGAGAGAGCAAGGAATGGAAAATTAAATGTCCTTCCCCCTCTTACCAGTTTGGTTGATGGTGTGCTAATTGGGCATAGCAGGTAAGAGTTGCCAAAAAGAGCATAGCAGAACATTAGTGGCAGAAAAGAGAGTTACTGGCTCAGTATCACCAGTTTTAAAGCTGGAAGCAGCCAATCAAAAGAGGCTACCCCCATCTACATGATAGGGAATGCAGAGGATTCCATGTTAGGCAAATAAAACATGTTTAAAAGAGAAGTCAACACTAGGGTGAATAAGCCAAAAACACTACAAAAGAACAATGCATAACTAATGTCTAATGAACAAACTTGTCATTTTCTTAAAACTCCAAAATCATAAATATTCAGTCATTTTTAGGAGATGCACACTTTAGCCCTCCTTTGAATAGGCAAAAGAGTATTGAAAATATAACATAGTTCAAAACATGATGTTGCAGTAGCACCAATATTGTAGAATGATACACTTTGCTACTAATAGCATTATAATGATCCTGAACAATTCTGAGGGCCTTATGAAAAAGAATGCTATCTACCTCCAGAAAAAGAATTGTTGGAGTAGGAACGCAGATGAAAATGTGATTTATCACTTGTTTATTTAGGCATATGATTTGGAGTTTTGGCTTTATTTTTTTTTAAACCCTTACCTTCCGTTTTGGAGTCAATAATGTATTGGCTCCAAGGCAAAAGAGTGGTAAGGGCTAGGCAATGGGGGTTAAGTGACTTGCCCAGGGTCACACAGCTGGGAAGTGTCTGAGGCCAGATTTGAACCTAGGACCTCCCGTCTCTAGGTTTGTCTCAATCCACTGAGCCACCCAGCTGCCCCCCAGGAGTTTTGGTTTTATAAGATTATTCACTTACAAAAATGAACAATATAGAAACATGTTTTGCATTATAATATATATATATATGTATTACACACACACACACACACACATATATATATATATAACCCAGATTGAATTGCTCATCAATTCCAGGAGCAGAGAAATATGTTATTAAAATAAAATAAAAATGTGATATTGAATTCCCATCCATCAGCACAAGCCATTGTAGATAATAAGGAAGAAACTCTGAAAGAACTCTGGTCCTGTGTCTCAAGGCATTTGAATCTTGAACTCTGAATCCAGTTGGACTTCAAAAAAGATAGGAGTCTGGACTGTCCTGTCCTTGGTAGATACCTCTAATCTCCCCAGAATTCCTCTCATCACTTATAGTGTAATGGGAATGGATCCATTAGGTTGCCATGTACCCTAGCTTTTTTCTCTCACCTTCTGCATAGTACCTGTTCAAAGAGGTCCCTACCATTTTGCATAACAAAAACAGGAAGAAGGAAGCCAGAGTATAAAGGGTGTTACATCTCTAAAGTCTCTTCCAGTCTCAATATTCTGTGATCCTCCTTAAAAACCTTCTAAACCTTTGCCCCCTTATTGTTGTTTTAGAGAATTCCTGGGACTATGTCCCAGTTTATCATTCCTTCTCTTTAATCTTCATGTGTTCTAATCGTATCACTGCAGGAGTCTGGTGTCTTCCCTGTTATGTACAAAACATGTTCAAGTCTTTCTTATTCCCATTCCCTTCCCTGCAAAAAATCCAGAAAAAGGAGTCTGTTCTCTCTGACCCCACATTCCCAACTACCACTCTTTCTTCATCACCCTGCAATCTGGTCTCCATCCCAAACATTCTTTCTAAGGTCACCACTGACCTCATAATTATCAAATTATATGAACTTTTTTGGTCAGGCTTCATTCTCCTTGAACTTTCTGCCATTTGAAACTATTAATCCCTTCCTCATGAATACTTTTTCTTCCCTTGAGTTCTGGAACACTGCTTCCTTTTGTTTCTTTTCCTAGCTTTCTGACTATGCCTTCTTGATCTCCTTCATTGGTTCATGTTATATGTTAGTATTCTTGAAGGTCTATCCTAAGTCCTCTTTGTCTTTTCTTTCTTTACTTCCCTTCAGTGATGTTATACTCTCCCATGTCTTCAAGAAGGCTAGATGGTGTAGTGAAGTTGAGGTCAAGTCTTTATGACTTTATATTCTTGCTTTACCATTTTCTAGCTTGTGTGACTTTATACAAGTCACTTCCCCATTTGGGCTCTCAATTTTCTAATTGAGATGATTGGATTTAGGGGCATGCTTGAGCAGAGCCAGCTTAAACTACTTCATGAGAAGATACTGTTAATTTTTCAGGGTGACCCTTTATACCTTTGAAATTCTCACTCACAAAATCGGGCTTGATTTCTTGTTGATTTTTAGATTTTAAAAAGGATGGGAAAAGCATTAAAAATGCTTATTAAACTTTTAAGTGTATAGTTCTGGGGATTTGTTGGGGTTTTTTTGAGAGCTGGTTGTTAAACATCTATGAGCACACCACTGGTTGGATTAGGTACCTATTTAAGACCCTCTCAACTGTAAACTTATGATTATAAGACCAGTTCTAGGCAGATAATTCTCTAGTCTATCTGTCTAGCTTCAATGGCTCTCCTGAAGTATTGTAGTTCCAACTACTTGGGGGCCATCTTTATTTGGCTATTTCAATGACCTCTCAAACCTTACATGACCAAAAAGTGAATTCATCATTTTCTCTATCTAAACATACCTCTCTTCCCAACCCCCTTAAATCTATTTATCATAACACTATCCTATCAGTCACCCAGACTCAAAACTTAAGTCATTTTTAACCCTTCTTTCTCTATTGTCCCATATATCCAATCAAGTACTAAGTCCTTGTTTCTACCTCAATAAATTCTCTAATCTCTCCCTTCCTTTTCCATACATATAGCTGCTATTCTAATTCAGGACCTTATCATCTATCACTTAAACCATTGCAACAGTCTCCTTAGTAGATTCCTGATTTCTAGTCACTCTCCATTCTGATGATCCTCTGAAAGCTATGAAAAGAATCTTTCTGTTTTAAATTTTCCTTTTTACATTTTTTCCATGGTTACATGATTCATGTTGTTTCCCTCCCCTCTTCCTTCCTCCCTCCTAGAGCTGACAAGCAATTCCACTGGGTTACATGTATTATCACTCCAAACCTATTTCCATATTTTTCATTTTTGTAATAGAGTAATCTTTTAAAACTGAAACCCCAAATCATATACCCATATAAATAAGTGACAAATAATATGCTTTCTTCTGCATTTCTACTCCAACAGTTCTTTCTCTTGATGTGGATAATATTCTTTCTCATAAGTCCCTCAGAATTTTCCTGGATCATTGCATTGTTATTAGTAGCAAAGTCTATTACATTTGATCGTCCCACACTGTTTCAATTATAATGTTCTCCTGGTCAGTTTATTTCATTCTGCATCAGTTCATGTAGGTCTTTCCAGGTCTTTCCAAAATTATCCTGTTCATCATTTCTTATAACACAATAGTATCTCATCACTGTCATATACCACAATTTGTTCAGCTGTTCTGCAAGGGACATTCCCTCTTTTTCCCAAAAAGAATCTTTCTAATGCTAACATCTCATCATAATACCCCCTTTCTTTCTCCTTCAAAAATATTTTATAGCTGCATATTGTTTGTAGGATAAAATAACTACTAACCTTGTAATTTTAAGTCTTCCATAATTTGCCTCCCACCCATTTTGCCAGCATTACTTCATATTGTGGAAATTTAATACTAAATAACCTGTACCCTTTCTTCAGCATCCCAAGACAACTTTTAAAGGGAGAAAGATTTCATCTTAGGATGGAAGTGATAACTTTGCTTTTCCCCCACCCTCTCAGCAAATAAGAATGCAAACAAAACCTGTTGTATCTGTTAATAAGCTTCTTATGATGGTGGGTTAGAAAGAAAGATAGCGGGCCAGAGAAAGTTGGGAATGCACACTCTGCAGCCATTCTACAGGTCTCCTGACCTCTAGCATCTTCAAGACCTGATTTCTTGCCCAGAGTGAGGTTTGGAGGGGTTTAAAAAAGGGATCTCAAGTAGAGCACTGGGAGGAAATGAGTGCCTTTTTCCTGGGAATCTAGAGGGAGTAGGTGCACTTTTCAGCTCAGCTCTCAGAAGAGGCTGCTAAGGGAATGACTGGTGCCTTTTCTTTCTCTGGCCTGCTTTTTATTATTTAATAAAAAAATTATAAATTAAGATGCGGTCTCTAAAGGACTTGAATCTTTAAAATGTCAATCCTCTTCATACACTTTGTGGTTAGCCAAACTGGACTGTTATTTTTCTCTATTTTGCTCAATATCCTTCCAAGGCCATATATTTGCATGCTTTGCATACCTAACTGTATTCATGCTACCTCTGTATCTATTGAAATCTTTTTCTTCCTTTAAAGCCCAGTTCCAGTATCTCCCTCTCTATGAAGCCTCTCCTGAACCCCTCAGTTGAATGTTTCTCCTTTTCTTCCAAATGTCTTAAAGTACTTTATGATACTGTCTTCATTTTTAAATCTATATTCTATTTTTTTGCATATGCTTCAAAACCCCCTATTAGATCCTAAGCTCCTTGAGATCAAAGGCTGTGTCATTGTTCATCTCTGTATCCCCAACACCAGCATGGTATCTTGTACATAGTAAAAGCTTAAAATATTTGTTGAATTGAATTGAATCATCTATAGTATAATAATTAAAATGGTGTAAGAGAGAGAAATCTGGAAACTCTGGGAATAAGCCTAGAAGAACTCCAAGAATCCTACAAGCAGTGAATGAGGGATGGGCAAAAATGGAACTTGGAACCTTGGCGTGAGCGGGGCTGGGAGGGGGGGTGGGGGGGGGGGGAGCTGATCCAGGCAGTTGAAACTGACTCCTGAGGGGCAGCTGGGTAGCTCAGTGGATTGAGAGCCAGGCATAGAGACTGGAGGTCCTAGGTTCAAATCTGGCCTCAGACATTTCTCAGCTGTACCTAAGCAGAAGGTCTTGGACTATGACTGAATCTCAAAGTCAGTGACCTTTCTCTCCCTGAATTCCTGAACCCAGGTCCTCCCAAACCCCAGTCAGTGGACAAGGACTTTGAGAGACAAGCAGTCTGCAAAGAAGATCTCTACAACTCCCTTTGAACCTTGAACTCGAGGACACTTGCTGTGCCAGCCAAGAAACCAGGTTCCTCTACTCTGAACCCCCCAGGGGTTCAGTTACCAGAGCTAAGCTGTCTAACTTTGGGGGGAAAGGGTATTCATTAGACAGGGACTCCCTCTCCCTCTTTCCCTCCTGAATCTCAATCATTACCCTTCATCAGCCCTGTCCCTTTCCTGCTTCCCTTGATAAACTCAGCTATTAGGACTCAGAACTGACTCCAGCATTATTAGAAGACAGTCTGATTTGAGGGGGGAGAGAAGTGGTCTCTCTTCCCAGAAGAAGGAGACTTATCACCTGAAACCTCTTTCAACAAAGGTCCCAGAGACCTGGAAGTGGGGAGTTGAAGGCAGCCATAGTGAGGGGGTCTAGTCAGAGAGGGCTGAGGGGGGAAAGACAAAATCCATCCTGTTTGCCTCCTCTGTCTAAACAACAACACCTCCTCTCACTTTGTTCCTGCCTAGAAGAAAGTAGACTCCATTACCTTTTCACCCTCTCTTCCTTATTATAAATCTCTCCCCTTTTTCTCCCTTTATTACAATGGATTTGACAAATATAAGAATTTTAAAATTTTGTGGTTGTCATTTATAACAAATTTTGTCACGAGACTGTTAGTAGCTTTAGTAACTTTATTACAGCAAAATAGTGATAGTAAGAGAGGGAAATGTGGGAAGGAGGTAAAAAATATTGTCTAGCTAAAAATACCCTAAGACCTGGTCTGTATGCCTCCAGACCACAAATGCAAATCCAAAAGCAAATCTCAGTAGCTCAGGAGAGTATTTCCAGCCAGGTGTTTCAACAACCAAAGACCAACTCCAAAGAGGCTGAGCCACAAAAGAGCAATCTCTTACACCAAGGAGGTGAGAGTCTCACCCTAGTAAGTGTCCCTCTTCAGCCTGAGTCTCCAATACAGAAAGTCGAATCTCCACCAGAATCCAAAATCCAAATCAGGGAGCTAAAATCCGAAGCTGCAAAAGACCCTGAGCCATCCAAGAACTGGATTTGCCCAGGAGTCAAAAGACTGCAAAGAATCTCATCAGAACTCACACCCACAAGGCAAAAGACCACCAAAAAAAAAAAAAAACACACCCAGGGTCCCAAAGGCTTCCTCTTACATGCAGTTTTCTCTACCCATCAGGTCTCATCACATCTCAGGAATCAATCACAGTGTCCTAATTTGTCTAGCACTGCTGGGAGGGGGGGGGGGGGGCAGGGGAAGGGCAATGCTTATGGTCTTTTAGGGTATGAACTTCCTTTTCTAGTGAAAGGTTCTTACTAAGTGTTAATGGCTAAGCATGAAAGTCGAGGGACTCCAGGTTCTTGATTAATTAACTTAAAATAGACAAAGAGAGTTTAAATTCTCTTTCACAATAGGTTAGTGTGTGTATGTATATGTTTATATCCATATGTGTGTGAGGAAAGGGATAGACACATGCAAAAGACTTTGATCAGTCCCTTCCCTCAAGTCTCTCATATATACACATGATTATGCATGCCTTGGGTCAGTCCCTTTCCTTGAATCTCTCTAAGGCAGATTTTTAGTTGTTCAGTGATTTTTCAGTTATGTCCAACTCTTCATGACCCCATTTGATGTTTTCTTGGCAAAGATAAAGGAGTGGTTTGCCATTTGCTTCTCTAGTTCATTTTATATATGAGGAAACTGAGGTAAAGAGACTTCAATGATGTGTCCATGGTTACACTGATATTAAGTATCTGAGGCTGGATTTGAACTCTGGAAGATAGTCGACTCTTCCTGACTCCAGGCCTGGTTGGTACTCCATCCATTGCACCAGCAAAGCCAAATACAGATAGCTTTAGGTACTCATTTCCTCTATAATAGCAAACAGTTTCTCAACCTGTTTGTGGTAAATACTAGTCCTCTCTCCTTCACCCCCACCCCCCAAAAAAAAGGAGAAACAAAAATTGAATAAGAAAGCAAGCTCCTTGAGCTGAAATCTTATATCCCTCTTTCACCTGTTCCCTGAGTATTTCCCAACCTCCTCCTCCACCCACCCAAAGCAGATTCTTGCCCAAGGTCATAATGCAATTCTTTCCCAGTGTGGAGCAAGAAACATGCATGCACACTGACAAAGCCACTGACTACTGAGTAAAATAAATAATTAACAACAAAAAGAACTACAGTTATGGAGAGCATTTAACAGCAAAACCTGGCAAATAAGGGAAAAGCAATTGGTTAGCAAGCTAGAGAGGCAGCTCTGTGGGGAAAACTTTTTAGAGTCTCTTGAGTCTTGGAAGATCCCATAAGAAACTTTTTTTATTTTCCAAAGAAAAACAAAAGGCACCATAATGTTTCTCAGCAGCTCAATAAAAACAGGTAAATAGGGCATTTTGAAGGTTTAGGACCAACGTATGGCCAAGCTTCAATGAACCAAAAGTAGATTATAACACCTTCTCCTCCCCATTCCCTGAAATTCTGACTAAAGAAGTCCGTTAGGATTAAGTTGTCTATAACAACCATTTTGTTTCCTAAAATGTCCCTTTTTTTTTTTTGCTCCTAGCTTTAGGGTTGTGGCATGATGAAAGCTGGTCTATGAAATGGATTTCTCTGGTTAGACCTGGAAGCCTGTTAAATGAAATGGATGCTGTAGTGAGTAATGAGAAGTCCCACTGCATAAACTTCATATCTTCTAACTAAACCTGAATTATGAAGACAGCTTTATTTCAAATATTGAAACGTCACAGAGGAGAGAGAAAGGAAGAAGGAACGGAAGAGGAAATGAGCTTTTTTTTAACCCTTACTTTCTATCTTAGAATCAATACTGTTTGGGTTTGCAAGGCAGAAGAGTGGTAAGGGCTAGGCAATTGGTATTAAGTGATTTGCCCAGGGTCACACAGCTAGGAAGTAACTGAGGCCAAATTTAAACCAAAGATGTAGGGTCACGGAGCCTGACTTTCTACCCCTGAGTCACCTACCTGGCCCCTGGGACAAACATTTATTAAGCACCTACTATGTTCCAGGCACTGTGCTAAGTGCATTACAAATATGACTTTATTTGATCCTCCCAAGAGCTCTGAGAGATAGGTTCTGGTATTATCTTCCTTTTACAGTGGAGGAAACTGAGGCAGATGGTGATTAAGTGGCATAGGTCATATGGCTAATAAGAGTCTGAGGCAGGATTTTGTTACAATTAAAATTATCTCCAGAGACTGCTTTGAGGGTAAAAATAGGTTTATTGATTATATCAGGTGTAATGGTTAGGCAACATCATAAGGGGTAGAGCGACATAGGTCTCCATGGCTCTCTCACAACCAGAGTCAACAGGAACTGGGTCAAGTAGCCTAATAAATAGATTTTTAGGAGCTCATTATTCAGCCCCTCCCTTGACCATCCCAACACATCTTTAATTAGTGATGGCTATCACTAATTAGCCTATCCACCACTCCCCACACTCACAGGTAGATGGGTCATATATGTCCAAAAAGGACCCTTTCCCCCTTCATTTATTAGCCAAACTGTTAAAAAGGAAGACCTTTCTTGGGGTTCCCAAGGGTAAATAAAATACAAAAAGCAGCAGACTAGATGGTATCTCTGCTCTAGATTCCAGACCCCGAAATACACAACAATTTTCTCTAATATACAGGAATGAATACAGTATATGAAAAATAAATTGCCATAAACCCAGGTCTTCCTAACTCCAGACCCCACATACTCTCCACAGTACCATATGCTTTGGGGAAATGTAGGATCAGAAAAGGAAGTGGGCCAGTCACAAAGAAAGAGGCCCGGAAGAGATAGCCTAGACATTACTATGGTATTTTTAAAAATCATTTTTAAAAGGCATGTGACACATTGGGTAGATGCTCTCTGGAGGATCTGTGGGAGAGCATGGGAAAGAATGACGTAGAGTAGGGTCTGCTTGGATTGCAATCTAAATCTCTGAAGGGTGTTGGAGTGTTAAATTTTTTTTGGTCTGAATTCTGTGCCTTCCCCTTCAAGTCCACTTCAGCCAATATTCCAGGGCACAGTCAAGACAAGAGGTAGTGTCAATGGCAAGTGTAGATAAAAGGGATTGGAGCCCCTCTTGCATCTGGCCAAGACAAGGAGTATAAGGGAAAGAATTGAAGGAAGGACCAAACATTGTCTGACAGTCTTTAACATACTAAATACATCACTGTGAATGGATTAGGATGAATTTATCTAAACTCCTACTATATTTATTATCTCTACTTTCAGTCTTACCATAGGGTAAAATAAAAACACTCCATGCTTGCTTTTCCTCTGTTCTTATCTCAGGAGGTCTTCAATCTGGAAGCTCCTGCTGTTATCTAGAAACCTAAAACATTATTTTTGAAACCATGGGTACAATTAGATGCTCATCTCATCTCCAGAATTCATTTGAACATAATACATTCCTCCCTTTCCCCCTGCCACACTTTACTATTCTCTTTGTGTTCTAGGTGATACTGGGCAGTATCGTTTATATTAATACGTATCAATGAACCTAAGAAACTCTAAAATGTTTAGATCTAAGTCCCCACCAGGAAAAACACCTCCTGGGACTCAGTAAGGCAAGGCGGTGTCTTTGCTTTGTGTATATTTATTTACAGGATCTAATAGCACCCTTCACTTTTTCTTTGTAGAAGCCTTTTTTGGTCCCATATCTAAGATCTTTTTTTTTTCTTTTCATTTTATATTAGGAAGAGTCCTTAACTGATTTCCTCTGACCTCAGTACCAGGGATGGAGAGGAAAGTAAGTGCTGCTTACAGCTCTTACAAATAGCCAGCATCCCTCCCACAAAGCCTAGGGGCTGTCTGCACAAACAGAGGCAGTGCTATAGTCTACGTGGCAGGGTGATTGGCAGAGGCTGGAGGTATCAATCATTATAATCATGCCAACAAGAAGGAGGAAGACCTGTTTGTTTAAGAGAAATTTTCATTTTGAATGGTTCTTAAAAAAACAATTGTGCTGTTAGACAAGTAAACACAGCCTGCCTCTCCTCTTCAAGCCAACATCCCTATTCCATTTCTTTGATCTCCTCGCGGACTCCGGTCTGGGAGCTCTTCATTCTTATGGAGGTGCTGGAGCCAAGTGGCCCCCACCTAGAGAGAGACAGATCGGAATTTGTTGAAAATAAACAGAAGATACTTCTGGATGGAAGTCAAATCAACTCAGGGATAGAAGAGGAAGTCCAGAGAGCCTGAAATGACCTGATTAATCAGTCTCTAAATCTCAATAGTTATGCAAATGAACATTTAACTATTTTTTAAATCACACCCCTGAGGGTAATAGGGTATTTAGACCCAATTTCTCATCTGCTAGCCAAATCCCATCTTTTTCCATAGATTCCAAGAACACTGAATCTCTAGCAGATGAAGTGATTTTCCTTTACTGTCTAACTCAATATTGGAAATAGCTTCATTTTTTCATAGACTCCAATTTGGTAGGGAACTTAGAGGTCATCTGGCCCATCTAGTATTACCTGAGGCCAAAAACAGTTTATGCCAGGGGAGCATAAAAGAAGTCATATCTCATTTGTCTTCCTCCTAGGCTTTTTCCAGGCACCAGTTGGTTTAATTTGCTTTTTTTTTTTAAAAAAAGGCTAGATTTTGGGGGTACAGAAGTACAATTTTTCTCCTATGTTCCCTTCTGATTAAATTCACTATTTCCAAATCCTGGGAAGGCATGTATGGGAAAAAAAGTATAAATGAGTCATCAAAGGGTTAATTTCTAAAAGCCAGCTGTTTAGGTGCTGGAAATAGGGTCTGGCCCTTAGGGTACAGTGAAAGAGTAGGAGGTGGAGCCTTCTTGATGCAGTGGGAAATGAATGGTGCTGCCTCCAGCTGCAGTTTGTATACTTAAAATTAAACCTTGCTGGGTTAAGCTCTTCATCTTTAAAATGAATTGTTTTTAACCCTCCTTTGGAGTATTAAAAGCAACTCTTTTCAAAGGGATCTCATTCAATAACCTTTTGATATGAGGTGATAGAATGCATCAACAAATCAGATTGCTATTGTAAAATTTTCAGAATACATTCTGTCATCTCCAGAATGTTTTCTCCATAATTAGGTATCAGTTAAGCAATATGGGAGTGGATTTCTCTCCATGTGCCACCATTCTCTGCCTAAGGCATGTTTAGCTGAATGTTTTAGAATTTTAAAAATTATTATTGTTTAGAAATTCATTAAAGAGTTACTAAGAAATTAAACCCTTTTAATTAGCATTTGAATAACATTTCCTCAAGAGAAGATGAAATATAATTATATTTTTACAATCATTCTACTAACTTAGACATTTAATAGAAAAAGAAGTGTAAATAAGTATAGAAAATGTG
Organism: Monodelphis domestica; assembly: GCF_027887165.1. Classification (NCBI taxonomy): domain Eukaryota; kingdom Metazoa; phylum Chordata; class Mammalia; order Didelphimorphia; family Didelphidae; genus Monodelphis; species Monodelphis domestica. Next base: position 17,285,417 of record NC_077230.1, on the reverse strand, counting down.
CTATTATTTTCATATAATTCTCGAGGGAAAATGCTCTCTGGTATTAGTGGTTGATATTCCCCAACAGTCCTTGTAATGGTGTCCAACTACTCCTGATTTTGTCACCTATAAAATGGACTGCCCTAGTTTCCTACCCTATGGTGGGGTGGAAGTCAGAGGGATCAGGAAGGTTTAAATGTTATATGGGAATCCATCACTTAACAGAACAGATTCATTCTAGCAAATTTTGTTCTAAAATTCCAGTTAAATGAATCCCACTTTCCTAAGTCGTGCCGCAGGCTATTGAAATGGTATCATCAAGTATCTGTTAATTACCTGCAATGTGCCAGGCATGTATGGTGCTAAGTGTTGAGATAAAAGGACAAAATTAAAACAGTACCTGCCCTCAAGGAACTTACATTCTAACAGAAGAGATGTCATGGAAATATATGTGTATGCATATGCTATATAGCAGCACACGTATGCATACATACATACATACTCACATGAATTTAAGGTAGTTTTCAGAAGGAGAACACTATTTGAGGGGATCCAAAAAACTTTCGTGCAGGAGGTAGCAATTGAGGTGAATGTAAAGGAAAGGAAGAATTTTAAGAGGAGGTGGTGGAGAGAGAGAGCATTTCAGCCACTGAATCTTGTTTTTAAATATGTTTTCAGAGCTTCCAGAGTCATGTGATTCAGAAAGAAGATAGTTATCACTCTGTTGGCCTACACTCTGATCTTTACCCAGTAAGCACCTCTTCTCCTTTGCAGTGGCAGCACAAGTGCTCTTCTCTGCCTTGGAACTATAATCAGATCC